>NW_020169835.1:423466-561076 GCF_002117355.1 Postia placenta MAD-698-R-SB12 | reverse complement strand
CGAGAACCACGAGGAGCCGCCTGCGATCGAGGTTGAGGGCGACGAAGAGTACGAGGTTGAGCGGATCAAGGATTCGCGGATCTTCCGGCGTCAGCTGCAGTACCTCGTCAAGTGGAAGGGTTATGACGACTCGCATACGTCATGGGAACCGGCGCGCAACGTTACCAATGCGCCGGCCCTCATAGCCGACTTCCACCGGAAGAATCCAAACGCCCCTCGTCGACTCAATGCTGCTACCTTTGGTGGTCTCAACTTTCAGCCAATGCCTTCGCCGCTGACTGAAGCACGTTGCCGCTCCGGATGGGAGATGGGCAAGGGCGCCTCGCATGAGGTCATGCGCCGTTGAGGGGGGGGTAATGTCACGAGTTGGTACGGCGCCTAGCCGTTTTTTAATTTTTCCTTTTCGCGGGCTCGAACCCGCGACCTCTGTACTACCTGCCTGATATGGACGCATCACTATCTACTGTACGATTAGATTAGATGGGACGGCAACGCACGGCACAGCTCGGGCCCCGCTGACGCAGCCGCTCTGACTCACCGGCCCCCGGGGCCGCGTCGGCATGCTGCGCACAGACCAGCTGCGCACGGACCAACGTGCACAGCCTGCCCTAATCCCCCCATGTATATAAGCCGGCCTCTGCTGCCCTAGGGACCTCAGTTTCGACCTCTTGTCCCTAGGTCAGTAAGCCCCAGTTGTATCCTTTACTTACCTTCACTAACTAATACATTTCTTGTCCCTAGCCTTAGGTTTGAGCCTCGCTCACCATCGCTTCGGTGAGAACCAGTCGGACGCCCCTTGCTTTTAGGTATTCCCCTGTCGCTTGACCTCAAGTCGCGACACAGACGACACCCCAAAAGACTCCGTAAGAATGGACAGCAGTCGCGTTGTAGCTGTGCTAATTTTCGTTGTCTGCTAGGTTAAAGCTGTTTCTCCGGACGCTGTGAGAACCCAAACTGTGGGCTCCTTTTGTTGCTGACTGATCAGTATGACTAGTAACAATGGCTTGCCGTCGTACGATGTTTATGTGAAGCCGGAACAGTGTTCAACGTACGTGATATCATCTCTTGAGATGGCCATACCCGTAAACTAAGATAGAATGGTCAGGTTTTGTCAACATGTTTCAAAGCGACTGCTGAGCAAGGCTGCAAGCTGGTTATGTGATCGAAAGTCATTCCCCGTGTCACGTTTTTCGGACGCCCTGATGTCCGACATATGTGAGTTCACGACGGCATTTTACTGGCCCCTGAAATGGCGCTCAATGGTGATTACTGGTCCTGATTTCTGCTTGCGACAAAGGGTTAATAAAGGTTTAGGACAACATGCCTGCTGTTGACGCAAATGTGGCACATTTTCTTGAAGAGTTCAAATGGATAGTGGCTTTCCGTCAAGAGAAGAAGATGCCCACCCTTGACAGCCTTCATGCGAAGAAACTCTATACAGGCAGGGACCAATCCTATAGCGCTAAAGATGTGCTATGTTTATTCAATGAAGAATTTGCGGAGTCGGTGCTTTGGAGCCAGGTAGACAGGTTACTCACCGGTAGCTTGTCAACAATCCTCAACACTTGCCTCCTATCATTGCGCAAGGTTGAAGCTGGCATTCCTCTCGGGGAGGCCAGCTGGCGCCACGATCTCGATCGATTCTTTTTCGATTTCATTAATGCTGTCATCGATACAGCAGGGCAGTCCGACGGCAGTGAAGTGAAGCAAGATCAAGTACATGTCTCGTAAGTCATCTGTTTGTGCATCAGGAATTTAATCTGACAACAATCATTACCCTAAGTTTGGAGCGGACAATCGCACTCTCTCGAAACATCATTGCAAGCGGCAACCTGACAGATTTGGCAAGTCTCAAAGACGCAACAACAGATTTCATGATTACTATTCTCAATCTCGGTCCCAAGCTGGAGCTTTTCCCACAACACTCCACCAGTAAAGTGAAATCAGCGGAAGCAGCACTACACCCTAATCTCGTGACTCTCTGCACGACATGGCAAGATACTCTAACGCTTCTGGATATCAAACACCGACTGGCTTTTAGCCCCACCACTGCCAGGTGCGATGCCATAGGTGCTGTACGCATGCCAGTCAACCTATCGAAGGCTGCTCTCAAGTCTTATCACTTCGTAAGGCCACGTAGCGGCGGGAGCAAGCCACCGGCCTCGATAAATCGGGATCAGCCAGACGCCGCGGACAATGATTCATCCACATCATCGAGAGCCTCTACACCTGATCCAGCAGCCTCTACATCCGATCCAACAGCCTCTACATCCGATCCAACAGCCTCTACATCCAATCCAACAGCCTCTAAACCCGATCCAGCAGCCTCCTCATCCGCCTTAGACTACAGCCAACTCGATTCTGCCATCTGCGACTCTCGTGATGTCTATCAACAAGCCAAGCAGAGCGGTCGGGCAAACCCTGCACAGGCCGATGTCAACCTAGTCGCAAAACTCGACCAGCTGCGGTTCGAAGATACACCTCGCACGACATCGCATGCTACGGGTGATGTGTCCAATACAGAATACTTGGACCTTCCCTTGATCGTTGTCGAGTACAAGCGACCTTCGGACACTCACACCGACCACATACAGGGGCAGAACCAGCGTCGTATATACTGTGTTTCCGCCGCACGGTTCTTGGAGGCGATCGGCATCGATGAGTTCCCTATCTTCAGCGTGCTCTCGGACGGTCCCCTAACGGTCCTCGCCGTCACCTGGGCCAAGGACGGGGTGTGTTCCAGCGTTGCGTGCTTTGGGAGGTACTGATGCTTTCGCAGGTTGTCCGGATATTCGAACGTCATATGATGTCGTTTGACGTTTCCAGCCCACTTGGTGCGTGGCACTATGCGACGGTCATGGCGCGCATTGCCGTGTTCTGGGGGACGGCGCTGGCGAAGCGCTTCGCGCTGGTGAGGGATGCGTTTGTGACGGGCGTGGAGAAGGACGACCCAAAGCTGCGCTGGACGCACGCGCACCAGGTCGTGCACCGTCCCCCCGGGGAGGCGCCGCCTGAAAATGCGTCTCAGGATGGGTCTTGAATGCGTACGTGCCGGTCAGGGTGGAGCTACCCGTGGATACATGTTGTGCTCGATGCTGTCTTGTGCGAATGCGATGAACCCGATCTCGCTGTGTGTGGCTACGGCCATTGGCCGTCGTGTGAAGTGAGTATCCATGAGATGAGTGGTATGACCTCTCGTACTAGATTGTGCCTTGTGGCAAGATGGAGCAGAAGCTTACGGCAGGGGGGCCGGCAGCGGTGCAGATGGCATGGGCTGCCCGACGAGGATCGTAAGGTAGACACTTGCTACGATCTCCCCGTCCTCTCGCCGTCGTAGTCGGTACCGGTAAGCGACGACGTACCCATCTTCATCCCGCGCACAAACACTCACTCGTCATACACACGTCTGTCCACGGCTCCACGACTGGAACAAAGCTCGACCGCGGCGTAGACCGTCGACCGAGCGCGACCGTACCCAGACCAATGTCGAGACCTCAACGTTCAACGGCCAACGTTGACGTGAATCGCTTACTGCGTGTGGCTGCCGCGACTCACAGCACCTGTCTGGCAGCCGGGGCGCGTCACCCCCAGGGCCTACCGAGCACCGCTAACAGGCTATGCTCCGTGTCCCAGTGCCAGGTGCGCCTGCGCGCCATGTCCATGTCCCGCCCTCGTATCGGCCTCACGCCCTGCAGCGCGTCGTGCGCGTCAACGATCGAGCTTCGGAAGATATGGCGGGCCATATACATAGCGCTCTTCATTCATTCATTCATTCATTCATTCATTCATTATAGCGGCGCCTCCGCCCGGCGTCTTGGCACGTCGATGGAACGGGTCTGTTCGTAATCAAATCAACGTCGCAAGCGCGCCCGATCGAGTATGCACCCCTGCCCGCCTGCCTTCCGCAGGAGCCACGGCTGCCATACCAATACGCGGAGCACACGAACACAGGCACCCACGCCGAGGACGCCGCCCCTACCGCGCCCGCCGACAGCCATATGCACCCAGCGCGTATCTAAGCAGTACGTACGCACCGGACACGATGCATGACCGGCTGGCCGACCGCGTACACGGTACAGAGTCCGGCGCAGCCCCTTCGCCCCCGCCATCTCCGCGTCGAAAAATAAAATACGTACGTGCACCGAGCGACTCGGACTGCCCCCGCGTCCTCGCACTCGCAAACCGCCATCGCGGCGCACAGCCACGTCCGCGCGTCCTCACGCGCAGCCCATCTCCGCTGGTCATTCATCAGCGGCGCAGCCGCGGCTTACGTCCAAAAGTCGCGCTGGGCACGTCTCTCTATTTAATATTACAGCGATAAGGTTACATGCACCGGAGCAGCGTCCGCCACGGGCGCAGCGAATCGTGGACCACGATCCACGCGCTGCGGGACGGCTTCCCGCCGAGTCCCGGCGCGCTCGAGTGCTGTGAAGCCACCCGCGGGTGAAGGCGGGCTATGGGTATATGGTATATGGGTACAGGGTAACGAGCGGCTGCAGAGCGAGTCTGTCTCGATGCGAGTGAGAATCCGGGATGAGGAGAAATGGAGACGAAGGCAGACGGAGATGAGCGAGCGTGTATGTACAATGCCGCGGTGGCTTTGACGGGTGGCCGCCGGTGGACGCAGCGCGGGCCCACCGCGTCATGCAGGCCGTGCGAAGGGCGGGCATGAGGCGCTGGACGGCGGCGGCAAGGGGTATCTAGGTGTTAACAAAGTCCCCGAAGTGTGTCCGCACGTTCATCCGCTCGCTTCATTACTCATTCTACGCTTCAGAGATCGTAGTGATGTGTTTGGGCAAGCGATCTACGTTACGTTCTCCAAGTCCTCGCGCTAGCAAAAGTGACTATTGGATAATAATGAACAAGATTGGCATTCGTACATCAGAGCATGGTGTTCTGTTCGCTATTATTCGTGCCCTAGATAGTCATCCTGGTCTACTGTTCTGGGTATCGATGTGCAATCGTTGAGCTCTCAGATTCGGCATGTGTGGTACTACTCGCTTCATTTGCCTGAAACCCGACGAAGAGTGGACCTAACAGCCTTTAGCCTGAACTTTGTGCGGGGTGTAGCCTTAGATTCTTTCCAGTACCCACTTGAAGCGGATGAGTGCTGCTGCGCCCGGAGTCAAGTGTTGGAACACTTACATTTGCAGGCTTGCGTTGTCTTTTCCCTCCTGGCAGCAGAACTCATCCGTCTACGGCTCTGTTCGTAAGCGACCGACACGAACTGAGCACGTCCGTGGACCGACGATATGTCATTCTATCGACGCGATAAAAACGGACATCACGGAGAGCGAGTCAGCATACATTCAGGTAGGCCACCATCGAGAAATACAAAACCAGTCGTTTGTCGGCGATGCCAGTGCTCGGCACAAACCAATCATCTCCTGTAGTCGTACCTGTGTTCTTGACTTTTCTCCGCCCATATGTCTGTGTCCTGTTTCCAACGTGAGCTTGGACACTTGATTTGAACACGCCGAATAAAGTCGCCTTCCACTTGAGCAAATCAATCCGCAAACTATGGGCCATGAATGATGGCGATGCGTGCGAGCCCTGTTGCGTAGTGCCACACCCCAATGGCAGTCGACATGTCAAATGACAACAGATGCCTCAAAGATATGCACCGTCTGCCATTGCAACGTGGGCAGGCAAGACGCGTTTCGGAGAAGTGCGTTTTGCTTATTCACTGCCACAGGGAATGCGACGCCAACGTCCGCAGTGCTGTGGTATTCAGTGTCGTGAAGGAGCTCATAGGTACTGTTCGAGCGTTTAGATCTCTGTGGGAGCGGTCGGTCATGTGATCGCGTAATAGCAGGCGCGACGCGTTGAACGTTTAGCGCCCCACCCTCTTGTCATACCACGAATTACCAAGTCTGCGTTGACAGTGTTGACGTCTCTCCTTACTTGTACTCGGTCAATGAGTCCGTACGACACTTATCTGGGAGAGGTCTATCGTGATGTGGTGCACCACAATGCTTTGGATGCTAATGACACCAATCCAATTCCACGGAAGGTGAAGGAGTACGCCCACCTTCTGGAAGATGCATTTGAACTTCCTCAATGGGTGAAGGAGGTTTGATACTACATATATACTCTCGCTCGCCAACCAATAATGGGAAACAGGGACCATATCCGTGGCTCTATCCTCGAGTAATACCATTAGTGCGGGAATTACAGAGCTCGTCTCGCACGACGTATCGATCTCAGGCCAGCGGGGATGGCCAGAATGACGAGCAGTTGACAGAAACACACCTCAGGCGAATCTTCAACACTGTTCTCGACGACTGCGCTAGCTTGCGTCATGTCATCTCGGTCGATCAGGAGGATGGCATCTGTAGTCCAAAGGAATCATTTGTTTGCATATTGGTACGGAATGCGCTATGTATTACTAGACCAGCTCTGCTTGTGGAGTATGCTGATGATCTTCCGACGTGTATACACGAATACTGACTGTACAGCATCTGCAGCGAAGAAGCTCTGGTTGCATTGCCTCGACACTGGAGTGGCGAACTGAGTCCTCTATTCCACTATATGAGCACCAGCGTCTGCGCTCCCCTGCTTGTGTCTATTGCTGCAGAGGTCCCCCTGGATCCATCAATGCTTCTCCCACAAGACGAGGATCAAGATGGCGAGTCTGTCTCGACTAGAAGTACGGATAGCGATGACGAGGATGTTCAAAAGAGCACCGCGTGTTCACCTCGCCGTGGTAGCTCTCCTAGAAATTCAGTGGTGATACAGACACCACAACATTCTGATTCTCTGCCGGTCTATATTGTTTCGGGCCGTTCTATCTCGGCGTCGGAATGGCTCAGATGTCCTTCGGTGAAGGAGGTGGTCTATGAGCAAGAGTCTGAAGACGATGCAATCAACGAGGACCAGCGGTGCCTTGCTGAACTAGATTTGCATGTGTTCGACTATCCACGAGACAAGCCCCTTCCTGTCAATGCCGTGATGCCCGTTTTGTGCATGGCTGATGATGCCACGCTTCCCATCATCATGGCCAGTGCGCTGTATCAGCGACAGCTCTGGCATGTTCGGGAGCCATTGATAGGCATCTCATCCGAGCGGTATAGTAGCTGCATCTCATTTTGTTTGGGGTGGATTGAAGCAGAGCTCGTCGATGGCCGACAATTGGTGAGAATGTGATTGTGTACGCGATTATGGGATGTGTCTAACCCCGCCTATGGTAGCCTCATGTGCATATAGCGCACATGGCTCATCTACCAGAGATTGACCTTGCAAATCCTGAGAGTGTGCTGACTGTAGCACAATTTCTCCTCAGTCTAGATGACCACATTGCCAACATTCAAAGCGAAGTTGCCTCGTCGCAAACAGTAGTGGCAGATGAACTCCGGCAGCAACCTCTTGTACAGTGGAGGATCGACTCGGCAATTGCTGTCGAGGACTCAACTGGAGACCCTGAGGATTCCGTCTCCGCCTGGCTTTGCAGCCTTGAGGACTCCGAACTGTCTAGGTAAGCTGCTTAAATTGTCTTTGTTTTGCGTTGATAAGCCCATCCGTTTCTGCATTGTCTGCATGCCGGTGGTCTAGCAAGGAACCACCTTTGACGACATTGGCACCGCTGTCGCCACACACAACTGGCATGTAAGTGTTCTATACTCTGGTATACATTAAGGATGGTTTTCCGGAAGCCGTGAGAGTCCAAATCATGGGCTCCTGTTGTTGTTAACTGATCAATAGGACTGGTGACGATGACTCGCTGTTATATGATGTTCATGAAAAGTCAGAGCAGTGTTCAATGTACGTAATGTTAGCTCCTAAGGCCGCCATACCCGTAAACTAAGACAGAACGGCCAGCTTTTGTGAGCGGGATTCAAAGCCACTGCTAAGCAATGCTACAAGCTGGTTATGTGATCGAAAGTCATTCCCCGTGTCACGTTTTTCGGACGCCCTGATGTCCGACATATGTGAGTTCACGACGGCATTTTACTGGCCCCTGAAATGGCGCTCAATGGTAATTACTGGTCCTGATTTCTGCTTGCGACAAAGGGTTAATAAAGGTTTAGGACAACATGCCTGCTGTTGACGCAAATGTGGCACATTTTCTTGAAGAGTTCAAATGGATAGTGGCTTTCCGTCAAGAGAAGAAGATGCCCACCCTTGACAGCCTTCATGCGAAGAAACTCTATACAGGCAGGGACCAATCCTATAGCGCTAAAGATGTGCTATGTTTATTCAATGAAGAATTTGCGGAGTCGGTGCTTTGGAGCCAGGTAGACAGGTTACTCACCGGTAGCTTGTCGACAATCCTCAACACGTGCCTTCTATCACGGCGCAAGGTCGAAGCTGGCATCCCTCTCGGGGAAGCCAGCTGGCGCCACGATCTTGACCGGTTTTTTTTTGACTTTGTTCATACCGTCATCGATACGGCGGGGCAGTCCGACGGGAGTGAAGAAAGGCAAGGTCAAGTGCATGTCTCGTAAGTCATCTATTTGCGCCTCATACCTTTGATCTAACAATGGGCATCACTCTAAGCTTGGAGCGGACTATCGCACTCTCTCGAAACATCATTGCAAGCGGCGACCTGACAGACTTAGCAGGTCTGAAACGCACAACAGCAAGGTTCATGTCAACTATTGCCAATCTCGGTACCAAGACGGAGCTTTACCCACAACACCTCACCGATGACGCGATATTAGCAGAAACGGCACGACACAACAATCTCGTTACTCTCTGCACAACATGGCAAAATACTCTAACGCTTCCGGACATCAAACACCGACTGGCTTTTAGCCCTACCACTGCCAGGTGCGATGCCATAGGTGTTGTGCGCATGCCAGTCAATCTATCGAAGGTCGCTCTCAAGCCTTATCACTTCGTAAGGCCACGTAGCGGCGGGAGCAAGCCACCGGCCTCGATAAATCGGGATCAGTCAGACACCGCGAACAATGATCCATCTACACCGTCGACAACCTCTACACCCCCCTCAGCAGCCCCCCCATCTGCCCTGGACTACAGCCAACTCGACTCTGCCATCTGCGACTCTCGTGATGTCTATCAACAAGCCAAGCAGAGCGGTCGGGCAAACCCTGCACAGGCCGATGTCAACCTAGTCGCAAAACTCGACCAGCTGCGGTTCGAAGATACACCTCGCACGACATCGCATGCTACGGGTGATGTGTCCAATACAGAATACTTGGACCTTCCCTTGATCATTGTCGAGTACAAGCGACCTTCGGACACTCACACCGACCACATACAGGGGCAGAACCAGCGTCGTATATACTGTGTTTCCGCCGCACGGTTCTTGGAGGCGATCGGCATCGATGAGTTCCCTATCTTCAGCGTGCTCTCGGACGGTCCCCTAACGGTCCTCGCCGTCACCTGGGCCAAGGACGGGGTGTGTTCCAGCGTTGCGTGCTTTGGGAGGTACTGATGCTTTCGCAGGTTGTCCGGATATTCGAACGTCATATGATGTCGTTCGACGTTTCCAGCCCGCTTGGTGCGTGGCACTATGCGACGGTCATGGCGCGCATTGCCGTGTTCTGGGGCACGGCGCTGGCGAAGCGCTTCGCGCTGGTGAGGGATGCGTTTGTGACGGGCGTGGAGAAGGACGACCCAAAGCTGCGCTGGACGCACGCGCACCAGGTCGTGCACCGTCCCCCCGGGGAGGCGCCGCCTGAGAATGCGTCTCAGGATGGGTCTTGAATGCGTACGTGCCGGTCAGGGTGGAGCTACCCGTGGATACATGTTGTGCTCGATGCTGTCTTGTGCGAATGCGATGAACCCGATCTCGCTGTGTGTGGCTACGGCCATTGGCCGTCGTGTGAAGTGAGTATCCCTGAGATGAGTGGTATGACCTCTCGTACTAGATTGTGCCTTGTGGCAAGATGGAGCAGAAGCTTACGACAGGGGGCCGGCAGCGGTGCAGATGGCATGGGCTGCCCGACGAGGATCGTAAGGTAGACCTTGCTACAATCTCCCCGTCCTCTCGCCGTCATAGTCGGTACCGGTAAGCGACGACGTACCCATCTTCATCCCGCGCACAGACACTCACTCGTCATACACACGTCTGTCCACGGCTCCACGACTGGAACAAAGCTCGACCGCGGCGTAGACCGTCGACCGAGCGCGACCGTACCCAGACCAATGTCGAGACCTCAACGTTCAACGGCCAACGCTGACGTGAATCGCTTACTGCGTGTGGCTGCCGCGACTCACAGCACCTGTCTGGCAGCCGGGGCGCGTCACCCCCAGGGCCTACGTAGGTGCCGAGCACCGCTAACAGGCTATGCTCCGTGTCCCAGTGCCAGGTGCGCCTGCGCGCCATGTCCATGTCCCGCCCTCGTATCGGCCTCACGCCCTGCAGCGCGTCGTGCGCGTCAACGATCGAGCTTCGGAAGATATGGCGGGCCATATACATAGCGCTCTTCATTCATTCATTCATTCATTCATTCATTATAGCGGCGCCTCCGCCCGGCGTCTTGGCACGTCGATGGAACGGGTCTGTTCGTAATCAAATCAACGTCGCAAGCGCGCCCGATCGAGTATATGCACCCCTGCCCGCCCGCCTGCCTCCCGTAGGAGCCAAGGCTGCTATACCAATACGCGGAGCACACGAACACAGGCACCCACGCCGAGGACGCCGCCCCCACCGCGCCCGCCGACGGCCATATGCACCCAGCGCGTATCTAAGCAGTACGTACGCACCGGACACGATGCATGACCGGCTGGCCGACCGCGTACACGGCACAGAGCCCGGCGCAGCCCCTTCGCCCCCGCCATCTCCGCGTCGAAAAATAAAATACGTACTTATTATGTGCACCGCGCGACTCGGACTGCCCCCGCGTCCTCGCACCCGCAAACCGCCATCGCGGCGCACAGCCACGTCCGCGCGTCCTCACGCGCAGCCCATCTCCGCTGGTCATTCATCAGCGGCGCAGCCGCGGCTTACGTCCACTAGTCGCGCTGGGCACGTCTCTCTATTTAATATTACAGCGATAAGGTTACATGCACCGGAGCAGCGTCCGCCACGGGCGCAGCGATTCGTGGTCCACGATCCACGCGCTGCGGGACGGCTCCCGGCCGAGTCCCGGCGCGCCCGAGTGCTGTGAAGCCGCCCGCGGGTAGCGGCGGGCTATGGGTATATGGTATATGGGTACAGAGTAACGAGCGGCTGCAGAGCGAGTCTGTCTCGATGCGAGCGAGAATCCGGGATGAGGAGAAATGGAGACGAAGGCAGACGGAGATAAGCGAGCGTGTATGTACAGTGCCGCGGTGGCTTTGACGGGTGGCCGCAGCGCGGGCCCACCGCGTCATGCAGGCCGGGCGAAGGGCGGGCATGAGGCGCTGGACGGCGGCGGCAAGGGGTGCGCTGAGCACGCGGAAGGGTTAGAGCTTGGCTTTGACGTCGGCGGGGCTAGCTCATGAGGCGCTCGCCCCAGACGAGGCCCTGGCGGTGCGCGCGCACGGCGCCCTGGAGCGTGATCCAGGCGATCCACACGCACGCGAAGAGCGCAAAGGCGAAGAGCGTGCGCTGTATTGGGGTGGGCAGACGGGTGAGCGGACGGCGAGGAAAGAGGAGAGCCGAGGGACGCACGATGAGGGCCTTCCAGCGCGCGCTGACGGGCGCGTGCGGGGTGAAGATGATCGTGCGCAGACGCAGGGAGAGCGGGGTGTTGAGCCAGTCGAGCGAGGATATGAGATCGCGGGCCTGCGACGGGACGGGAGGTCAGTGTGTGAGACGAGAGGCAGGGAGAAGGGGGCTGCCGGAGGCGCAGGATGCGGGCTTGTCCGACTGGGGGTGCGGACACGCGGGACAGGTCAATGTAGACGCGCGATGGGCGGATGAGAGCGGGACAGTATGCTCACCTTGTCGCGGCCGCGGTCGTAGACATGGCGGATGTCGCGGACCTGGTGGCCGACGCGGGGGAGGTGGGCGTCGAGGTGGACGAGGGCGCTAAGGTCGTCGTCGAGGGAGTGCTGGATGTAAGGGACGGTGGAGGCGAGTGCGATGTCTGCGCGGCGCTGGTTTTGCTGCGGAGGGAGGGGTGAGTCGGCGGACGATGCTAAGTTGAGAGAAAGCGTACCTGAATGCCCGAGAGGACCTCCTGGAGGAGGTTGTGGATGGCGCGGGAGTTGCTCATGTCGACGGTGAGCTTTCCCTGTGCGAGAGATGAGAGGACGGCGGGGGGAGAGGCGTGGGCAGACGCACCTGGATGTCCTTTATCTGGTGCTCGTAGAGGGCGGTGCGACGGGAGGCCGTGTGCGAGCTGCGAGGGCGGAGCATGGGGTTAGAGACGCTGCGGGAATGCCTATAACACCAGAGACTGACGCAGGTGGAGACGCCGACGGTGCCTGAGAGTGGTCACGGTGTGCGGCGCGTGCCTCGCGGTCAGGTGTCGCGCGTCGCAGGGCGGAGGACATGGCGGGGGAGAGAAGGGAGGCGGGGATATTTATACCCTTGAAGCAGCCAGTGCGAATAGCCGGGGGCGTGTCTGATGGCCAGCCACCGCCAGGATGCTTCCGCTCGCGTCCGTCACTCTTGGCGGCCGATCGCCGCCCCACGCGCTCTCCACACTCGTCATTCCCATTTCCAAAATGCGATGCTAGCGCCACCATACGAATACCACAGCCACCCACAGCCTACGCCTTCACTCGCCGCCGATGCCCCCGTCTCGCGCCGCCCTGCTCGCCTCCGCCCAGGCCCTCTGCGCCGACTTTGCCGCCAGCGCCCCCTCCGACGCCCTCCTCGCCCACTTCTCCACCACCCACCGCATCTCCGCCGTCCAGCACGGCGAGCCCCTCCTCGCCCCCTTCATCGGCCGCCCCTTCGCAGGCCGCGCCGGCCCCCGCTCCGTCCCCGCCTACTTCGCCCTCCTCTCCAAGCACCTCGCCTTCCACGCCATGTCCTTCGGCGCCTGGGTCGTCGACGCCGAAGCCTGCAGGGTGTGCGCAAAGGGCCGCGCGACGTTCACCTGGACAGAGGGCCCCGCCGCGCACCAGTCCTGGGAGGAGGACTTCGTCTACATGCTCGACTTTGACGACCAGGCAAAGGTCACCGACTACCAGGTCTGGGCAGACTCGGGCGCCGCCTACCTCGCCCGCCGCGGCGAGCTCGCCGGCAAGCGCAAGGCACGTTCCGCCTGTAACTTATGTTGTTCACAGCTCACCCACCACACACAGGAGTTCGAGGACGCGGAGGCGGAGAATCAAGCCTAGCTCGTGTAATGGCACATCTACTCGTGTACTTGTACCACCCAGCTTCCCCAAGGATACCGTCCCCGTGAGCATGGTTCTGGGCCAAACGAATACCAGCATCCTTGTCCGATTCTGCAATCTGACGCTCCTGGTGATGCCCGCTGGCGTCATCCGTTGCCTCCATCTAACACCTGTGCTGTTCACCACGTGACCTCCAGGTTATGCCGACTTACTGCTCTCATGCAGCAAGGACGCGCGGATCAACTCACAGCCATGTTATCACAGGTGCATCTAGCTCAAAACACCACTTGTCCCGTCTAGCATCTCAGACCCTGTCAGGTTTGTTGAGCCCCAGCCCTCAGTCGCCATGCGCCAGGACCCAGGCTATAGTGAGTACCAAAGCATACAGTGCGACGTTGAGGATATAAGGCTGAAGAAGAGGGAAACAGGTGCTACCAGATATGTATGGACAGAGGCGAACCCCAACTTCTACTAGACCCCAGGGTACCTGTACCCTACGCGCTACAGACTCCTCTAAAGGTAAGCATTTCTTCTCGGGCCGATCTTGCGGACATCGCAGGCTGTACCCATAGGAGAGTCGCGCGGGCCCTACCTTACTTATGCTCCCCTCCAAACACTATAACCCTCCATACATCGCCCCCAAAAGGCACTTCTGACCTGGAAATTGCGCACAACGGCAGAGCACACGCTCACGCCCCGCCCCGCCACCCACCCTCCCCCCGTGCCTGTATCCGACCCCATGTGCGTCCCGAGACACCAGCAGCCTCGGCAGACACCGCTCCCGGGCGCGCACGGCACGCCGGGACTCGCTCCAGGCCCGCGAGGCCGTCGCGCGCCGTGAAGGCACCGACACGCCCCCGAGTCGCGGCCCGCTCGAACAGAACAGCAGCGGCAGATGTCCGCACGCGGGCCGCACGCGCGAGCGCCCCCAGACGCTGATGCGGAACCTCTGCGGGACCTCGGCGTCCCTGCGCCCGCGCCCGCGCTTCCGTCGTTCTGGCGGGGAGGCCCCGATCGCAGCTCGCGGCCGTCTACAGCTTCCCGCGATGGCGCCTCCGACAGAACACAGGGCCCCCTAGACCGACCAGCGCCAACCGCTCACAAAAGATCTAAACACGGACAGTGCATTGCGGATACAGGACCGAGGCACACCGCGCATGGGCACGGCGGGCGGTACAAGGGCTGCCGAGACAGGTCTGGGTATAACCAAGCTAAGAGGCTACAAACAACGCGAGAATCCGCATCTAACCGGACCCTGCACTCCCACAAAACAAAGTAAGTATAAACGGCGTCGCCCGCACACCACGGCGGCGGCGGCGCGTACGCGCACATTCCTTGTACAACAGTAACAATGTGTGGAACAACCCAGACACCCAGACCATGTGCTGATCAGAATCAAAACGGCAGAAACAAATGAAGCGAGCGAGAGAGAGAGAGAGAGAGATATAAACATAATGGCGGTCGACGGTGGTATCGTCGAAAGCAGTCGGTCTTGCTTCTTGCATTAGTTTTTTTGGCGCGCTGGCGCTGGTTAAGCCAGACTGTCTGTGACGGGAGTCAGGACGTCCCATCCGGCGCCAACGGACGCGCTGTGAAGCAGACGCACACCGTGGTCAGGGGCGCGCAGGCGCCAGTGAAACGAGGATGCTCACCTTGAGAGATGGCACGCGCGCCGCCTATGACACCGGCCACGAGTCGGCGCGGACGGCCGTGATCCAGGACGTGCCGGCGTCAGGGTACTGTTCGTGCGTGCGCGCTCAGCACATGCTCGGCGCAGCGCGCGAGACTCAGCTCACCTCCCAGACCATCACGCCCGCATCTGCACCCGGCGGAGCGCGCGTCAGTCCTAGTCCCTGTGCTTCTGTGAGACAAACGGAAGACGGCACTCACCCCAGCCCTCGCCCTTCGCCTGCTCGACGCACGTCGCGAGCGTAGATGTGCTCATGTAGCCCGTGCTCGCGTCGCCCGTCGTCGCCGGCTTGCCGATGACGAGCTTGTCGAGCGGCACGCCGCTCGCGGCGATCTGGAACAGCGCGGACTCGGGCCACGTCGAGCTTGAGTTGGTCAGGAGCCCGGCGCACGTCGTGTACTCGGTGCTGCCCTCTGTGTGTGTATGTGTGAGTGAGTGCCGTGAGCACACGCGAGCGGCGGGGGCAGACGGTGGCACGCACGGTTGTAGAACTGGATGTTGTACTGGGAGCGCGCGGGGGCGCCGTCAGCGGGGGTCGTTGCGAGAGGCGTGCGGCGGGCTTACCCAGTCGATCAGGTCGCCGACCTCCGAGTCGACCTGGATGTATCCGCCGTTGGTCCAGTAGTTCGGCGAGAACCTGCGCGACAGATGGATTCAGCTTTCGGGTGCGACAGTGGAGTGCGCCCGTGCAAGCGCACGCACCAAGGCGCGACGGCTGATGCAAGTAACAAGTCAGCACAAGTCTGGTCTGCGCGGCGCGTGCTGCACACTCACGGGCGTGGGTGATGATGTAGTCGCTCGCGGGCAGCTGGTTGCGCAGCTGCGTCGTGAAGGTCTCGAGCCACGCCTCGGCCGTGCCGGCGTCGAACGCGTTAAAGTCCTGCGATGCGTCTCATGTCAGCGCCATCGTCGATACTGACCTGCGTCCCGACGCGGGGGAGCGGCCGACGCAAGGGGGGCGACGCGTCCATAGTACACATACTTCGTAATCGACGTCGATGCCGTCGAGGTCGTACTCCTGCACCCACGCCGCGAACGTGTTCGCCGTGTCCGTGGGGTCCGCGCCGCTCGACGTGGGCGTGTCCGTGGAGCCGAAGACGGAGACCATGAGCGAGATGCCCGCGGCCGCGTACTGCGACTTGAGGGTCGACCGGTCGGACGCGCTGAGCGACGCCCAGCCTTCCGCATTGTCCCATGCGCCTTCCGTGAGCAGGAATGCAATGATGCTGTGGGGCGAGGGGCGGGCGCACGCCCTCGGGTCAGTGGCACGGCGGTGCACGCGAGATGAACGACACTTGCAACACATTGTATCCCTATGCGTGCGTGCGCGCGTGTCAAGGGTCAGCGGGCAGCCTCGGGGGTGGAAGTAGTGCGTAGGACAGACCGTGACGTCCGAGACGGGCGGCACGCCGGTGACCTCCGACACGGATGCGTCGAAGTACTCGACCCAGTAGGGCGCGGACGGGGCCCGTTTCGCGGGGCGCGAGAGCTCCGTCGGGAGCGCGAGCACGCCGGCGGCGGCGAAGGCGACAGCGGAGAGCAGTAGGCGGGAGACGGAGACCATCGCGACGCTGGATGTCTGGCTGTCGGTTCGCGCGGGGTGGGAGCGGGGGTGGGCGCAGCGCTTGGGGTCCACAGCCGTTGCGCCGCGGGCATTTTATACGGCTGTGCAGCCCCCCCGGACGGACGGGCAGGCTGGCGACGACGCGTTGGGAAATCGGAATCCAGAAAAGACGCGTTCGCAGCCTGCAGAGGGCACGCGCGGGAGATAGCCATGTGGTCCGCCTAGGAACACCGGGGGTGTGCTGTGCGTATCTATCGTGCGGCGGTGACGGTGCGTGCACACTTGGAAGGCGAAGCGTGGTCGCGGCTGGCTAGCTCGCGAGGACGTATGCAGTCGAGCGCGCGCATATGCCTCTCTTTGAATTGGACAGCGTGGTGCGCATGTGGGTGCAGGCGATAGCTGGCGCTGCGGTGGCCCAGCTCGCGTGCGTCTGAGTCAGGGAGCTCGCCCGAGGCGGCTCGCTGCATGCATTCACATCTGCGTCGCGCGGCGAACGGTGCGATGGGAGATCTGGGGGTGGCGATAGAGTGAGTATCAGTATCAGCGACGGACCGTGTGTGATTTCGGCAGAGAGCCTGCTGTTTTTGACAGGGTACTCACTCCATCGCGGTGGTAATCAGCGCAATGCCATGGCACGAGAGCAGCCGATATGTGGCAGTCGATATGTGGCTGCCGCTTCTGAGTTCAGTGCTCCACTTACCGCTGCGTTCTGCGAGATAATGGGTGATGGCCGGGGCCGTGGCACTGGTGGCGTGAACAACGGGCAGAGATATGTCTTGATGTATCCAAACAAAGCGATACCGCGCGGGGGACATGAGAGAGGAACGCGTCCGCGCCGATGAGCCTGAGCACAAAGAGGCGGAGGGGGAGATTGATGCAGGTGCGATCGCACAGGCAGCTGGATAGCGTTCGATCATGCGTTGCCACGACGCCAGAAGGTCTCGGAGAACATGGATCGGAATCGCTCGATCACAAAGCTATCTTGCCGACTTGATCGACCTCAGGCTCTATCGACTGCACCCCGCGACTCAGGGGCACACCGCCGCGATTATGGCTGCCGTGCGTATTTCATCATGGGCCATGGGCCACCGAGGAATGCAGATACGCACCCACCATGTGCACAGAGTCCAGTTGCGCAGCACGAAGCATCGACACCCCGGAGGAATCCCGCGCAGACGACGTGACCGATCCGCCCGCGTTCCGCACCGCTGCCTCCGTGTGCAATGCGATTCGAGACTCGATAAGAGAGCCGATAGAGCTGGATAGAGCGAGAGAGCCAATCGCCAGCCCGCTCGCATCGACGGCGTCAGGAATAGACCCTCGAAGCCCGGCGCGAACCGGGCTAGACCAACCTCGTATATCCCTGGCGCAGAGGCGGTCGTCCGTGCTGATAAGTGCAGAGGGAAGGACCGACTCTGGAAGGACTTGACGGTACGCCTGGTACCGATCGGCTGCCCCGAGCATCTATGACTGCAGCCGCTCCATCACCCGCCAGGTGTGCGTCGCTGGCGGCGCGGCCGTCCGATTGTCGGCTGCCCCGTGCACCATGAATGCAGCCGCTTCGTCACCCGTCAGGAATATCAATGCATCGCCAGCGGCTCGTTGAATCCCGCGCCTGTGAAAAGACAGTACTAGCACTCAGTCTGACTCAACGCTTCGACTTCGATTGCGCAGCAGACCCCTGTCCTCTATCCTCCCGCGCCCTGCAGCCGGTGCGCGTTCGCACTCACCTGGGAGAGCAGGCGCATGACCGCTCGACAGAGAGCAGGCGCATGACCGCTCGACAGAGAGCAGGCGCATGACCGCTCGACAGAGAGCGGGCGCTGCATGGCACGCGCCGACTGCGGCACGACGCGCGGAGCACACGGTCTCACAATGGCGACCTTGTGAATCCGGGGGTTAGATAAGACTCGACATGCTGCCAGGGTCGGCGGCGCCTTGCTTGCAGAGTCCTGGGATGGGATGCGACCCCAAAAGAAAAAGAAATTGGCCCCTAAGGCTTGAAACGCTGAGATCTTGAGACACTGAGACAGCTCCAGTTTGCCACAAAAGATGTCAGCCACAAGATGATCGTAAACAATCAACGCGTGGGAAGTTCCCGCGCATGGCATGTTTCAGGAGGTCCTCTGTCCGCTTTTGAATAAGGTATTGGTGATGAACTGATCTTATAGACCGGGAGCTGCTGCCAAAAGCAGCTCATGTTGAGTGCTCATATCTCCGTCAGGGGGAATGGGGGAAGGCTGCAGCAAGTTCCTGATACTCACCTCGGACATTGACCGCGAACGGTCTGGACGCGAAGCTCCAAGGCACACAGCACACGGCACACGCAAGACAAAACTGTGTCAACGGGTCATCATGTTCAACATGCGCTGTATATCGAATACATGCTGCGAGCGTGTGTATGTATCTCCAATACAAACAGACGTGCGTACATACATCGCTGGCGATGCGTGCCGGATCGCTCGGATGCCGGCGGGGGCTGTATGCTACACCACGGGCAAGAATACAGGGGTCAGTGAGTGCGCGTCACAGCGCGGCGTGAGGGAGCGTGAGAGAGAGCGTGAGCAGACAAATAACGGACGGATAAACACGCAAAGACCGAATAACAATAGAACGCAAGTTAGAAAGCACAAAAAAGAATGGGAAGAGGAGGCGCGGCGGCGCTCGGCCGCGCGCCCGAGGATGGAAAGCGGTGGAAGCTTGGCAGCTTGAAAGCCCGAAAGCATGAAGCCGTGAAGCATGACAGCTTGTAGTCGTGAGGGGGGGAGGGGGCATCTAGTTGAGGGGGTACGTCGAGCCGCGGACGGTCGAGATCCAGGAGGTGCTTGCGCTGGGGAACTCCCAGACCATGACACCCGCGTCCCAGCCCTTGGCCTGGGCCTGCGAGACGCAAGACGCGAGCGTGGACGCGTCCATGAAGCCGTTGGTGGCGTCGGCGGCGACCGCGGGCTTGCCGATGACGAGCTTGTCGAGGGACACGCCCGCCGCGGCGATCTCGAAGAGGGACGTGCCGGGCCAGGTGGTCGAGGACTGCGTGAGCAGGCCCGTGCAGTCGGTGTACTCGGTGACGCCCTGGTTGTAGAACTGGACGTTGTACTGCGCACGGGGAAGAAGAAAAAGAAAACACGTGTGTGAGCAAGCGCGGGACGTGTGGCAGCGGAGATGAACGTGGGCTTACCCAGTCGATCAAGTCGCCGACCTGCTGGTCGACCTGGAGGTACGCGCCGCCCTTGAACTGCGCGTTGTTCGAGAACCACGGCGCGACGGGGGCATGCGTGATGATATACTGGCCCGCGGGGAGCTGGTTGCGGAGCTGCTGCGTGAACTTGACGAGCCAGTCGACGGCACCGTTGCCCTCGTTGATGGCCGTGAAGTCCTCGTAGTCGATATCAATACCGTCCAAGTCATACTGCTTGATCCACGCCGCCATGGTGTTCGCGGTGTCGACGGGATCGTCGCCGGAGGAGGTCGGCGTCTCGGTGGAGCCAAAGGCGGAGACGATGAGCTTGACACCGGCGGCGTTGTATGAGGACTTGATGCTTTGGCGCGTAGCGGCGTCCAAAGATTCCCATTCTTGTGCCTGGTCAACGGAGCCTGAAGCAAGGAGGAAAGAGAGAGCGAAGACGTTATAGCCCTGCGGGGGTGGATGGCGTCAGTACATGTGGCCTGGAGAAGGAAAAGGCAGGAAACACACATTGATCTCAGAAACATCAGGCGGACCATTCTCGCCAGAAACCCATGCATCACTGTAAACCACGAAATGAGGTGCCGAGGAGGAACCGGAACCCGAGCTTGAAGTCGAGTTGGAGGAGCCTGTGACGGACGTCGAGTTGGATGAGCCCGTAGAAGAAGGAAGAGGGGCAGAAGTCGAGATGGACGGGCTAGAGCCAACATTGGTGGTGCCATTGCTGGACGAAGTCGACGTACCGCCAGTCCTCACACCGATGGAGCATACTGGAACTGGGGCGGCAAGAGCAGCGCCCGCGTACGCCAGGGCGGAGACGGCGGCGACAATGTGTGAAAGTGAGAAGAGCATTGTCTGAACCTCGAAAGAGTGACTTCAAAAAGAAGGTAGTGTGAATGCAAAGGGCGGAAGAGGGCCAAAGAGCGGCGAGGTGGGGGACTGCGTTGAGAGCAGGTCTGAGGAACGGACATGATGAGGCCGCGTTTATATAGGTGGTTGGGATTTGGAAGCCGCTTTGTCCATCAGCCACACCGGATCAGGGCACCATTGAGCGCTCCCCACACGGTCAATGGGAAAAGAAGAAAACCCGCCGAGGCACGCACTGCAAACAACACCCTGCGACTAGTTTGCGCTCTATTTTGATCGCATCGAGATGCTGCTCATCTTGCCCCGCGGCCACAGCATCCAATCACAGCCGCGCACAGCTCCCGCCAACCTGTACCCGGCATTTTCGTTCTCGCACAAACAGCCCCAGAAAATGCGAATGCAAAACGGCAGCAGCAAGTGAGAAGGCATGTGGTCGTGGAGCACACCAGAAATAAAAATTAACGTTATGGACATCCTCGGCGCGATCCGATCGAGGAGGCTTTCTCGGGCCGGCTCCTTCCTTTTCCGCCACATCCTCCTCCTTTGCCTCCAGCGCCTAAACCTCCCCTCGGGCTCGCCCCCGCCACCACCCCCTCATCCACAACAATGGCCCCCGCATGCCCTCGGGCCCTGCATTCTTTTTCGGGGGCGGCCTTGTCCACCCGCCGACAGCTAGTATCACCCAGAAACAGCCGAGGCCACCTTGTCTCACCAACTGTCGAAAACGCCTTCCCGTAACAAAGCACATGGCGATGACAATGCTGCGGTCACATTCTGTGGGACATCTCAATCTGATCGCGACGCATGTTGCTGCGAGACTGCTATTGAGACTCTGCACTCGAGTTTCCACCTCGTCGTGGCAGATGCGCCTCTGCGGCACCTGGCGTAGTTCCCGGATTCGAGCAGCGTCTAGTGTCCATTCCATCTCCGACTCGCCGGCTCTGTGGCCCGGGCGTGCGCGTGCGCCAAAGGCAATATTGTAGCATGATACAGCATGATATTTCCCCGCCGGTACAACGTGTCGTGCTTCTGTTCTTCCATATTACGATGTCTACTTTCCCCATAGCGTTCTCCGCGGACGCAGCCCTGTTCATATACCCGCATGCGAGCTCCACCCACGTCCCAAAGCGAAATGCAAAGCACGCCCGCGTTCGGCTCCGGGCAACGCAGCAGCCACGCCGCACGCTCGGTCAGCCCAGCGCGCCGTTCCCGTTGCAATAGTCGACATTCCCCTCTGCCGGGTTCCCCCACCACGCGGGGAACGGCCGCGGCTGGCCGGACGCGCCAAAGACCGCGAACGACAGTATGAATATCATCACCTGCGCGCCACCGTCGAGCGCGCCACCTACGTCGAGTGACGTATTATGAGCCGCATTCATGAGCAAAAGGCATCGCATTAGCCTCTATCATCTCCCTGGAGATAACACCGCACGTACCGAGGATGTAGTTGTACTGCCGGAACCACCCCGGGTGGTACCGCCGCAGCCAGAGCTGCGACGCAAGGCCGACGAGCACGATCGACGTCGTCGGGGACGTCGTCCCGGACGTCATGCCCGCCGAGTACTGGTAGATGAGCGGCAGGATGATCGACTCCGTGCGGAGGGCCCCCAGCCGCGGCCAGCGCTGGCGGGGTGCGCGATGCAGGACGCGCGTCGTCAGCACTCAGCACTCAGCACCTGTGCCACCGCCCCCGCACGCACCTTGGCGACGAACCACTGCAGGACCGTCGGCACCATGCCGAAGAGCAGGCTGAGCGGGACCCAGATGTACGGCCCGTGGGGCCCGTAGAGCTGCTTCGCGAGCGACCAGGTTATCGCGGCGCTGTTGAGCGACTGCACGTACTGCCCGCTGTGATGCGGGTCGCCCATCGCCCATCAGCGCGACTGCCCACACAACATCGCGGCTGGCGGTCCTGGCTCCTGATGTCGTAGCCAAGCCGCGCCATGCAGCACCGCGATGGTCACGCCAGGGCCACAGCAGGGTTGGGTACGAAACCAGGAGACGCGGACACTGGGGGGGGGGAGCTGCGCACACATACCTCCAGACGTCTGTCCCGATCGGGTCCTTCAGCACCGTGCGCTGCGAGTCGACGATGGACACCATGACAGCTGTTGCCATCGGGCCAGAGTGTCAGACGAGACCGCGCGCCGGAACATGCGAAGACGTCACCGTACCATAATTCACGGCAGCACCTAACATAGCGCGCGCGCGCAGAGGCGGGCATCAGTGGCCGCGGCGCCCCCACACCGCATTGGGACGCACCGAGAATAGTCCCCCAGACCTGCGTGACGAACATCGCGCGCGGCGGGATCTTGAGGTACTGTCCGACCTTGAGGTCGCCCGCGAGCCCGATGGACGTGCCGACGACGTCGTGGCTCCACATGGAGAACTGCGTGCGCCGTCCCGCGGCCAGTGCAGTGTACGGTACCCGCGGTCAGTGCACAGTGTGCAGGGCGCGCAGGGGCTGGACTAGGGAAGCACACGCACGTAGAGGTTTGCGACGGGTCGCCCAGGGTTGATCGCGCCCGCGACCATCTTCATCAGCTGTTGCGTCGCGACGCCGTTGCCCATGCGTGCGTACAGGAGCGTCGAGAACGGCGTGACGAACGCTGGGTGCACAAGGTCAAAATGGCACCGGCATCGGCATCAGCATCAAGTCCACAGCGGCGGCGAGTTCAAATACGATTCGGCAACGCAGCCGCGACATGAACGACGATGAGCTGGGGCCGTGACTCACCACCGAGGAGCAACGCCGTGATGTACGACCACCATGGCAGCGTCGTCTGACCCTTGAGCACGACGATGAGGCCTGCAATGGTGCAATCTCAGCCATAAGTGTCCAGACAAGCTGGTCCCGTGCACGGAGCAGCCTTACCGGAAACAAACGCTAGTAGCAGGAGGCCGAGATACCAGTACCAGGGCACTTCCTTGTAATCGCGATTCATGATCTGGTCGGGGCGTCAGTATCAGTTCAGCAACAGACATCACCGCGGGAGTGCGGCAACGGCGCTTGCCTGCCAGTGTGGGTCCGGCTGCGTCTTGGTGCGTGCCTGCTTGAACGACTGCACGACATACGGGCCCCAGAACAGTATCGCGTGCGCGATGAGGCCGCCGATCTAGATCCTCTCGTTCATTGAGAGCACCTGATGACGTGACCACTGACGCGGACGTACAGCAAGGTTGGCTACCAGGTTGGTCCACGCATTCGAGCCTAACAGCAGAGGGACATCGTTGTGTGGACTTCGCCCGCGAAGTAATCTTAGCACTAACCTGTAAGGGCAGGAAGACCGACCTCGCCCAAGGCTGTCTCGTTGAGCAGCCCCGTAGAACCGAACACGGCCGCCTGGTCGTAGATCGACCCATTCGAGGAGAACAGAGACGTCGATAACATCGGGAAAGCAAGCGACTACAGTGAAGGCGCCCACGTGAGGCAGAATCCCCGTTGATGAACGTGTCCTCTCACATTCCAGGCATTCGAGTAGTAGATGGCCATGACTATACCATAACAAAATACAAATCCTATCCATGAATTGGCTGCGAAAGATCGTGATGTGAGGCGACTGATCACAAATATCAACGTACCTTGTTGAATGAGCGGTAGGCTCATATAGCTACGGCAGCCATGACCGATAAGTCGACGCGCCCACTTTGCGAACTCGTGAATTACTGACCTTGACGTAATATATTGCCAATCAAATGACAGGCTCAGAAGCCCGAGTCCCTCGTTCCCATCTGTGCCTCCGAAGAGGTTCGTGATCACGTCCTGGGCCTTGGGAGACACCCGTTGCGTAGCTAGACAGATTACGTTGACACCATTGAGCAGAGGGAATATGTACGACGGGATGACCTCATAGCAAAACATGCTAGTGAAAGCAGACCAAAATAGCTTCACCCGCCGGGCGTTAGCGTGAGAGTCAAAGTGGAGAGCTGATTGTAATGAGATCCTATGACGCGATAAAATTGACACGTCGACTGCACCTTGGAATATCGACACTGTAGGCAGGTTCTACATGTGTTCTAGTCAGCACCCCATCGCAATTTCGACAGTCGCCGACAGACGTACAACCCAATAGACCATCTCACTAGGATAGACTGTCAGTGGCCGTAATAATCCGACCAGTCCGTAACTGAGTGGCGAAATGCATCAGATAACCATATAGGAGTCAAGTTTTGGATCGAGGCATACCCGAAACAAGCGGTCGAGAATGTTGCGAGAATGGCGGTGGTGGCTTCGACGTTTGTATCATAGTATAGCTGCAATCAAAGTCCTTTATGTGCTGTGCTTGACGTAAGGTAGTATGTCGTACCCGTTGAACAGCGAAGTTCATAACGGCAGTGCTGCCGCCTGATGCCGTAGAAGCTACTAGCGAGGCAATGACGTGCTATTGCGGATCAGCACTGGCAAATCTCCGAAGATGTATGATATTCATGAAGACGTACTTCCTTAATTCTGAATTCCCCAGGGTTTACAAAATCGAGGATAGGCTTTAACGGCGCAAATCGCGTGCCTTCTACCAAAGATCCTCGGGGGAGGAATTTGGCCCATGCCATACCAACGGAATATATAAGGAGAAGCAGGAATACGGTCGATACGGTGACCTGCACTGGCTTGAACAGATATATCTGGCGACAGCATCTCTTGAGTATATGCCAATAGTTTCGATGCAAATCTCGAACCTGACATAGAGCAGCACCTAAGCCGGCAAATATGGTACCCAAGAAGAGCGATCTGAATGTCAGTGCAGGATCGTGATCATCCCGAGTGTCGACTAGATAACGAGAGACGTCTTCGCCACTGGTGATCACGGGCTCCTTACTTAACAGCGATGCCTTCTCGTCTGATCCTAAGTTTACGCAAGGTATATCGTAAGTCATCATCATGCATTAGATATTGTCTATTACCCTTGTCGTCATTGTAGCGAGCCGCCTCGTCGGTCAGAGCGTCGTCCTGCTTGTCATAGAGTGACTCCTGGATAGACTGTACGCTAGGCAGACGTGACAAGGACGGAGCTGTCGGAACTGCACCGGTCGAGGACGCCAATTCGAGTGTGGCCATCGCTGAGATAGAGGGTGTCAGGAGCTCGGGGAGTCAGCCTTTCAGATGGCCCCGTAAGAGCTTAAGAGTAACAGGTTCAGGAACATCGAAGAACCTCGGCGCGCATTGCGACATATTGTCATATCGGTGGGTTCTAAACTGATCCTTCGGCGATGATAGCAGGGTCTGTATTCACACGTCCCACATGCAGTGCGCGGTGTTCGGCACACAACCTGCGAATGCCGTTTTCGCATTGCGCCCTAGATGCCAATGTGCACGAAATCCCTTTGACTGAGTTAGGATACGATCAACATTGTTAGCTGGCATTTCAATAATCCATCGAAATCGCAACAGGACATCTACACACCTTATCAGACTTGGGATCGTAGTCACGCAAAAGTCAATGCAGACAATTAGCTTGTCGGCGGCTCCAGAAGAGACTTGGAAATCTGCGAGGCATTACTGTGATGCCAAGGCACTATGAAAAGCACAAGGATGTCGTGAGCAAAGGTCTAACTTGCGGAAGCAGATTCGGCGGTTGTATCATCATTATCTGCACATGTATCGGATTAGGTGAGCTTAACTTATTTACATTCACCGTCCTGCCTATCGCACTAGTAGGCGCTCCGAGTGTTTTGTGGTAACATACAGCACATACGGCCGTTGGACACATGAGGCGTCTCCTTGAAGAACGAAACAAAACGAAGCGCCCAGCCTAACTGCGGAATCTAGATCTGAGTGTCCAGTCAGTCCGCAGATGTATTCATTCTCTCACTAACATGTAGGGATATACATTGGTACAGTACAGATTGTGCTTGGTGGATGACAATTATCGAAAAGCTAGAGGTCAGGTATATGTAGTGCGGGGAGTCGGAGGGCTTGCAAATTATCGAAGCAGAGGGCACTATAAGTAATAAAGACAGTGGTGCGAAATGCGAGTCGACAGGAGTCCGATGTAAGAGAAAGAACGTAAATTGCGCTTGAAACACGATGCGATATATAACGACAACATGAGGAGATATCAGGGGATTGTAGAGGGTTCACTGCACGCTGCAGCCATTGTTGCTAGACTTGGCGTCCCGGTCGCGACGCTTGGTACGCGATGAGCGAGACACTTCTTCTATGACGCCAGACAATCGAGATCCGTTTTGTTCGGTGCCGGTACTAGAGAGGACAGAATAGTCCGTAACTTGGGAGAACCTCGAGTCGCTCTTCTCATTGCCAATCTCCGTAGCATCGGATCGCATAGATTCACTGGTGAGATGTGTCATGGCACTGCGCATGCTAGCCGATTTGGGATCGGTGCTGTTGCTCGCGATAGACTTTGGTCGTTCGCGAGTTTCTGACTTGCGCTTTAGCACTGACCGCTTGTGGGTGACTTGCCGGCGCTCTGGGTTAGGTGTCGAGCTCGGTCCGGCCGGCGGAGAGGGAGTGGAAGAAGATGGCACAGGAGAAGCCGTGTCTCGATGATCGGTGAGGAAGGATTTTGAACGTTTGAAGGCTTGCAAGACTTTCAAGTTATAAGCGCTGGGGGCATGCCCAGGACTGCCGTAGACAGGCGACTGCAGATTCGAGGAATCCATGCTTGTCCTGGGAGTAAGGTCACCGTCTGAAAGCGGACTGGCTGGACCGCTAGCGTGTAGAGCCGCCAGCAATTCCATGGGATCGCTGTACTGTCCCACTGCGCCACTTTCCGCATACTGGGCATACAGTAACAACTGGGCGCGGAGATCGCATGTGGGTGGTGCATTCGGAGCGCACTTAGCATGGCATATCAGGCTGCATTGCTCGCACAGCACGGCACTCTTCTTGACATTCTGGTTGCATACCCGACAAATCACAGCTATTGCATCGATTGTCAGTGAGTAATCCAGCAATTAGTCAGGCTGTACGCACGCTTTCCAAATGTTGTCCTGACAAAAGAGTGCTCTCGGGGCGATATGGCATCAGGATCATTTGACATTCTCCGCCTCGAAGGAGAGCCGTCCGGACGAACGCGTTCAGGCGAGGAAGCCTTCTCTGGGTCCGGCATCTCGAGCTGGGCGAGATATCGTAGGGCCTCGGACTTCTGGTTCTGATAATCGGCGCTGACGCGTCGGAGAAAGGGTATACTGTCCTGAGGTCGTAACTCCTAAAGCGGCGTCAGCGTTTTGTACAATTCGAAGATAAGAGAGGTATGAACCTTGTTATGGATCGCCCAATTCTTCTTCAGCCATTCGTGTTCGCAGAGTGCCTCGGCAGTAGGGCGCCGCTTAGGGTCCTTGTTGAAGCAAAGTCTGAGGAAATCCTTCAGACTTTCCGAGCAACCTTCTGGTAAGGGCGGGATCTTGTCTTCAACAATTCGAAACATCACTGCAGCAGGCTCGTCAGCGTTCGTTCTGTCGTCAGGTAGGGACAAGTGGACAGACCAGTCATACTGTTGCTGATCTCCGCATATGGCGGCCGACCAGTCAGCAACTCTATAACAGTGCATGCTAAAGACCAGATATCTGATTTCGGGGAGGCGCCCTTCAACTCGATCACTTCCGGCGCCATCCAATTCGGGGTGCCCGCTACGTTGTTCGGCTCACGCTCCATAGCACGCAAATTGAGCGAGACACCGAAGTCAGACAATTTCACATTGCCGTTCTTAGTTGTCAGTATGTTCGCCGCCTTTAGGTCGCAATGCACAACATCGCTCTGATGGAGGTAATGCAGCCCCTCCAGAATCTTGACTACGTAACCGGCGACAAGGCGTTCGTTGAGCTTGCCAAATGCTTTGAGCGTCTGTCCAAGCGAACCGTTTTCCGCGTATCTGCGATGACGTGAGAACTACCCGGAAATAGAAAGGGGTAAGACGCACTCGAGTACGATGCTGAGCGAGTCGTCGTCTCTCGCCATCCCCTCATACTTGACGATACTCGGATGTGACAAGCTCTTGACCAAGTCAACCTCCTTCATGAGTTGGGCGATCTCGGGCTCCTTCAGTCCCTCAAGTCTAATGCGCTTCACGGCTACCATCTGTCCAGTGTTAAGGTTCAAGGCTCGGTACACTGCGCCAAATTGACCACGTCCGATACAGTTGCCAAGTTGCTGGGCAACCGGGATGTCAGTATTGTACAGCCTCCTGGGAGGGAATGAGTACTCACGAATTGTGTAGGTGGCTTACCATCCTCCCTGACGATGAGTGTCTGACGAACCGCACTGCCCTCGTAGGGATCACGGGAAAGCAGGTCGCTTGCACTCGCGTTGCTCGTCACGACACCGAGGTTGACCATGCTCTCGAATCTTGATCTACGCGGTTTCGCGCCCAAGTCATCGTACGAGTTTGGCCGTCCCTTCCTGCGCGAGCTGGAACCGTCTATCTCACTCTGGAAACGACCTCTAGGCTGCCGTGGTCTCTCCTGGGGAGCAGTGACCTCTGGTTTCGCCGGCACAGCGCTCTGACCGTTCGTGTGGTCAGCCGACACAGCCCTCGGGAATGGTACCCGCGAGTCGCTATCTTGAGAATGCGAATCGCTGCGAGGTATGTACATGCCGTTGCGATGCGGCCCTGCCTTGGTGCTGTTGCGTCTGAGCATGATTCGAGGAGTTGGGGGTTGAGATCCATCAGGACTAACATCTCGCTGCAGAGCCTGGTCTTTGGGCAGAAGACTTGGTGTATCCACGCTGTGCCGCGCACGGTGTGTAGGACGTCTTGGAAACTGTGGCAGCGACTCGACACTCGCGTCTGGACGGGATGCTCCTACAACGGCGAGCTTTCGTGGTGGGGACGCAGACACTGGGGTGCTGGGCTCAGCCAACCCGAACTCATCATCATCAAGAACAGATGTTTTTGGAGGTTGAAAGGCATCAAGGAAGTCGTCAGGCCACTTTCCCTTGCCCAGCTTGATGGGCGGCGACTTCGGCAGCTTCTCATTGTCTTGCGCAAGGTCCTTGACTGAGTTCTGCCTTGGCTTCGTCGACTTCGAGCTCGAGGAACCCTCCTCCGTCTCCTCCACTACTCTCGTCAAGTCTGGGACCGCGGTTTCACTAGGACGTCGTTCCCGAGGCGGCCTCGGAGGGACCTCTCCACCCTTCTTTCGACCAAATTCCTCAGCCAGTGACGCCGCCATCGAGCTGCCCTCCGTGAATGTAAACGATGGAGTCTCTCCGGGGTCCAGGGATGTCGCCTCGGTAGTGACGGTGCGGATCGTGCCAAACTTGTTGTGACCTGCGCTGCTCACCCTGTTCACCTCGAGCAAGCTAGAGAACATGGTTGACTCCGTCATGGCACTCGATGCCTGAGATTGGCGCATTGGAGAGGGGAGGATCGAGTCGGCCATGGATCCACGTACAGAGTCACCCATGGAGGCTCGCGTTGAGTCCGCCATAGATGACCTCTCTACGCTAACCCGCGGTCGCAAAGGCGATCGTGGAGGTGGTGACAGCGGTGGCACATCGTCCATGTCACTATCAGCAGGCGTCGCAGTGCCTCGCGCGGCGCTACCGTTGCCAACGGTTTTGCCGTCACTCGATGCCCCTGAGCCTTCCTCGATCGGACTGTCTGAGCGCAACGTCGGCAGTGGCTGTGGGGGGCTCCACCGTTTCCGCCCAGGAGAATGAGGGCCTATGGGGGACGTCGAGCGCTGCATCTGGGCTAAGCTCAGGTTTGGCGTTGATGCCGCACTCCTGGAGCCCGAGCTATATGGTCCATGTGATTGCGTGCTCGCCCCGACGCCACCACCTTGTATGTACCTGGATTGATCGGGGCTAGGAGACTCCGCTAGCTGCTGTAGCGCAATGATGCACTTCGCGACCCGCGCCAACGACTCAGCATTGGACTCAATGAGGTCATCCCGGCTGAAGAGGTCATCGTACCGAACGCCGACCGAAGAGCAAGCCGCAAGGAACTTGGTGATGTTGGAGGTACGCATGAAGCCGTCCTCACGCGGGTCGACACGGCTGATTGTGTTCGGAAAAAGCTTGTTGATGAGCCTAAAGGATGCAGCGGGTTCAAGGTTAGGAGACACCGCTCCGAAGAAGAGCGAATATTATGCACGCACTGGCAGAGAACATAGCCATCCCGTAATGCCTCAGCAAACAGCCTTCTCTCCCTCTCCTCGCCACCGGCGCTTAATGAACTGGAACTCAAGCCGCCGGCGGAACTTAGCTGACTGGAGCTGCCCATGGCCGCCCCGCTCTTTCCCCAAACCCTCTCGAGCCTAGCAAGGTTGCGCATACGCACTTCTACCTCCTCCCAGTCCTTCGGCTGGAGACTCGACTTGTTGACTTGTGATGGTGGCTTCAGCATCTCTTTGCACAGAAAAGTCGATGCCGCGCGGACAAGCTCTCGATGCTCTGGACTAGTGGCTGTACCGAGGGATGTCGTAGAGGCATTGAAGGGACGGCTCGAGACAGGAGAATAGTTGCGTTGGAGCGGGGACACAGCACGTGGACGATTGGGGGTCGAGGCGGGTGACGCAGCGCGAGCCGGGGGCGAGGAAGAAAGAGGGACTTGGCGCTGTTGGTCCAAAGAAGGGCGGCGCCCGTCCACTGACGTCCGGGGTATATCCAGGGATGGCTTCCGTGCATCCAACGATGGTCTGCGTGCGTCAACTGACGGTCTTCTCGCATCGATGGAAGGTCTACGGGTATCAAGTGATGTTCTTGGTGTCTCAAATGATGGCCGCCGCGCGGTGGATGAGCTTGATGCTAAGGGAAGATGAGAAGATGATGCCGACGGTCCCGCGCGGTGCGTAGGCGTACGAGACGATGAGCGTGCTCGGTGAGGACTTGACGGTAGTGGTGAAGCGGGAGGAGTGGGAGAGCCGCTTAGCGGTAGATGACTGGCACTTGCCGCTGCTCTCCTTGATGAGCCAGACACCAGCCCTCTAGGTGTTGGCGGCGGTGAGTCGAGCGGCTGCGCGCCATCGCGAGATCGTCTCGTAGGTGTCTCAGGGCTTGGTGACTGCGTGCGCTCCGCTCTTCGGGACAGCACTAGGGGAGGCGGGCGGGATTTGGGAGAAGGCGAGCTTGGACTAGCCGCGCCATTGGCGCGTCTAGGTGCGAGTGGTGTCGGTCCGCTGATCTCCCGGATACTCAAGCCAGACTGTGAGTCCGACTTGCGCGAACGCTCCCGAGGCGGCGATACCTGGGCGGCTAAGTTTGACGACGATCCCGTCGGGAGCGCAAACGATTGGGTATAGGCCGAGGGGATAGACAGGACGGGCGAAGACATGGATGCTTGTCTGAGGGAGGGTGTCAGGAAGCTCGTGTTGCCGGCGACGTGGCCTTTCGTTGGCCCCCCGTCCTTGCCCGCCTCCGCTCTCCTTGAGTCCGTATGTTCAATGGCAACAGGCGGAACAGGTGCTGGAGGTAATGAATCCTTCCCACCGGCCGGCCGACGAAATGAAACCTTAGATAACATCCGTGATCTAGGCTTCTCCCTCTCCTGCACGACTTGGTCTTCCGACGCTCTCTCCTTTCCTTTACCCTCACTCGGAGGAAGGACGCCCGACTCGTCGAGGGGAGTGCCCATCTTGGCCTTGGACTTCGTTGCGGTCCGCAAGCTCTGCTCCAACGACGAGCGCAATCGTTTGAATGTCTTCGGCTGCGCTTCCGAGACGGGGAGACCCTGAGATGACGCCGGTTGCCGCGATGAGGAAGCAGTCGCAGAAGGCAGCGGGGAAGTCGCATCGGGGCGCTTGTGGGCCGCCATGTGGAAGGGATTGGAAATGGAGAGCTTGGAAGAAATAAGGACGGCGGCTGCCATGTGAATACGTAGGGTAAGGGACGCGGCGACGCGAAGCTAGGAAGTTCAATCACTTCCAACAATACGATCAGAGGCGGGCAACGAATGCGTTGCGAAGAGACGAACCTGTAGCAAAGGAAGACTGGGCGCGATCGGCTGAGCCTGGGACTATTCTGTGAGGAGTGCGGAGAGGTGAGCATGAGAGAATAGCAGAAATGCAAAGTCAGGAGTGGCTGCGCGGTCCAAGTATGGGTCACCCGAATACGGGGTGGCAGAGGCTGAAAAGCCAAGTTTGAGGGGATGAATGCGAGGTCCGAAGGAAAGAAGTACATACAGCGACCTGTGTGGGACAACGGACCAGTGCTACGCTCCCTCTGCGCGTCGTGTGTAGAGGGCGAGGACCCTGAGAAGTCACCGAGCTGGGGGAGGCTGATCGTGGTTCGCACCCGGAGTGACCGCGAGGCAAGTGCTGCGACCAGGAGAAGATCAGGGGCCAGGTATCCGCCGAGAAAAATGGCGGCACACAGAGTGGGACGGCGACGACGAGCTCGGAAGGGGCGGGAGGGGAAACGAGTGAAGATGGTGGTCGCCGTTGGCGGAGCGCGGTCGCTACAGACCTCGTGCAGCAAGCCGGCACTTGGACCGTGGGCGCCCGTTTTGCCGAATTGCGTATGTCACTCCAATCCTCGACGTTCCAAGTATCACTAGTATTCGTATTTCCCTTGTTCAATCCCACATTTCCACGATTTGTATTTTGGGCTACACGCTTGTCGAGCACAATATGAATATACTATAGCACTGGATATTGCCAGTGTACCTAATATGCATGCAAATGCAACGTGCATAGAACGAACCTATGTTATGATATCGGCCACTTCAGGTTAGCATGGGAGTTCCGACAAGGCGCCGGCCTGCTGCCACAAACAAAGCCAATTGGATATGTTTCCAATTGCGATATGGCCGTGCAGACAGGGGCGATCTATGTCAGACACCAATTATGACGGAATGTATGACGAGAGACGCCCTATGTCAACATACTGCCTGAAGAATCAGCATCACACTTATAGTCGCTGGAGGAACAAGACATACCCAGACAAAACAGTTGAGAGTCACGAACAATTCCATGTCGCTTTACTTATTGCACGTAGACCTGGGCCGCTCTCCGGAATCATGCCAAATGTCGGAATCATCCACGATGCACCTCAGCCTGCTGACATCGCAAAGCAGGGAAGACGCTCCACATTGAATATCAAAGTCTTATCGCGATCCGAGTATAGGGGACACCATATGGAACGGTCACGTGAAGCGTACTCGACGCGTCCAAGAAGCGCGGCAGTGCAGATAGAAGACAAAGATGCAAATGCATCATTCAAATTTCAAGGTGATATCTCGCAGCTTTCACTCCATAAGCAGGAGATCTTATTGGCATGCTCCATTAGCTCCACAGGTGAAACAAAGAGGATATCAGCTCGAAGGTAAAATTTGGGGGCACTGTCCGACCTTACATATATTCGACTCCACAGGGTCATTCGTGCTGCTGTGGCGTCCACTAGCTAAGAACGGCTGAGTTCGAACCTTCCTCATACGCATAGCTGACTGAGACAATTTTATTTGCGAATGGTGGAGCCAAGTGATCCGTGTGTCGATATTTGACGTGCGGCAGCATACCGTTCAGTTGTGGCTTCAGCTGATCTGCTAGCGCAATACACGCAGTGCGACTGCGAACTATCTCGGAGCTTGAGCCGGTTAACGACACAATCTCGGGAAAAGGGGTACGTGTTAATCTGGAGCGGAATAGTAACTGTCACGGACCAACCGGCAGACCATGGAGGGTGAGAATGAGCTTGACAGAAGGAGATATTGCACAGATGGATATGCTCACCTTGTCAGGATAACGGCGATGAGAGTGAGCCCTTGGGAATCGGTAAACACTGTTCTACACAATTCCATATACTCGAAGTACCGAGACATCCGGAAATAGGTACCTGGTGTGTGTGCGAGTGAGTTGCCACATCAGTTGAACTTGACTTTGGACAGTTACTTTCGGCGCTCAGTTGTTGGAGCCAGACAGGCGCCCTAGGACATTCGATCCTCACCAGGGTTCAAAATCTCGCTCGCCTCCGAGCGGACCAGTATTAGTGGTGATTCATGGGTCCACACTGCAATGATAAGTCATCTGCTACGCCGCATGAAAGAAGCCATGTGTCAAGTCAAGGTTCGAGGTGATAACCCACGTAGAGAAAATCAATGCACCAGCGACATCTGGGAAGACAACGATAGCGTGGCATGATAATCAATCCAGTGAAGACTGTGCATGAAGACTGGGAGCAGGGAACATCGAGGAGCTTGCCAGATTGATAGTTCGGTCAACGTTAGCCGAATACTGGCCACAAAGTCATGGTATACATCCACTGCGCAGCTGGACGACTAGAGGCTGTCTATGTGACAAAGGAGGGACAACATAACATGATACACCGATTAATAAATTACGCGCACCGATAGTACATTATAAATCAAGACGGAATATCTTCCTGTATGGCTGTCGTAGTGGATGGCCGTTTTCCTTCCCTCCCAAGCCCTGCTGCACGCTCGGACTCCTCGATCGTGTAAGCAGGCTCCTTCAAAGCCTTGCAACGCCTTTTGTGAACTTTACTCCGCCAATGAGCGCGCAAAGCAGCATCTGCTTCAAAGTATCTTTGGAAAACCAGTCAATGTCGTAGAACGGAACCTAAAAAGGGGTAACTCACTTTGCGCACTCTACGCAGTAATGTTGTGCCAATCCAGGCTTGTCAAAGTCAAGTTGTTGTGCTTCCAGTGCAGCCCGATTCTGGAAGAGGCTCAGCAACAAAGAGCAGTGCGTGAAAGTAAACACACTTTAGGATCCAAGTCGATAGATTGGATTTGATCTAGATCTCTCGTCCGCACCTGCCTCTGATGTCAGACTCATTATTGTACTACACCAGAGTGACGTACTCTCGTGCGTGAAGCTCTGTGAACATCTCGCTTGGCATGGTGTGTACGAGAGCGGCGTAGGCGACCCATTATAATAGCGACGAAGCAAAATGCAGGGGACAAATCAGGCTCCTTCCCGCCGCTGTGGGAGTTATAGGGGCTCAATCTGACAAATTTGACGCAAGCTAAGTCCTGCAAACCCATCCGCCACACTTGCGCCACAATCCGGCTACATCCGAGGCAAAATCAAACTCCGAATCCCAACCTTAAACCCCCATAACTCCCTACAGCGGCTGGCACAAAACATCTACAAACAGCGGAGGAGCGGCGCATGTCACCTAGATTAGGAAGGCAGGATACTGGCCCATCATTACATAATCGTTACGGTCCCGTGTATTACAGTAGTGTTTATGTGTCCCAGTGTCGAGTCTCGTCGTCCTCGGTGCAACTTTGTGACCATGGCCTTCACCCGTCTAATAAAAAAATTATACTTGGCTTTGACACAGATGCGCGCATCCCTGCCGAGGTTAATTTTTGTCCTTCTGACTGGTGAAGGCCTCATGCAACATCCCTTCGTTGAATAACCCATCCTCGGCCTGGCACTTCAAGTTCAGCACTCTCCATGCACCTGCGACCCAGGTTCTCGACTTTTGCACTGATAATGTGGCTTCCAAGATGCAAAGTGTTGCGAACAATGGGCTTTCTGCGCATCATTGTTACATGCACTCATGGGGGTTGTGATGATCTCAATTGATGAAATTGAAATGTTTGAATGTCAATTATCATTTCCGGGAATCAATCCTGCCTCGTATGGGAGGTGCGGCGCCGGTCCTCCGCTGTTTGTAGATGTTTTGTGCCAGCCGCTGTAGGGAGTTATAGGGGATTAAGGTTCAAATGGGATGTCACATGATATGCACGTGATGGGATGGCACATGATCTGTGGCAAGACTTCTATTCTCGGTTACACAAGATAAAACATTGAGTACGCTATTCGGATGAAGTCCCCTATAACTCCCACAGCGGCGGGAAGGAGCCTGGGGACAAATGCTAATTTGGTGCGAGTTCTGCGAGCGCTAGCTGCTGACGTAAGGAACCCGATCACATGACGGACGCGTCGCGGTTCGGTTTGACTGTCGAGCCATAAGATTGCCTCTCTCGCTTACAATGTCTCGCCTCCCACGCCCCGACCGACATCACCTCCCAGACTCAGCGCCCATGTTCGCGCCGACGCGGCAGCAGTCGCTGAAGCGCAAGGCGGCGACCCAAGACGAAAATGCCGTCGAGCAACCTCGCAAACTGCCCGCCATCGCGGAGGCCGACACGAATCAGCCATTGCGCACAACCAGGGCGGCCGCGAGCAGGCTGGGCAAAGGCCCACCACCCCTTACGAAGCCGAGAGCACCCCCACTAACATCTACTACCACACGGCGGACGGAGCGCGCTACAAGTGCTCCCCCGAAGAGCATCGCAGCCACACGACCACCACCAGCATCGCGGCCTGTAGCCGGCAGGCCGACGCGCACAGCATCGAATACTATCGACGACAAACGCTTTCAGGTCCTCCATGACAAGGTAGCCTCCATCGAAACAGCGCGCGCGGCAGATGCATCGCGCCTCGCGATGGAAATGGAGGCAGAGCGCACTAAGGTCGCCGAGCTGCATGCAAACCAGCTAGCGATGTCCCAGCAGCTGGCAATCGCGCGGACGCAGGAGATGGCACAGCGGCGGGAGCTCGACAGCGCGAGCGACGAGATCGATCAACTCCGGCGGCGGCATACGCGTGAGCTCGAAGACCTGGACGTGGATCTGCGCCGCAAGGACCGCGAGATCCGCTCGTTACGGGATGAGCTCTCGACATGCCAGGATGACCTACAGCGGGAACGCGAGACGGTGGCTGGTTTGAAAGCCACGCTGTCGCACCAATCCACTGCACAGGTGGCTCTCTCGACACAACTGTCAGCCATGCAAGCACAGCATGGCGCCACACAGGCGCAGCTGGATGGTCAACATCGAGCGTATTTGGACGTCACGATTGAGCTGGAGGCGGCGCGCAAGAGAATAACAGAGCTCGAGCATGAGGCCCGGGAGAGCGAGACGCTCCGACGTAAACTGCACAACCAAGTACAGGAGTTGAAGGGCAACATTCGCGTCTTCTGTCGTGTGCGGCCGCTACTTTCGTCGGACATCTCGTCATACCCGAGCCCATCATCGTCAATAAACAGCCCCGCAGATAGCCCAGACCCAGATGTCGACGCGATCCTGAGGGAAGAAGCAAAAGCACGCATGCTTTTCCCTGATAAGATGGACCACAAGGAGATAGTTCTGAGCTCATCTAGTGAAAGCGCAACTGGACAAGAGCGTAAAGATGATTGGATGTTCTCGTTCGACAGAGTGCGTGAAGGCACATTCATGGCTGAATCCCTGCGTAATAACACACCCACAGGTTTTCGAGCCTCATTGCTCCCAAGCCGAGGTCTTCGAAGAGATCTCTCAGCTAGCCCAGAGTTGCACGGACGGATACAATGTGTGTGTATTCGCGTACGGCCAGACGGGATCGGGCAAATCCTTCACGATGGAAGGCGGTCAGGTGAGACACCAAGCAACCTGTCTTCTGCAAGAGATTGACACATGGGACAGACTGAGGCCACGGCAGGGATGATCCCGCGTGCTGTGGAGCAAGTTTTCCGAGTAGCAGAGCAGCTCAGAAGCAAAGGATGGGAATATAAGATGGAGGGCCAATTCCTCGAGATTGTGGGTGCGGCTCAATACGATCCATCCCTGTCGCTCACCCAAAGTACAGTATAACGAGACGATCAACGACTTGCTTGGCAAGGGCGAGTTTGACAAGAAGAAGCACGAAATCAAGCACGATGCCAAGACAGGCCGTACGACAGTGACGGACGTGAACGTCGTCCCCCTCGCATCTTCCACTCAAGTGCGCACGCTGCTTGCGCTAGCACAATCTCGCCGTACTGTTGCGGCTACGCTTATGAACGAACGCTCATCGCGCTCGCATTCAGTGTTTACGCTGCGCATCCACGGGGAGAACCCATTGACGGGTGAGGTGTGTGAAGGGAGCCTAAACCTTGTCGATCTTGCCGGGAGCGAGCGGTTGGAGAAAAGCGGCGCTGCAGGAGACAAAGAGCGCCTGAAAGAGACGCAGAATATCAATAGGAGTCTCAGTGCGTTAGGTGATGTCATCGCTGCCCTTGGGGAGAAGGGTGAGGGCAAGAACGACAAACACATTCCATACAGGAACTCGAAGGTATGCTGTTATGGCTTGCCCACATTTAGATGTCGTTGAACAACTCGCTCCGTTGTAGCTCACCTATCTGCTGCAAAACTCCCTGAGCGGGAACTCGAAAACACTGGTAGGCCAGGTGTATCTGTGAGCAAAGGCGTGTGCTAATCGCCCTTTAGATGGTGTTGAACCTTTCGCCGCTTGCCACGCACTTAAATGAGTCACTGTGCTCGTTGAGATTTGCCACCAAGGTAAGCGTATCAGCTCGAGCTACCTGAATGCGTTAGGCTTATATGACCCCTTAGGTCAACAACACGACCATTGGTACAGCGAAGAAGCAGACGCGAGCTGCTATTACTTCATGAAGTACCTATTCACTTGACTTATTTCCTTGGACCACACGCCATTCGTATTATTGTACATATTGTAGCTTTACAGATCCAGACCATTTGGCCCCGTCCTGACGTGTGCGAGCGAAAACTTATGCAGAAGAAGGTCCCAAATGTAATAAACCTGGTATAGCAACATGCCAACCGAAGTCGTCTTAGTCTCGGCTAGCCCCAGACTGTTGCAGCGCCTCCCGCCTGACCTCACTTGCCCACTTGAAGAAGTTGCAGCGATACTCGTAATTGACCTCTTCCCGAAGACGTTCGCCCTTGCCCTTATCATATCCTGGACCGACCGGTCTAGAAACGAGGAGACAGTCAATTTCCGCACTTTTGCTGAAGACAGCACATACCGGGAACAAATGTAGAACTTCTTGCCCTTATTGGGCCCTTGCTTGTTCACTGTGTACAGCTTCGCAGGCTCACCATGCACCGTGCATTTCGGGGGCCGAAGAGGGGTGAAGAGGTTTGACCAAGCATTCTTGCTCTCATTTTTCGAAGACGACTCTATGAGAGAAGAATCCTCCTGGAGTGACACGGCTCCTTGCGATAACGAGAGTTCACATGCGAGAATATAGTCCGCGTCGAGTCCCGACGGCACATCCGAAGCTTTTTCTGGGTGAGTGCTAGAGGAGGGACCCGCCGTGCACTCGAAGTCATCAGCATCGAGTATGATGACTTCTTTGGAAGTGCTTTTGTTGCTAGATGGTTTCGAGAAAAACGAGGCCAGCTTCGCTTGCCCCGGATCGACCTTGTTTTTCTTGTTTGAACCACTGCTTAACCCTTTGTCAGAAGGCTTCCGCTTTGCGCTCTGCCCTGAAGTGCGTTGGTCATTTATTCTGGAGGAGGAAAAGGAGCGAGTGATTGACTTCGAAGATGGTATAGTGGTGCTTGTGGAGGATGATGCTGTGGATGAGAATGGAGCGGGTGGCTGAGCAGAGGAATCTGACTGGCTATCCTGCGACACCAGAACGGGTGAGGCGCTAGGAGTCTGCGAAGGCATCTCTTCTCGTTTTCCAAAGAAGGTGGATAACACCGTCTGTTTACCAGAGAACTCGTCCCAGAATTTGGCACATAAGCGCGGTGGTTGTGTGACCTCGTTCTGTTTCATGGCGTCCCGGAGTTTGATCGTTTCGCCATTCTCGAGCAGAAGCTCGTCGTGCAAATCAATGTAGATGGGACAATGATCAGATCCCTTCAGCGACGCTTGTATATCTCCGTGTTTGATCCACGGTAGTAGTCCTTTGGTAACAAGTACGTAGTCAATACGTGCGCCATAGTTCGTCTCGCGCGCCTGCAGTTTCATATTCCAGCCTTGACTTGTGTCAGTAAGAATGAACGAGTGTTAACGACGGGGGCGTACAAGTATACAGGCCTTTTCTTTCTGGCCAGAACATACGAATCACGTCGACCATAGGCCCGTTGGGATCGAGCCAGTTGCGGAACCACTCGCGGGCAGGATGATCCCAGAACGTCGCTATACTGCTTGGTAGATTCCCTTCAGCATGATCTAGAGGTGTGGCGGCAATGTTGATGTCTCCAACGACGATGACCTCTCGGTGCTCTTTTTCGATCAGCTTTCGTATGCGCTCCTGCAGTAGAAGATGAAAGTTCATCTTGAATGGTAATCGGGCGTCAGAGGTCTCAGCCGGGCAATACACGTTGATGAGAACGAACAGCCCGAAATCAACCACGAGTGTGCGTCCTTCGCTATCGAGGGCGTCAAAGCCTGAGTCGGTTTCGCCATTATCGTCCGGGAATGGATCGAAATCGTGTGCAAGGGGGTAGCTCATAGACACTCGTTCTTCGGGAGACATCGGGGGTTTAGGCTGTAGCACACCTGTTAGGCCCTCCTCCGCTCTCAGCGGAGTTGCCTTTCTCGAGTCTGCGTAGACTGCTACGCCACTGTATCCACCCTTATTCACTGGGAAGGAAAAGAAGCCGTGATATGGTCCGGGCAACGCAACGTCGCGAGGTAGCGTCGCACGCGACGATTTCATCTCTGAGAGATAAGGCTCGTCAGTGGTCTTATATAAGAAAACATGAACCCAAATACCTTGAAAGCAGATGATGTCTGCTCCAAGGGCATAGAGTATTCCTTCAGTGGAGGTATACGAATTCCACCTATGAATCATAAACTTGGAGCTGAACATATAGAGACTCTATAATTGCCTCACGGATGATACTTTGGTAGTGTACGTATTCCATTCTGTTTCTGGTGGTCAGTTTGAAGGGCGTGAGCACGTCGAGAAGGGCCTACAATATTCCATGATAATATACGCATTTCTTTGACAAGCGGACTTCCCTTGTAACGATATGTTTCTTATTCGCCTCACTATTCCAGAGTGTCAGAGTGTCCGCAACTGAGATCACCACTGCTCATGCATACGCGGTATTCAACGAAGGTCCGAACTTGGACATACTGCAATGGCCATGGGTGTCGCGGCCATCAAACCGGTACCAATCAATCACATTCCCACGTCGCCGCGCGAACCACAGTGTACAATACGACATGTCTATTTTTTATTTTCAATTCGACACACCTTACTTGAGCTCTCATACGCTATCGTACTCTCCTAGTGCTACAAGTTGAGATATGCATGTATTGCATGACTAAGGATGGTCACAACTAAGCAAACGCCGGAAACATCAAGAGGGTGATGCACGAAGAATCAGTTCTGCACAACTGGGCCCATAACATCAGAACAAAACAGGCACTGGCCCTAGGCAGCAAACTGAGTGGTGATAGTGATGATGATAGTGAATTGTGGATGGTGATTACGTACTCTATCGAATGTTCAGGTAGAGAGACGGCCATTGGGAAGATATCAGTGTCATTCGCATCCATGTTTGGAGCGCAATAGTTGGCATGCATTCCAGGGGCAGATCAGATTTAGAAGTTCTTTGCTCTGATTTTCGAAGTTTGGGACGGCATACACAAACCGTATTCTACACTTGCAGCTGGTGGCATGTGTGAACAGGGCGAAGGCGGACCCTTTAGGTGGTGAGGATATTGCATCCAAATTCTCTGTGGGGCCGTCATACAGTCCTCCATCTCGCATCCCGAAGGCATGAACATCAACTAGGAACTGCTAGAACACTAACCTTCTGTCGGCGATCGTCTGTTTGGGCATTGTCTGGACAAACATCCAGATAGGAGGGATTGCGAGATGCCGATCGAACTGGAGGAGCCTCGTTTGTGTCCTGGAGACTGCGCGAGTATAGCAAGAGTCTACTAGACGTCTGAGCGCTAGACAAATTAGTATGCGGGGTGAAATTCTCTTATGCACGAGGTGTCAACATGTGTATACCGCAGCTGAAACTGACGCGGCCTGTCTAGACAAGACTCTAGTACGAGGACATGGTTGACAGAAGCCCCTTCCACACGAACGCCCGCGGGTTTCCGCTTGCCTCGCAGTACTTCGTCATGAACAGCTCGTCGTTCGGCCCTGCAGTAGGCGCGCGAAGAATGACGATCAGCACTTCATCGACACCAGGATGTTTGTGCACTTACTTGACTGCAGTTCGCCGTCCGTGCCTCGCACCTCACCAGAATGCAGTGCGTTGTCCTTCATCCAAAGTTCAAATAACGACGCTGCCTCATCCACGCTCAACTGTGCGGGTACGGGGAAGTTACGCAGCCCCTGCGCGTACTCTGCCAACTCCTTGGATCGCGCCACGTACGGGCCTGCAGGTCGCAAGGGCGGAATGCCAAGGGCTTCTGAAAGCTCGAGGGGCATTTGGAAGGCAGTGTTCGACGTCGACTCGGCACCGAAGACGGCCCCTCGTGCCTGATAGTCATGTTATTAGCGTTATTAGTAGGCCTCTAGAATGGAAAAGGAGACACTTACGAAAGCCCTTTTGCCGCTTGCGTATTCAAGGACTATACGGGGAATGGAGAGATGTTGCGGCATAAGGGCGCGGTAATGAGGATCTCGGTAAGCGGTGTAGTTGTACAGCGCCTGAATATCGTCGACGGCCAGGAGCACAGGGTGGCTGTGGAGATATTCAGACCTGAAATGGTGAGATACACAGTAGGTACATACGTAGTCTGACGAGATAGTTCGTCCATTAGTGCGGAGAGCACTGCAGGAGCGTCTTCTTTGTACGACAAACCCGCTTGCACGAAGTTTGACAGAGGTGTCCCCTCAGGGAGCGATTGGAGCTCAGTGACCAGCTCTCCTCGAGACTTCATGTGTTGTAGAGCCGACTGGTTGACACTGAAAAACCGTCGCAGTATCTCATATGAGAAGTTCGGTTGGAGATACGTCCGTGTCCGCGAGTCATATGTATAGGCAGTGGATGAATCAACCATCTTAATGGCTAAGAAATGGGAGTGCGTGAGATGAAGTATATGTGGGCGGGGGTGGGGTTTCTATGACATACCTCTTGGTATGTACATTACTATCCACTTATTATGTGCGGCATACTCTACTGCTTGTAGCAGGAGGAAACTCTTTCCGCAACCAGACGGCCCGGCTTGCACGCAGTCAGTTTCGCCCTTCCTCAGCTGAATAAAAACTCACTCATGACGAGTCTTGTATCTCGGCTAGACTTCGAGCTTGCCTCGTCCAGAGTGTCAATAGCGGTCACAGTGACATCCCGGACCACAGAGCATGGTTTTGACAGCACACGGAACTACGAATGCGTGCGTCGTATGGCGCTCCCATTCGATATTATGAATTTTCATACCTCTACAACGAGATTCTTTGGCACTCCATACGCTCGTATTGCCTCGTTCTCGGACATGGGGAATGCCATAGCCTTCCCTACCGCAGCACTGGTCAATGCTTCCTAGGATGCGTTCCGTGCACGGTGAGTAAACGGATGACGGAGACACATGTCTCACGCACTGTAGAGTAGGTAGGAAGGTCAAGCACAACACGGTTGTCAGGTTTGAAAAGAGTGTTGGTGACTTGGTTGGCTGGCAGGGTCAAGAAGGTCTACGAGGAGGAGTAAGTGCGAGATTAGTGAACCACTAGTTGGGCGCACTCCGTGCTTCTTCTCTTTCTTGAATCCCTTCTCCTTCGGATCTTTGCCCTTGTTTCCCTTGAAGCCCGACGCTGTATTAATGGGTAGTAGATATATGAGTATCTTCTTCGACAGACGCTGTATTATCTGGCCGGGAGACTTCTGAAGTACTCACAATGCTGCTTCACAGCCACTTTTTTCTTCTGTGCATATCCACGTGTTTGCCCAAGTCTTGACACAGACGGAAGGCTACGGGAAGTGCTCGTAAACGCTTCCGCAGACAGTCGGCTGGACCGCAAAACGAAAGTAGCAGACATGACCACGTCGGTCCTGTTGCCCACCACGGAACTCGGTCAAGCCAGCATGTAATCATGTATAGCGAGTGAACATACCAAGGATAAAGTCCGAGCGGCCGGTGGTGTCTGTGGGTTACAGACGAAGCGTGTAACGTGCAGCTCGGAAACTTGGCAAGTGCACGTCGCACGTGACCGACGCGGTGCTCGCAAGCGCCTTGTACAGTCGCCTACCAGTATCGGGGCATTTATATCTCAAATCGATGTTCCAATACGCTCAATGTCTCAAGCCACACTGAGAATAGTTCAGGGCGATGAATCTGGCTGGTGTCGGACGGAATCACGTTCGGGCCTTGTTTCCGCGAAACGCGGGGTCTGTTGTCGCAGCTCAGGCAGTCATGACGACATTGCGGTTCTGGCGCCTCTCATGGAGCCGTCGGTTTCTCGCATGGATGTTATAAGAGTCAGGCGATATTGTCGCACAAGTGCGAAAGTAAGTGGTCCTTCTAATAGCAAATATCATTTTAATTATTGCGTGCGGGTATAGCATCTAGGAAGGCGGATATCCGTTCGTGGCGATTGTTGCGACATCTATGTCAGAGGTGCCTGCCACCGCTACGCTAGCTGCATTTCTGGCCGACTTCTTCCTTCAACCTTGTGTATAAACACTCTATTTCTGTAAATATCCGACGGTGACTCAACCGGTCTGTAGTGAGGTACCTCCCTACATGGATGCCATGCGGCAGTTGGAAGAAGGATATTCTCGTCCTGAACAAGGATCTGGATGCCATGCGTTATGTTCACTCTAAATTTGTCAAAGAACAGATAGCACGTGGAGATTGGTCCATTTCGGTGGCATTTGACTCACTTTCGCTCGCATGCTACAGGAAGCTATGTGGCAAGTTTTACGTCAAAGCACTTGGACGGCGATCTCAACATGACTCGAGGGCAGTTGGCCAAAGATGCGGCATTTTCTTTTTATGCTGGTGAGTCGACATCCAACTCACTCTGAGCTGGTAGAAGGAGTTTCTCATGCGACAAACAGGTGGCTCAGATCCGGTCAGAAGAACCCTTCCGTGAGGTGGTGATGTGCTCCTGACTCGCCGCAATCAAATTGTTTCATAGCTATCCGCCTTCCTTTTGGCCACGATGTGCTACCCAGGGGCTCATAAGAAAGCACAGTCTGAGATTCTCCCTATGTCGATTGAATTCCACTAATGTGATGTATACTATCAGATTTTCCCTATGTGACGAAGGAAGACGATGTCCGTGCCGAATATTCCTACATAAGGGAACCGTAAGTGATGGCGAATGTTAGGTCAGACATACACTTACTCTTCTATGTACGTCTGTGACTGATAGACAAAAAATATGTGCGTCGCAGGAAGATTTTACGTGACCCTGATACATACACCGACCCCTTCAAGCTTAAGCCTGACAGGTTCGTCTTGACTGAGAGGCGTGTCACAGAACAAGATCCTTGTGTGTACGCCTGTAGTTCTAGTAGACGGTAGGTCATCGTTATTCATGCATGAGGCCGCCAATGCTGACTTACATGACCAGCCTGAGAATTTGTCCAGGTATGGTCGCAGTCTGACCGAGGAAATTGTTTGGCAGGCGGAAATAGGCAGACACCTGGAGGACAGGTCATAAACTGTGCGATGAGGTCCTGAGGCTTCAGCAAGTCCCTGAAAAATCGAACTGTATGCATTCTGTCCGGGGTCTCTCGCGGATGACAATGCCCTTCTGTAGCCATGCGCCTTGACAAGAACATGATGGCAGAGTACGGCCATACATCCCGCGTCAAGCTAGATGTATGCTTCTGACAAGCAGAACAGTGTCCTCGTCAAGAGGCAGCATATCAGGCACCATAGCTCGCGAATTGCATGGTTGGGAAAGACGGACAAGGGGCAGCAGAAACGGTATCTACATTGCTATCTGCGTCTCGCGGTTAACGAATCGTGCGCACGCGCTCACCGCTGAGACAATAGTTCCGTATGCATAAGTGAGCGCGAAGATAAGGTGTGGAGGCCGATGTGGCGGCGTACATGCGAATCATTCCACTATCGAGAAGGCAGATCAGGCCACGTCGACATTGTACTTCCCCCTTCGCGGACGGAGTAGACCTTGTTATACTCAGGACGGAACACAGGTGTTTGCCGCATCACGATGTAATACATCATGATCGATCATGATCCAGCGCGGCGAACCTGACTCCTCGGATCTGGCTTGAACAACGAACATACTACAATGAATCACGTACAGGTAAGCTGTGTACTTCATAAACGTCGCTCAAGGTCCTATTGGGAATGGATCTGCATTGAATTGCTACAGTCCGCACATTCGGACCGGTTGGTTCCTGTTCAAAAACGATCAACACACTCTGAATGCGATAGGACACACTGATCGGTGTGGCTAGTATGCTACTACGGACACTGATTTATTGTAACAGTGTCATATGCACAATTTTTCCAAATGAAAGCCCCTAAACGCACTGCAGGCGCTGCTCTTCATCAGCTGATCTCACGCTGAGTGACATGGCTTCCACCCCCTTTCAACGCACGTAGCCACAGAAGCCTGTACTAGACATATATATGGACTCAAGCCCCCTACATATTTGTTGCTATCTTCTCATTCCTGGTACTTCCCTTCATCTTCCCTGCAACCATTCAGCAGGAAATGTCAGCGCTGTTGTCGGAACAGGTCGTTGAAGACATCCTGGAAGGCAAGTAAGTGAAAATTATCGCATCCACCAATTTCTGTAAGACTTACCTCCCTGTCATGCTGTAGCTTTCGAGTGAATTGTTTCAGTTATGCAAGTGCTGGTCAGTATTTCTGTTACCTATCTGATGCTCTAGCATCAATCAACTCTCAGCACTCCTGATCTATCATGTCGCCTTGAACTTGCCACATGATGTACGCCATCTGTGGGGGCGAAGATCCATTGCAATACTACTCTCTGCCATCAACTGGCTTGCTATCACTGGTACTATCATTACGAATATGCCCCTTACACAGGATACCACACAAGTATGAAGCATCAACTCTTTGACGTGCTGATCTTGTATTGATGGCGTACATTTAAGAGGTTGGATCCTCTCTACCAGGTTACCATTCTATACAGATTATTTATTTCACAAGATGTGTGTCTTCCAACTATGCATTTGGAGTGGTGTTATATGTCAACACTGCCATACCTCCATGTAAGCAATGTGATTCCCGTTCCCCGAGCCATCCTTATCCTGTTTTTGAAGTGGTAGCCGCCCTGCGTGTACATGTCGTGAGCGGAGGCAGCTGGCGCTGGGTGTTACCAGTCTGGCTTTTTGGTATGGTGCCCGTGTGCACTAACATAGTCAGTACATGACGTATTGCAGGGTGCTCTCGACTCAAGCAGAAGTATGATAGTGGCTTATGACGCAAGAGACATACGTCCTACTGCCTCTGCTTGGATGTGAAGGCGTCGTGTTAATCTCCGACGCCTTATATAATGCGTATGCGGATTATACTGACTGTTCAGGGTCCTACACATTGATTAGAATCTACAGGGGCGAGTAGTATCCTCCCATATTTCTAGATGCCCTGGTTGACGTCCCTACTTTTGTTGCAGTGTTGATCACTACTCGTGTATCTGTGGTCATCTCGGACATCCTCGTAGTTGCAGCAACATGGTACTACATCAGCCGTACAAGCTCCGTGGGAGAACAGCTGGTACGTGGGGTCTGGGCTACAAGGCCCAATCTCACAACCGTCATGTTCCGCAACGGTGAGTTCTAGCCGGAATGTGTGACATTGTTAACCATGATTGCTCATGCTCTATGATTGCAGGTACTCTGTACTTCATGTAAGTGGGGAAATATGGTTCCTTGGAGCACGGCACTCATTGCCGGTACAGCATCATCTCGCTACTTAATACTAGTGACCTTGTTGTCGATTTCATTAGCATCAATGTGCGTGTTGATCTACGATCAGCCGATAACCCGTACAGAAACACTTGTTCTAGATCTCTTACAGCGTGAATATACCGAACGTGATTACAGCGTCTGTACATCCTCCACCACTATAGTTTCAAATGTTCGCTGACATATGAATTCTGCATCTTACAGGATGTCGAGCATACTGGTCTCCCACTTCCTCATCTGCATCCGCGAAGCCGCAGAATGCTCAATACAGGCACTCGGCTCCCAATCTCTGTCCTTCATTGACTCGCAAGGTTACTGTGTCTCACAGCCGTGGCTCTCTAGCATAGAATTTGGGGCCGACATCGCCAACCCCTCTGCGAGAGATAGTAACGAGGATTCTTCATCTGATCTTGAGGACGACCTGGATTCAAGAGGCGAAGATGACGCAGGAGACGCGGGCAATGATGGAATAGAACTAGAGCATACGCAGTCTCTGTCCATTCCGTAGACGCACGTACATCTTGATCTTCCTTCATCTTGCCATTCATTTATATTTTCTTCTGACTGGCACGGAAATGTGCTTATAGGCATGAAGAAGTGTGTCCTCAAGACAGTTGCACCGCATAGCGAGCCTATCAATTCTTCTGCGCAGATGTCAAACTGAGTTCTTCGAAACCACACCGCTCGGGATATGTACATCATGCTCAGAGCTTCCGGAGTCGGTCGAGGCCAATTGTGTCGCTCGCGCGAAGCATAAAGTACGCATGCCTCGATGAATGGCAGCTGTAGATCTGTCATGCTTTCGTCGCAGTACACTACGGGGGCCGATCGATCACATTGGCACGCTGCCTGTTCATCTAGTCCATGTGCCGTGCATGCTGTTCATATGGACGGGCAAGTTGCAGCTGTCCTCTCTTGCCTTTGACCCTCTTCAGACATGAGCCTGCAGAAATGTATGCCTCGGCTCCGACTCTGATGCTGAGAAGCCGTGCTTCGGACATGAGCCTAGGACTAACGTACTGACTGACTCTGATCACCAGCGTCGACCCTATATCTGAGCCGGAGATGGTAGAAGTCAGCGCTCCTTACAGAATTGAATACCTTTCTTACGTGTGTAAGTACGTGTCACGAAGCACTGTGTGTCCTCAGAACGCCTCTGGTGGGCCTTCTTGTAGGCTCCGCTCAGAGATTCCACCCGAGTCACATCAACGGTCATTAGTATTGATACGAACTTTCAGAAAAATTTTGACACGCTGCACTGCCGCAGGCTACTTCTGTCGCGCACACAGCACCCAAAGGGTAACATCTGCGCTGTGCAAGGATAAACCTGGAAGACCCATTACGTGGACTTGTCTGCATTCGCGGTGCGTGGCTTGTATTTATTCATAAAACGCGTGCCGCCCTTTAACGCGGCCTCATTTTGAGGTCATATGAGAGGTTTCGTTGATGACCCCACCACGGTTTACCTCAGACTCGAAGGTGAGTATCTTCCAAATGGTGTTTCCAGATCGTTCATTCGAGACAAACCATTATCAATTTATTCACACACCCCGCTGCCGTATAGGAATCGTGAGTTCACCGCAATGGGTCGGTATATAAGAGGCCAAGGTACAGCACAAGGCAGTGTCACAGCTCTAGCTCTAGCCCTGCCATGCAATTAGACCAAGACTCACACTCGCAGCGCAGCGATAGTGAAATGAATCCACACATACCTTGTTCCGCCATCCAAGTTCCGGTCGGCTTTGTTTCGTCAGTCGCAGTCACCATGGGATTTTCGCGATCTTCGAAAGACTACCAGAAATTCGCGGTATGTGGCGCCGTTTCTACAGCACCAGATCCATTCATGATAATAACTATGTGCTGCCTCGAACCCACAGAGGGAGGTGCGGCGGCTGGTACCGTTATATCTCGACACCTCCTTGAGGTACCCGTACCAGAACCCCGTTCAAGTGGTGCGACTGGTGGAAAAGGTCTGGAAAACAGCGTGCATGTCCTGGTGCTACGCTGATGCGTCTGTCAGGCCCAACTCGAGGTGCCTTGGTTGAAGGTGTACCATGACGCTTGGCCCGTGCGTGCATACCTGAAGCGCCATTTGGAGAAGCCCAAGTGCCGTCGCCGTGAGACAAGCCGCGGCACCATATACCCTTGCAATCATCGTGATAGCCACCGGAGGCCTGTCTCTGGCTCGGATGCCCCCGACAACAACCGGCCTCCCAACATCAACCTAGCTGTCTCCACCAGCAGTGAGGTGCGATGAGCTCGACCGGCTACGCGAGGCTGCCGATCTGATCATCTCAGTAGATCACCAGAAGGACACAGTGCACGACTGTGGCGGCCGATACCGCGTCAAATTCACCTCTGGCTACTTACGTGCCAGAAGCCGCGCCGTCATTGTGCGCTGACAGGCCCGTCCGCCCCGCTATCAAACCACGCCCCTCGTACCACGTCGTCCATGATGTGACGAACGAGGTATCGAGCTTCTTGGGGTCACTCGTTCCAAATCTAGACCATCTAGCGGCGCGGTTCGTGACTGCGGGCGTCACAGATCGGAAGTGCCTGGAGGGCCTCGCCGTATTGTGGGATGTAGAGAAAGATGCATTCTTGCTGGACGACCTTAGGCTGACAGCTTTCCAGCGGCGGGTGGTTCGTGGTGCTCTGGCACGGACGATGGCCCGGCGCAGTGAGCTCGGGTAGGTGTTTCAGAAACCATGTCTGCCGCGTGGTTGTTGACTGTAAAACTGCAGCCATTCGTCCTTGAATCCTTGAATATAAATCGACAGTGATTCAGCGTCCAGCAGAGGCATGGGATGGAGTAGAAATATGATGGTGTTACCGTGGCGGTAAATCGAGTCTTCACAACCAGTACCTGATTTAAAGCATGTCCAGCGTATGGTACGACGGATGGTATACATACCATACCATACGTGCGCGTGCAAGGGTCTTAGTGATCGTGAGGCAGCGCTTGTGTCATCTTGCGTTTCAGTGCCTTGATCTTGTCCTCGACTAATACCCACTCCAGCCTCCGTAAATGGTCGCCCGGTTTGAAGCAGGAGATGGTCTCATTGATGGGGGGCGATGTCCAGTCATTCGATGTGTTGGCCATTGGTGAATTGTGGAGAGGAGAGTCGGATGTCCCGCGTTTCGGTCATATGATGTACGAGCCGGGGTTGACTTTCGCAAGTTGAACCATGTTCCAGGCGACAGGCCAATAGAAGCGTCGATCCGCATCGATCCGCATCCAGCGAGATGTTTCTTGATGTGCGTTGAGAGGCCCGGGGGAGGTCATTCACAGTCGATACTTACGGTAGTATATCACATGACCGCGTATGTACCGTCCGCGGATCAAACACCGTTCAATGTCTATTGCCTTCAGTCTCGATCCCTGCCATAAATCTAATAAATGACATCAGGATGATGTTGATATAGTAGTTTAAGCGTTTCCGATGTTGTTTCGATGATGTTTGAATGGCCTATAGCCGGGGCCCGACAGCAGCCTCCTGCGCTCTACGCCGACAGGTTGGCTCAATGATGGGGTATGGGGCGTGAGGACACTAGGGATGTCACCAACCCTAGAGCTGACACCAGGCCGATTGGGCAGCGCATCGGCGCGCGATGAGAGGCATGCACGCTTCGTGGCCTAAACCAATGTCTGCCACGTCCAAAGCGCATCGGCGTTGGCCATGCGTACCTCGATCTCTGAGTAATGCTTGCAAGGGGTTCCTATGAGACTTGCTCTTGACGACCAAAATGAACGAACGAGCATACGAGGACTCGAACCGCAGAGTTGTGTGAGCCGGGCGTAGGTCGCTAGACAGGGCGAGACGATCGCAGCACGAGGCGCCGCGCCGCAGGTGCTATGCCAACAGACTGGACGAGATGCGGACTCTGCGCGGACAGCACATTTGGTGCGGGATAAGCTAGACAGCCGCACTCGAATGCGATCGACAGAGACTAGACGATGGCTGCTTCCCGGGCAGCAACTTTCGAGGTGGTAGAACAGGAAGACATGAAATACGGAGCAGCTGCACGTCGTGGGAAAGACGTGTATTCACATGAAATCAGAATAGGATTGGAGACTTGCGAAGCGTACGGGAACTCGAGCTCGTGCCGACAGCGACGGAGTGAATGCGACGACCCTGCATGAACGTGATGAACAGTGAAGGAAGCCGTAGTGTGTACGATGAGCCAGTCATGTCACAGCACCCGCCGCCGCCACCTGTCGACTAGACATCAGGCTCCGAGGGCCCTTCGCTAGCTGCTTGGGTGTCCGTCCCCTTCGTGAATGATTCGTATGAAAGGTCCCGATTCGCGCGTATGGCGCTTTCCGGTGATTTTTGGCAGTGTCCCCGGAGTGTACTTCGGCTCATCGGCCTTTTGGGTATCTTAAGCAGCGAAGATGCCCTTCTCTCTACCTGGCCAAGGTTCTACGGGCATCCGCTTTGCTGGGCCTGGCCAAGTTTTCCGAGGTACGAGGTTATGGACGGCGTACGTAAAGAACTGTCGGTTGTACAGATACTGCCAGCCAACGCATCTCTGTCAGCAAAGCAAGGGCCCCGCGTATAATTGAGGCACTTACAATAAAAGGCCCCGATCGTCAAGATTGGGCAGGTATCGTGCTATCTCGTCTTCTAGTGCCCGTGGTTCTGGAGTAACCAGAAGTCCAGACCGAGTCAGATCCAGGTAGACCTTCTCCAACCTATCAAAAGTCGGAGAGGAGAGGATGGAATCAAGGTAGTGTAGGACCCTCATCAACATCTCAAAGTCTGTGTGGCGCTCCGCGTTTCTCCCGGAGCGCAAAAGAATTCGATCTGAATGTCGGTCATGTGCTGCGACGTGACATGGATCAAGAGCATGAGCATGGGGATACACGAGTCTAGTTGGACCACAAGACGTAGTTCTTTCAGCGCTACATTATTAGAGACATCGATATAGTGATCCGAATGCACCATCGTGAATGCCCGCTCATTCGGTTGCAGACGGTACACACCTCCTGCAGCAGTAGTAGCAAGAGCAGTAGGCGTGTGTTCGCAAGTCTGCTGTTGTTCGCAAAGTGGCCCAGAATAGAGGGTAAGGTAGACCAGAGAGTCCCCCATCTGTTTGAGCAGTCGTTGTACAGCGGAGACCAACCTTCCTGTGGTACGGGAAACCTGTGGAGTGGCAAACGACTCGAGACGGCCACAAACACCAGTATGTACGAGACAATCAAAGATGTCGGCAAGTGAGTAGGGATCGGAGCGGAGACCCGAGCGGTCCGAGACTCCCAAGGTCATCAGCGTTGGTGGAACAGGGTGTGCTGGAATACTTATAAGATCGAGCCCGTGCTTCAAAAACGTGCATATGCCGCTCAAGCCGAGATGAGAGAGGGCGGGGAGTGCACAGAGGAGGCGGACAATGGTGCTGGGTGTCGACAAGGTGACATCGCAGAGGGTCAGTTGTACGACTGTGGACCATAGAGATGCATTGGGGGGATTGCACATTGGCACCGTCGAGGCGCACGTGGCGGAGGCGACAGCAGCCATGACGTTGATGAGCTCGGTGAGTGCGGGCGATGCGGCTGAACTCGTGTTATTGGGGAATTTCACATCGTCGCCGTTGCAACTCCCCCCCAGCGAACAGTACTGCAGGTTGCGCGGGACAGGCACACGGCATAATTCAGAAAACATACGGGCGTCGAAGGGTTGCCCGCAGAATTGCACGCCTTCCATGCGGAGGGATCGGAGCCATGGGATCGCGGCGACAAGGCGGCCAAACGTCGCCAAGGAAGGGAACGTGACGTCGTACAGGTGCAGCTGTTCAACCGGGCGGCGGTTGATTCGAGCGAGATCGCGGAAGACGGCGTCGGGATCCAAATCCTGCGCCCGCCATCTCGCGTACTTGATCATCAGGCAATGGAGGTTTATCCATCTTCCACCGAACCTGGACGCCAACAACCCCAGGTGCGGAATCGGCCCCCGACACTTGCCTCTCTCTCCGCCCACAATGCGCACCACTCTCGGCCCTAACCAGCCATATCTCCACCGGAAGTCCTACAGCCATGTTGGACTGCGTATTCCTTGAATACGGATATATGCTATCTCATCGCTGCCTCAGCATCCTCCGTCTACCACGCAAACATAATAACTTACTGAGGAGCTGAGTAATGCTAGCGATGCCGGGATGTCACGTCAGAATGAAAGCCAGAGGGTGAGAGGGTGCGTAGTGGCATCCGTATGGTCCACATATATCGCTACAGCGTACAGAAGCTTGATGCCATGAGGCGTCCGCGGCCATAGTACAAGGTCCCGTGGATGTCGCCGAGGTATTATCCCGATAGACGCTTCCTCACACATCGAGGTTATCGTTTCGATCTGTCAACACACGCCCACAATGCCATGTGCATTGACTTCTGAGACGCTTCAGCGTGTGCGACATAGAACTGCGCGCGGCCTCGAACCACGTCTCGCTGTCTCCTTTGTAACTCCCTCATAGTTCACTTCTTCAGCTATACCATGCAGCGCTGTCGGTGCGCCACACATGGGCATTGGCAGGCAGAGCTCTTGTCTGTGTGCACCTCCTGTCAGCGTACAGTTAAAACGTTGTTTGCGGGCAACCTACGTGTGCGTACCATGTCCTAGCAGACTGCAACCACGTAGATCCGCGTTGTATCCTGAGTATTGGCGAACGATGAAAGCGGCAACAAGACCCGGTGCGGTGCGCTGCAAGAGCAGCACGATACCCGTGAGTCCTTCACATACTCAGCCTAATCTCACCTCCTGCTCCGTCTTGCTGCCGCACAGATACCATCCTTTGCGATGTTCATGGTCCGGCGCGGCCCTCTTCTGTGCATCTGGAACACGACCAATGCAATCGTGCGGCGGCTGTCAGGATCACGAGCATATGCATGCTGTGGGAACGAGGACACACAATTCGCTCTATCCACTATCTTCATCATCAGACGTAAGACAATCTCGGATATCGCCCTGACGTGGACCGCTCACCATTCCTCACAAGGCGCATATATGTAGTTGTATGCCACGGGCTCCCTGAACTCCTGCCTCCTGAAGATGTGCGGGCGTATGGGCCCCGTGCGAGCCCAGATGCGAGGTTCCTCGGAATGAGGAGTGCACGGGACGGGCATAGGCGACTGGCTGCCGTAGCTGCTGTTGATGTAGTTCGTCTTCCGATGCCTGCCCTATGCAGTGTAGGCTGGTGTGGGTATGCTGATTACGCCGTAAGGCGAAGAGTTGTATGCGATGCATGGGCCCGTGGAATACCAGTACAATACATTCGGCGGATTCATCCGGGCTCTGCGAAAGGCAAAGCGTGTTCAATGGTAGGCTACGCGAAGGTGAGTGGTACCTCTTATCCAGTATAGTTCTATTGTCGCACTCTGGTGCGAGGCAGAGAGTATTGATGCCACGAGATTGTCCAATGTAGCCATTCCACGACCGCGTGGGCGCCTCGATTTCGTGTCGAGTACCTCGTCTATACGCGTGGACAAACCGCGATAGAACGCGTCGGATTCCGCGACGATCTCACGCGTTCCGCTATGAAGGCGAAGCCCGTCCTGCTTCGAACAATGTCAGAGCCGCCCTTTTATCCCCACGGTTCTGCCATCTTCCTCGGCAAAAGCATGCATACGCCGCGCGAGGGATTCGGCGAGCAGCCGTGTCTTGGTATATATCATCGCTTGTGCATAACGACTTTCGGGTTGCAGAAGAGTGTCTTCAAAACCGCTGCACCGTATGCTTTCAGCGACGAATGCTAAGGAATGTAGCGCTCCCCGCGCATCGTGCGATTCAGAAGCATGCACCGTGCAGTCACTCGGTCCCGATTCCTAGAATGAGCGTCGCGGCCTTCCGCTGGTGCTCGGGGACCTGCATATATCGCTTCAGTCAATAGCGCGGACCTGCGCGCGGCGGAATACCAAAGACCCAGTCAGCGATCATGACATGGTGTCCTTCCCCGCCATCTGCTAGCGGAATATCCGGGGTGTGGAGTATGTAAAGCACAGATCCATGAGAGACAGAGACGGGGGGAGACACGGCTTGCCCCGTCCTGCAGTGCTACCTGTGGAGGCAACATGAACAATCGCAACAGCACTTACAATGATGGTATGCCCTTTCATTCTAGCTCCAGCTCGTCATGCCTTCGCAGTGCACTGATGATCAATAATCGGAGCAGTCAATGTCCCCGCCTGGGCGATCCCAAAGCCTGTCAAAGAGGATGCAAGCTCCTCATTAGCACGCTATATGGGGTTCTCTTCATGGCGCGACCCCCAATTTGGAAGGTTCACGGTGAGTGAATGTATAACATCCTCCTCCCTCGCCGCAATCAATCCTGATGCTCAACCTATAGTCGATCATGCGCAAGCTGATAGACAAGTATCTGGACACGCGTTGTTATTACAAGTACCAGGATGAAGATGGTATGAAGCGGGTGAAGAAAGAGGTAGGCTGCAGATGCTCAGATCCACGCGAGACATTAACAGGGGGTCACTGATTACCAACTTACAGGCATGTGTCAAGTTGGACTGGCTTCGACGTTATCAAGATGCATGGCCCATCGGCCTATATACCAGGTTGAGACTGAAGTTTTTACGCTTTAATGAGCGGAACAATCCCCATGTTTCTAGCAAGAATGTCAGCGGGCAGGAGCATGATTGTGTTGAAGAGGAACCAAGAACCGGCATGCATGCGCCGAGAGACATACCCTCTAGGTCTCAGGCACGGTCTTTTAAAGTCAGTTGATCCTGTTGCTTGTATCGGAGTGGGATTGAAGTCTTGTCGCCGGTTCAGCGCATCCATCACTCGCTAGGATCCAGCGCAGATCGCACAAGAGGCGGGCTTCGCCGTCGGGAAGAAGCTAAAGTGGGCTGTATTCCGAGCGCAACTGCACTTGTGCCGTGTGGTCCACTTTCAGGGTTACCGGCGTCGTCGCCACGAGGGACGCGGTCAGCCTCAACACCCGGACGAAAACAAACAATGCCGTCTCCTCGAGCATTGGCTCCGGCTCGAACATACAGGGGCACTGGAACACCTAGCAACGATAATAACCAGCGCGCCGTAGCCGCATTCCTGCGTTCGCTGATGCCCGGCCTCGAGAGCCTGACCCCACGTTTCGTCGACGCGGGAGTTGTCAGCGAAGAGTGTTTACACGACTTGGCCCTGATGCCGCTGCAGCAACAGAATGTTCTTTTGAAGGATGATATGAGACTGACAGTATTTGACTGCCGAATTATACGCTGTGGCCTCGCTGAGCTGGTGGGATGACGAGTACCAGGTCGAATCCAAAAGGACATCAAAGTGGACTGTGGTATAAGTTGTGCCAAGACGTTGTACCACCCGTACCTGTAGCGTGTGATGGGACCTGATATTGATGTATAAATGGGATCCACGTGACCATATATCTCATTGAGCCCGCGTCACTCATCAAGCTACGGTACCATCTCTTCCTACCAACCTACGCTCGATATAATTCCTAGCTGCCCCCTGTCATTCGATTGTCCTATCGACCCCAATCATTATGGGAGTAGCGCAGAGTGTCATATCTGAAGCGGCTGTCACTGCAGTGGTTGTTGCGGGTGCGGCAGCAGTCGCGTACGGTTACGCTCGTCAGAATGCGCCGCCAAGCTCCCAGGCCTTACCCTCGTCCACCACGGGGCCTTCGTCGGACCCCGGTGGCAAGAAGAAAAAGAAGAAGCAGGGCGACGCGCTTACGCCTGCAACTCAGCCTCCCACAGACGCCAGCCCCGTTGTCATCCCCTTCCCTGCGGTTGTCCCAGGCAGCTTCGACGCTCCGTCTGACGCGCGGGACACCTCGCCTCCCGCGTCCACGAAGGCCGGCAAGCCCAAGAAGAAAAAAGGAAAGAAGGCGGGTGCCGCTGGCAGCGGCACCCCGCGTTCCCAACCCGCTGATGCTATGTCCGAGTCGTCCGCGACAGCGCCAGAGTCCCCTGTTTCTGCGCCCGTGCGCCCAGCCGCATCCAAGTCGCGCAAAAGTTCCACGCCCAAGCTGCCACCTGTGGACACAGACGAGTCGTGGACCCGCGTAGAGTCTCGCCGGCGGCCTGCAACATCCACGCTACAGCCAACGCCAGCCGAGGCCGCGACGCCCAGCGATGCAGGCGTCACCACGATGTCCATGACGGGCAATTCGTCACCTGTGACGGAGCGTACGGATGACGAACTTGCGAGCCGAACCGAGATCCCCGTCGAGAACCGACGTACGTTGGCGGAGAGGCTGCTTCCCAGGCCGCGCAAGACAGGGGTTGACGAGTAAGTGTAATTATCCTATCGTATATACGATGATGTGCTCATATAATCTCCCCAGTATGTTGGAGACGTCTGACTACCCGACAGTTGCGCGTGTAATGCGCATCGCGCCCGGACCAGACGAAAAACCAGCTGCTGGCTTCTCATGGGGCGACTATGAGGACGTAGACGATGCAAGAGTCACTGCTGATGACGCGGATGGAGAGGATGACGGAGGTTGGGGCGTTGTCAAGAGTCGCGGTCGTCCCAGTACGCACTTTCCACAAATACTGCATGCATTGATACTGACATTCTGGCCGTAGAAGCGGAAAAGACTCCAGTCAGTGCACCAACAGCACCAGAATCGCTGACCAAGAAACAGCGGCAGAACGCAGCTAAGCGGGATGCCCAGAAAGCTGCAAAGGCTGAAGCAGAGGCAGAGCGTCAAGCGCGCCTGGCGAAGCATAGCCGCGAGGTCGAGCGTGCCAAAATAGCTGAGCAATACGCCAAGTCAAGCAAGTCCGTGAGTGGAGGGATGACGGCTTACGTTGACGAGAATGGGAAGCTCGTCTGGAAGTGAGGGCTGGGAACGCCTACACTGCGGCTGATCTTTGGTGGCTATGAGTGTTCGATCAATCTGACAGGAACGATGTGCCGATGGACATAATACCAGGAAATTCAACGTCTGTATTTATCGCGCACTGGGCTATTACCGGTGCAGTGGACGCATCATGATCATACCCTTTCCTCGACTCTTACTGACACTCCCTACGTATGTCTAACTTCTGTAATCGCCGTTAATCCTAACGTACTCCTGTGATGCTCATCAGTGTTGTTCTTATGAATCCAGGATTTAGTATGCCCACGTACATAGCTAAAATCGCACGTCCAGTACTTGGCATTTTCGCTCCCGATACCGAGTTGGACCTCAATTTCGAGGTCCTCGACACTGATAATTTCTTTTGCGCGTGCTTCATCTACGGTCTCGGGTTCACCATTCACAAGCAGTGGCAGTGCTGGCGAGCCGTCGGTGGGTATGAAGGAGACGCTGACTCGTGTCGGGTCAATAGGAACTGAAAGCGGTACCGAGCCGGTCGCTGCTAGTATGCGTCCCCAGCTGCCAACGAAGTAAGCACCGCATACATAAATGTTTCTAGTGGCAATGCCGCTTACTTTGCGTCTTGACCATACAGCGCGGTCTTGACAAGAGCAGATGTCGAGATGCGCGAGGCAATGCGGTGTGCATCTTCGTACGTTGCGGCACCCTGTCAGATGCTCCATGAGGAAAACGACACGACTGCAAATGCGTAATGGTTTACATTGACAGACACGGTCACGAACTTCGTAGCGCCCTCTCCGTCCCGTACAACTAGCTGTGCGAGGTCCGCCGCGAACGTCGTGAGCTCATCCCTGAATAACTGGTATGTGCGGGGATCGCGCTCTTCATCAATCTCTGCAGCAGGATCACTAGCAGCAGAACCATTCGCTAGTACGACAATGGTGTCATTCGTCGACATGTCGCCGTCCACACTAATCGAGTTGAAGCTTCGGTCCACCGCGTACGTGAGCGCGGACTGCAGACTCCGCGGAGAGACTGCGGCGTCGGTCATGATGCAGCCCAGGAGCGTTGCGTGCAGCTGCCCGGCCGTACGTGGAGGGCCCATGTCGGGGTGGATCATGCCCGCGCCCTTGTCCATGCCTGCCATCTTGTACTCGCGGCCGTCGATCGAGAACGTGCGCGCACGCAGCTTCGGGAAGGTGTCGGTAGTCATGAACGCCTTCGCAGCGCGCTCCCATGCTGTGAAGTCTGAGCCCAGAGATTTCGTCTGGCTGTCAGAGGACTGTGACTCGATCCCCGCGAGAACCTTGGAGATGGGCAGAGTTTGGCCGATGACTCCTGTAGACATAACGAGGGTCTCGCTCTCCTTTGCAGAACAACCAAGCAGCGCGTCAGTAGCACGGACCATGGCCCATGCGTCCTCCATGCCCTGCTTCCCTGTTACTGCATTCGCGCAGCCACTGTTGACGACGAGTGCGCGCGCTGTACTGGCATTGCGTTGCAATACTTCCTCAGACACAACAACTGGGGCCGCTTTGAAAGCGTTACGCGTGAAACATGCCGCCGCCGACGCCGGTTTCGGAGTGGTGGACAGAATGACTGCGAGGTCGAGCGCGCCCGTCTTTTTGATACCACAATGAAGCCCTGTTAAAACATATCCACTAGGGAAAGCTGCATCCGGTATTGGTGCATGATGATGCGCTTTAGGCGGTGCTGGCCGTGGGCTGATGGTCGACGACAACCGCTTCCAAAGGGATGGCAAGCGTGCAGACATGAGTGCAAGAAGCAACTCTGAAAGCGCTCACGTTCAACTGGACTTTATATGATCAGATGAGTCATTTCATGGCTGTATTCACGCAATGGCACCGAGTACGTGTCGAGTAGTATATTTCCCTCAACTAGAGCTTCGTCGAAGTACAGCAGTTCGAAGATGCTAGCAGGTGGACTGAAGGACAGACCAAGACTCGAGGGAACGTTCTCTCTTCCACCGCTCCGTTACTCGCGTTCGTCGATGAGGACGACGGCTGAGTGCAGCTCTGCACTGCATCGGTGGTTGAGAGAAACGAGACGGCGGCGAGCTCGAAGAAACCTGGGAGGTGTTTCCCACGCTCCGCGTGCCCAAATTAGGCAGGTACGGATCCCACCGGATGACACCGGCGCTATTGCAAACCTTAGCGGTACACCTCAAGACATTCGATATCGGCCGGGACGACGACAAAAATGGGCTCGACAAGGTAAGAATCATGCTGAACAACGTCTGAGCTGGCTTCAGGGATCCGTCTGGAAAGTTGAACGATGTCTGGGCGAGTAGAACTGGGTGGATGGAATCTAGACTAACTGGATGACGCCGCTTTGACCACTCCTGCCGACGGTCCCCATGCTTTTCTGGCTTTCCCTACTGTCGAACCCCTGTGCTCATACATGCCATCTGGTTATGCAGACTTTACAGCAAGGGACGCGTTCTCGGCCACAAGCGCGCTAAGCGCAACACCCGCCCCAACACCTCTCTGATTCAGATCGAGGGTGTTTCTACCAAGGAGGATGCGCAATTCTACCTGGGCAAGGTGTGTTATGCCAATGCATAGCCCGCCCCAAATACTCATGTTGACATTGTGACCAGCGCGTCGCATATGTCTACCGGGCAAAGAGGGAGGTCCAGGGCTCCAAGGTCCGCGTAATCTGGGGGTACGTTTTCACAGTGATACTACTGCTGTCGATGCTGACCTCTTCTATGCAGACGTGTGACTCGTCCGCACGGCAACTCTGGTGTAGTAAAATCGAAGTTCAGGTCGAACTTGCCGCCTCACGTCTTCGGTGCTAGTGTCCGTGTGGTAAGTTTGACTGTATCAGGACCGTTTCCAGAAATTTCTAATGCAAGCACTATTCAGATGCTTTACCCCTCTGCCATCTGATTATCGTATTGCTTTCCTTGCATTTCTGGCTTCCTCCCATGTGTCGACATAGTGCAAAATATGACATGCTCCATGATCTGCACACACCTGAACAGCGTGAATAGCATGAGGTTGTGTTTTCTTACTGACTGGCACTGTTGAGAAGTCATGAATGAGGTTCATTCGACTAATTGAACCAATATACTAAGTGCACACCCTACCTGCTAGACTATTGAACAAGAGTGTCATTCCTGAAAGGTTGAGTTCTTTCAATTTCGTGCACAATAGTTTATTGTCTCTAGCCGAATGCCGTGTTTGCTTCACCGGTGACGACCGCAAGCATCTGCGGGCGCCAACGCGTTATTCTTGCCATGCACAGCAACCTACACCTTGCTTCGCGACGCGATCCCTGCTTATATACCCTCTCGTGTGCTCCGCGGTAGTATAGTCAACTGGGTGGCTGAACTTGATAATGTCTGCTCCTATGATTTCCGCGGCGCAGGCCGTAGGCGAGTACTTACAATTTCCTGACGACCTCGCCAAGATCACGGCGTTTCGCAAGAAATTAGAGAAAGAGAAAGCGTCCATCGATGCTCGGCTGAAGAGTGGAGTGAAAGAGCAGCTTGATGCTACACGAGATGGGTTGCGGAAACTCTTCAGTACGCGGAACAATGTCCAGACTATCAAGGACGAGATGGAGACGGTGGACAGGCTCTGCAGCGACCCTCAGAACAACGTATCGACGTTCGACCAGATAAGCAGAGTAAGTGCCTCGCGCATACAATGTCGTAGCCATAAGTCTAATGAGATACGAAGGTATCTATGGTACATCGGAACTTTGAACGCACAGAGGAGATGGTGAACAACCTCCTCGAGATGGAGTCTCATCTCGATATGCTGGAGGATATGCTAGAAGCAGATAGCCAGGACATTCTCGGACCAGCCCCCAATCTGCTTCGCATACACTACCAGATCAATAGGCTGGAGGCGTTCCGGAACCAGTCCATGCACCAGGCGAAGAAGTCTTCTGCCGACTCGCGACAAACTCTGACGCGGTATTTTGAGCGCTTGTCGCGTCTCATAGAGGCCTTCGACGAGTACATACTCGCCTTGGCGCGAAATATACTCATGATCGTGATGGAAGGCAATCCGGAGACCATCGTGAAGCTCGTGAAGATTGCAGAAATCGAGCAGCAGGAGGATGAAAAGGTGGACTAGATTCCCTTGAGCCTTGAGAGTTAGATGAGCACTAAAATACTTGAAGGCCATAGCCATCAAGTTGGTCAAGAAGGCGGCCAAGTTGGACGCTGCAGCGAAATTCAGGTCTATGCAGGCCGACGCGCGAGTATACAAGCACTACCGACAGAAGGTTAACAAATGCATCGTTGAGTCGATCAAGGCTACGTTGGACGAAGCATATAGTCGTAATGAGAACGACCCTGCGGCATTCCTCGATAACCTCGACTGGCTCTACCAGGACCTGATCCACATCGAGACAGACGTTGTCCCGTGCTTCCCGACGTCCTGGGATGTATATCCTCTCTACATTCGCGAGTACCACAAGGCTCTTAATGCTACGCTTCAGAAAATCATCGCGTCAGAACCCGAGGCGAGCGTGTTGCTGACGCTGAACGCCTGGGTAAAGGATTACAAGAAAAAGATGAAGGAGCTGGAGGTGCCCCCGGAATTGCTCGAGCCCCCGTTGCTGGACGGCAAGGAGCAAGCGCTCATAGAGGACTATCTTAAGCTCATCATCAGGAAACTTGACGAATGGACGGAGAATCTGATGAAGGACGAGGTGGCAGCATTTATCGCACGTGCCGATCCGCCAGAGGTGAACAGCGACGGTCTTTACGGCATGCAAGGCGCAATCATTCTCTTCCAGATGGTCAACCAGCAGGTCGACCTCGCGACGGAGAGTGGGCAGGGCATGATCCTCGCTCGCGTGATCGAAGAGGTCGGGCGGGTGCTGCGCGGCGTCCAGGACCGCTGGACGAAACTTCTCGAGGCGGAGTGTAAGAAGTTTACCGAAAAGCCAGAGGAGGTTCCCGGCGGCCTAGTTGAGTATGCCATCGCGCTCGCGAACGACCAGATGAAGTCGGCGGACTATGTGGAGGCCCTGTCGTCGCGCGTCGAGCCGCTCGTTTCGGAAAAGTACCGGGTGCCTATCCACGATAGGTTGAACGACGCCATTGACGGCTTCCTCGACGTCGCGAAGAAATGCACGCAAACACTCATGGAGGTCATCTTCAATGACCTGAAGCCAGCGACGAAGCAGCTGTTCCAGCCAGCCTGGTACGACGGTATCTCAGCGCAGATCATCGAGACCATCCGTGATTACATGTCCGACTACAATACCTTCCTTAACCAGACACTCCTGGACCTTATGGTCGAGGATCTCCTAGACACCTATCTCGTTACATATCTCACCGCCTTGGCGAACGCACCGAAACTCAAGGTTCCTGCAGCATTGGAGCGCATGAAGGCAGATATCGACGACATTTATAAACTCTTCGGTCAGTACAAGAAGCTGAAAGAACTTGAGCCGCAAATCCAAGTGCTCGAGCTGGTTCTGTCGATGCTCGAAGCGTCTCAGAGCCTGGTCTTCCTGTCGTACTGGTCGTTTGCCAAGGTGTACGGACCAAATATTCCGTTCGTGGAGTCGTTGATGAAGGCACGAGGGGATCTGGACCGGTCAGGCGTCAGCGAGGTTATGGAAAGCATCAAGCGCAAGGTCAAGGAAGAGAACCTGACAGACCGTGAGTTAATCCGGGTCTCCCTGTCTCCGATTATGTTATGTTGACGTCGTACCCGCAGCGGAGGAACCGACAATAATGAAGAGAGTCAATGTTCAGGGTACATTCTCTCGTTTCCTGGCCAATGCACGGTCATAGGAACGTCGGTAACAGCAGGAACATCTGTATTACTAGCATTTTCTGTTCACTTCTCAACACGTCTGTACTCTACATGCATTCTATTCTTATACCGCTATCGCTTCTATTTACTTGCTGCTATGATCAAGTCAGGCTGTCTTCGTCTTAACTCCTTCGGGATCCTTGTTTGATCTGTCGGGTAGTGTTGCCGCGACCTCGTCAATCTTCTTGAACTGCCAGGGGAAGCGCGAAGGATACAAGAAAGGACGCAGATCAAATCCTGTGCAGACCAGTCTAAATTATTTGTGCAAGATGACGTGGGCTCAACCGCTTACTGTTGTCATCCGGGCTATATTGCTCCTGTAGTCTAAGTCAGATCACGTCCCTGGGATACTACGGCTCAATGCACTGACCGCGTGGTAGGACGGCGTGAGGGTCGTCATCTTGTGTCGGTTCCTCGCATATTCAAAGAAGAAAAGCTTGACCTTTTCCGCAATCTGTTCCATCGACCGTCAGCACCCTGCGTTTAGAGCGTCTCAGGAAAACGCACTTGGACAGGCGACAAGAACGAGCCCCATTCGTGCACAAGTTTGGTGAAGACGCTATACGGCCCGCACTTCTCGACTTTACGTAGACGCCCGAAAACAGACAGTTCGTCGTATGTCATTCCCATATCCGCCTGGTGCAACGTCAGGGAACCTGGCACGGAGATGGATATTTATATTCCACAAATACCTCGTCTGCCTGCACATAGTTTTCCGTGATGGGCTCTAACTCGGCAGTTGGGACTGCGTCCAAGAAGCTGCAGAGAATGTATCAGGCATACGAGCTCCTATCAGAAGGACAGACTACGCACTCTTCCAGAATGGGTAGCTCAAAGGCGTCGCGTGCGTATGCAATGAAGCGTTTCAAGTCAGTCTTGCTAATGGCTCCAATGGGATTCACGTCCGCTACAGGGCGGTCAGTTCCGGGCGACATCAGCTACAGAACGCCGAGAATCTTACCAGACGAGCAATCATACTTCGTCAGGTATCCCCGCAAACTACAAGGGGATAGCGTCTGATGAGGCATCTTGTGCAACCTTCGTTTATTACTCACCTTTCATCGACGTTCGCACTACCTAAAACGAGCAGACCACCCGAGCGCCCTCTGACCCAAGGGAGCAGTTGGGCGAACATGTACGAAAGCACCATGCGTAGTCTTGCCTGCATGGGGCCAGAAATAAGCCACAGAGTGCCTTGCATCTGTATCGCAGCGCACCAACATACCTGAATGTTCTGCAACGCGAGGTTCTCCGCCGCAGACCCGCCGTGAATGCGGTATTGCGGCTTGACGCCGGTGACAAAAGAGAACAGGCTGAGTATGGCCGTTACGACTGTGTCCATGTTCAAATCGGTATGGTAGCTGCATTGCGGTTAGTTTTCGGCTCGGGTTTCATCCACAGAGGTACAGCGACGACCTGCAACGCACCTGCCAATGGCCTCCGCGAGCTGCCGCGCGCGCGCGCGCGTCTCCGTGCTCGAGTTCTCTGTGCCCATGTAGCATGTGTGGAAGATGCGTTTCGCGAACTCGCGCGGGTCGCTCGGAAGATAGCTGGAATCCTCCGGCTCACCCGCGATGCGCCGTGCGTCTGCGATCACCTGCTCATCTGCGCACGTAACATCAGCGCCCCCTCGCATGCCGCATGCGATGACACGAGAGACCTACCTCCGCGTACAGCAGCTTCCGCAACTAAGCGGCACATCGAGAAGACAATGATGGATGTCGCGCAGCTGTCGATGCCACCGCTCAGCGGAACGAAGTAGCCCTGCGTGCGCGAGCGGCGGAGATAGTCCCACAGCCAGCATGCAGGCCCGAGCCTACGGTAGACGTTCAGGATCAACGCGCTCTCCGCCCAATTGTACAGATAGCCGCAGGACGCACGCAATCTCCTCCTCGGGCCGATGGTAGCGCACCTCGAACGTGCGGCTCGCGAGCGTGCGCCCGTCCGCGATGCCGGAGAACTTGCCGCCCGAGAGCGCAAAATCGACCTCGATGCGCTGGTACCGCTCTGCGCCGGCGGCCTGCATGCTGCGGCTGCTCGTCGCCCGGTGCGCGCGCACGTCTTCGATGTCGATCGTCGCAGACACGACCTCGACGTCCTGCATGGAGAACTGTGAACCCTGCGCGATGATGTGCCCGTTCACGGCGATCATGGCGCAGCCGTCGTAGTACAGCCGATCTCCATCGCAGCCCTGCTGGTTGGCGTAGAGGTAGATGCCGCCGAGCTGTGGATGGCGTTATTTTTGGTTCTCCAAACATGAGGGCAATGACTACCTTCATGGTGGCCTCTTTAATCAATTCGACGCGTGTATACAACTTACGCAGTTCATGATGGCTTCCACTAGAATTGGTGAATATCTCGACGCCATCCAAACCCATCAGAATATGAGGGCTAAGTATTGGGCCCATCAATAGCGAATTCGCAGTGTAGAGCTTGCCGCATAAGAATACCTAGACGGCGTAAACAGCTCTTCGCATAATTCAATGCCGATGCACGTGTCCACTGTGCTGACTACTGCGTCGCCAAAGGGAACCTTGGTCTGAATAGTCATATCAGTCAAATGTATTTCGCACAAGTCGAGGCCCGATCAGCTTCCGGCATGAGTATCAAGAACACACGATATACTCTCCGGAAGTACAAGATTGCAGCACGGGCTCGACCTCATGAACAACTCAGACTGTCAGATATTACGTACCTGTCCTGTCACCGCATGGATAATCCGGGGTAGATAGTGGTCCTCGGTGTACCTGTGCTTCATCCACGGGGTAAACCACCTAAGCTCGCGGTAGTTACCGTCGTTAGCGAGCCACATCTTAGGTCGGATGAGCAGAATCTTCCCGCTATAGATTACGACCCGGCAATTGTAGATCACGTTCTTGTGCATGACTGGCCTGGATATTGGCAGTGAGAGACAACTTTGGGACCATTTATTCAGTGCTCACATGCCAATATCACAGAGTATGCCTTGTGTATCCTCTGACTCAAGGATCTTGGCGAGCACCTCCCACGAGTGGAGACAGGTATCGCCTTGAATCATGATAAGCAATTAAGCCATACCAATCTCTGATGCGCAGACCTTCAAGAAAATGATCCTGACATCCATAACCTCTGAGGAGAACGTCACTTTGGAGCCAAGGATGTTCATGAGAATGACGCTTACGTGACTTCAAGTTCCGGGCCAACTCGCAGAGTTGCGCCTCGCTCCTTGGCAATTCGAATGCTGGCCAGGATGCGCTCTAGGTTTCCCTGTACATAGTAATGGTATCTGACATGTACTCCAGATAGTAACTACTACACATACTTGGAAGTCTAGCGACCACTGGTTTAGTGAGCTGTAAGGGCATCAACATGGCCGTATTCGTAGCTGCATTGCGAGCGGCGTACCATCTGTGCAATCCGTGTTGCTTAAGTTCCAGAATAATATTAAAGGGACAGTACTCACGTTGCAACTGTAATCAGATGCCCCATGGCTAGGTCAATGCCAGGTAAACTAGGCTATGACTGACGGACGGTGATGAGTCGAAGTCAGACGACGTCAGTCTGAATTTCCCATCAGTTGCGGCCACGTGGGAATTCGATCGATCGATCACAACATCAAATTCGACGAAGCCTCCTTGCAACTGTTCATAGTCGTCCAACGCTATTTCCATGAATGATGGCGATAACATGTCATAAGGTCCGTGTACTGTTAGATCCATATGGCGAAAATACGTCGTCGGAGGTATAATCGCCCCACGAATCGACTCAAAAACATAGTAGACATATATGGGTACCACAATGTCCCGTCCAACTCCTTCTGTTTGCCATTGAGGTTCACTTCCCGTGTGTAGACAGCCTATTTTGTATCTTTTCACCTCTGACAGTGGCAGCGCGGTTACCTACATAGCGCTGTGTCATCACATTAGTGAGCCCAGGCTCTCGTAATGAAGACGTACTCTGAGTTGTTTACAGCCACGAGCCTAGTCAGGCCAATACAAACAACATGGGATTGAAATATGGTAAGTTTCAGGTCTTCTCGCAAGAATGTATTCTGGCCGGCTTCGGGGAACTCAGCAAGACTGAGGAGACATTCCTCGTCGATGACTCCTGCTTGCACGAAGCGCGGTGTTAAACTTGCCAAATTGGGGAGCAACGATCTCAAAAAGCCCGTCACTTCGGTGTAATCGCACGATCGGCTCGGCTCAGCGTGGCCGTGCGTTGCTGGCTTCGATGTATTCGAGAGTGATGGCGCTGCTTGAACAGACGGCGCTGCTTGAACAGATGGCGCTGCTTGAACAATTGGCGCCAAAGAAGTATTCTTCCTCAAATTGTGAGGCGTGGTGATCAGTGAGGATGGCTTTAGATCATCATTACTCGTATCTCAGCTCACAAGGCAGCGTATTCTTGTTTTCTTACCTGGACTGCCAGGACATTCTGGGTATGCAATGTCCGCTGGATTACCTGCTCAGTCAGCTGTGAGTTGCGGCAATTTACGGAGGAGCTGTAATGGCTGTGCTAACTGCGAGCCACTACTGTGCCGGTCCCAAGAACGCTGACCCACCTCGAGCGAATGTCGTTTGATACGTGAGGACCTCCTGATAAGAGATGCCTCATGGTTTTGAAGATCATTCTTCCGGCCATCTGGATCTGTAGAATTGTTATTTTCCCCGAGTTCAGCGTTCCGCGTTTTGCGCAATTTGGTAGCCCATCTATCCTGTTCCTGAATTCGTGCGATACGCCTGCGTATATAGAGTTCAATCGGCCATGCGTCTTCGTACTCCCTCAGCCAGGGAAATCTTCTGAGTGCCTAGACGACTCGTATCTATCAGCAGGTGGCACTACAAGGTCAGCTAACTGTTATACCAACCTCGTCTCGCACATGAGCCATTACGACTGGGTTTTGGGATGAGAACGAAGAATGGAAATCGAGATGCAGGTGCATGAGGTTCCTTATTGTCGCCTATACCAAGCCGACATGATGCGTCTGATAGTTGAATTGGAAACAGTAGGCACGTACGGCGAACGTATTAAACACCTTACCCCCACGGGTACCAAACCCCATATGCCGTGCAAGGGAATACATTGCCACTGAAGGCAGCCGGGGTTTGGGCGTACACTCCGGCGGGATCGCTACGCCTTGCATCAGAGTTAGGGCGTTCCACGAAGATATACGCTAGGAAATGAGACATACCAGTGTGAGCAGTCATCTTGATGCTGCGGTGATTGAATTACGTGGAGCAGGGTATATATCGTCGACTAAGAGGTGCTCATATTGGCACTGACCCTTCAACCAATGTGGTACCCGATGAGAGAAGAACCATACTTTCTGACTCACCTGTAAACGGGGTCTGGCGATGACGGTCACTGTGCGATTCTACTGCAGTGCCCGCGCTGCCCCGTCAAGCAAACGCACGCAGCCACTTGAGCGGCAACATCTAGTCAATTGACGACTCCTGCGGACGGACCTGCACGGTAGAGCCGGAAGGCGCTCATCGCCAACCGCTCTGTTTCCCTGTGGCATGAACTCAGCGTGCCGGTATTGGATCAGTATTTAACTGGCTGAGAATGCAAGAGGTGGTCCCTTCCTTGATATCAATAGGTATCGCCGACGCATATCGGTGCCGGGGCCCACGGTCGGCCGTCGGGAACTGCAGAAGCACTTACGTTGCTCACTCAGCTGCCTTTTGTGTCTAGACCTCCATTGCGGGAACATGTAATAGAGCTCAGTTCACACCATCAAGATTTCTCGTAGCTGGTGATGGAGCAGGTCTGTAACCTGAACCCTCCTTTTACTACACTCACACGCGGCGTGAGTCTCGACCCTGAGGCTGCTTCTCTGATGAGACATACCTGCTGCGGGATCACATAGTCCAGTATAACCGCAAACACGCCGCCCAATCCCATTCCTACCCTTGTTCTTTCCTCGACGCACACTGTCCGTAAGGCCTCGCTGTCCAGGAGAATCACGTCGCGGTCCCGTTCGCCCCATACAGATGCGTATTCCACGACGTCGATCCGAAGCTCGAAGCCACCTCTACCCGCAAGCTCACAGTCCGCAAACGTCAAATGCCTTCTACTAGGGCGTAGGACGCCGTGCATACGTGGGTGTCGATGCAGCCATATACGGACATCGACCACAGTGATACCGTCACAAATCCATCTAGGAAACATGGAAGCAGGGATGACAGAAGCCCCTGGCCAGTGACTACGTAACGCCACGGCATGGCTTACGATAAGACCACGTCTTAGAGACGAATAGAACGGACACTGCCCATCCTGACGTCGAGACCCGCGTCGATATGCGGAGCCAATGTTGCCCCCCTCCTGGTCAGAGCACCCGTGTCGAGTCTCGTCAGAAGCAGAGAAGCAGAGAAGGCGCTGCGCGCCTTTGTTGCAGAGCATTATGGGAGAACCGATGAGTTCGAAAATGTCCGCATCATATTCATACATGATCAGTATGTGAGTTTCATCTATGAAGTGAAAGGATGTGGGGATGTTAGAGGCGTCTTGCTCAGTGCGCTACAATCACCAAAGTTAGTGGCGCCCGCAGGACTCAGGACTCACCCCAAACTGAATTCCCGATTCCAAGTTTGCACGCCAACGTTGTCATTCGCATATGCTATCAGCCCAAGATGATCACCTTTTACGAATGCATTCAACTATTCAGACCTCTCGTGACATCTGCGTTTGATGAGAGGCGCCATCCTGTGAGAATGAGAGCATACGAAGTGAGACAATATACTGCAGCGTAGGCAGGATCTCTATTAGCCGAACGAAGAACAGAAACACCTAAAACCAATGACGCAGTGAATAACACCATCACATCACACGATTGTAACACAAATTTGCTTGATACGCACGCGAAAGAGCACCAGAACGGCTACAATGAGGTCCAAGGGCAGGTCCATGATACTTGGTACAGCCACAGAGAAAGTCCCATGAATGAGAGCAAGAGAGGCGGTGCCCCTAGCAGTGTGGATGGTTCAGCCGGTGCATGTCTGGCAGAACTGAACTACTCAACTTTCTACGGCAGCCCCACGGCACTTCATATGATAATCAGAGACAATGGAAGGGCCCAAGCCCCATACGCGAATACCTTGCAGGGTTTCGGGTAGAATCAGTCCCTTGCACGCAGAACACGCAAGTTGTGATGTACAGTTCCCAATGTCATATTAGGTAGGCCCAACAGTCCACGTAATGCAAATACGGACGGATTGCTAACGGAAGGCATAGTAACGCACGACTGCAATCCATATGGTACGGTAGGTAGGTGAGTGGACCATGAAACGCGAAAGCCCTGTGCGCCGCGGCCGAGTGCGAAGAGAGGGGAGCCATGTCCGATGATTCGCAAGACCCATGAACGTGGCGGCAACAGACATGAAGGGAGAGTACAAGCCCAGGTCAAAATAAATTGCAGGGATATCTAGATGATGGAGTGAGAATGACGCAAGCACACGCATACACTAAGGAGAAATGAGAGGGAATAAGAAATAGTCCAATGTCCGCTACTTGCGTCGTTGTTGTTGCTGCCACATCGCGAGTGGCATGTCTTCGTCCTCTGATCGTCGGTGATTCTGCACTACCGCGTGGGCGCTGGTCCCCTTCTTCAGCTTGCCGTTGACATGATGCATCGTCTGCACAGGTGGGGCGGCCGTAGCGGACAGAGACCGACTCGGAAGCCGCCCCCCACTGTACGGCTGCTTCTCCTGTGCCGGCGTGTAGCGATTAGGCGGTGGTGAGCGTGTTCGGCGTGGTTGTGGTGATGCAGCAGATGATGAGCTGGGAGGAGAGGTGGATCGAGAATGAGGTGGTGATGGTGACGATTGGCCACGAGAATTAGCAAGGGGCGTAGATCCAGACTGGACCAGCCATGTTTGCTCAACAGCAATGGGGGGCATCGCACCAGGAGGAAGCTGTGAGCCGACCACCATCGGAGCGTACTGTTGAGGCTGCATTGAGACGTTGCCCATACTGTACAACCCGCCATTTGGTGCTTGTGGCTGGGGCTGGGCCACAGGTACAGTATATGGCGCAGGAGGGGCAGACGAGGACCTCGTCGCTGGTGGATTTTGGTACCCATTGCTCGCCGACGTAGGGACGGTTGGCGTTCGGCCCGGAGGTACGCCAGTGCTATTGCTCGATGCACTGTATCCATACTCTTGCTCCATAGCACGATGCTGCATCTCATACTGAGGCCCGCGCACTGGGACCTCAGCACGCCTTCCTCCGGGAGTAGAAGAACCGACCGAAGAGGGCTTACTGAGGCTGCCACGGCGCTGCTTCTCCTTCTGCTCCTGATCCCGCTCCAAACGCTCCTTCTCCATCCGCTCGCGCTCCTCCTTTTCCCTTTGCTCCCGTTCCAGTTGCTCTTTATCTGGAGTGGCATTAGGGGTAGACTGCCCCTGGGCTGCCACTTGAACATTGCCATTCGCCTGCGCAGTATTGGTGGCCTGCGTCTTGTTAATGACGCCCAGGTACCAGAACATGAGGTTACTGATCAAGACTTGCTCGTACAGCGGCCGACGTGGGTTGGCTAGCTTAATGTGGCTGAGACGATAGATTGCCCTCTCGACATGGATCGGATACCGCGCATACATCCCCGCTAACTGTGGCGATGCCGGCGGAACATAGTTCTTGGACGACTTGGACGCACCTAGGAGCGCGGCTGCAGTTTCGCGCCCGGATTGTCCAACGCCCAGCGGCGGAGTTGCTTCCTCCTGCTTCTTTCTGGCACCAAAGAGTGATCCAAAGAACCCGGTCTCCTTCTCCTTTTCTCGCTCACGGGTGTCTTTGTCCTTGTGCGCCTTCTTGCTGCTTTTGTCGCTGCTGCCCCATTTGAATAAACCCCCTTTCTTATCCTTCTCGCGGCGTTGCTCGGAAAGGCTCGAAGGAGCGGGGAGGTAGGTCGCAGATTCCTGTAAAGATGGTCTAGAAGAGGGCGTACTGGCAGGAGTAAGGACAGGGCTGGGTTGGGGCTGTGGCTGTGGAGAGGGGGATGTCGACGCAGCAGGAGGCTCTGGTACGTCAGGTGCCACGGCTCGCTGTGGCTGGGGATGGTACAGAACCGGCTCCGGGGCGATAGATGTTGTCGTAGGCTCAGGTTCTGCATGGGATGTGGTAGAGGGTGGAGACGTTGACGACTCGACAGATTGCTCAGGTGATGCCGTTCGAATTGGTGTCTCGGATTCATCGGTGTCCTCTGTGGCATACGCATCATAAATTAGGGCCTCCTCGCTATACGACTCGGGCCGTTGAGAGAAGGGCCCTTCAGAGACGTCTTCTGTTTGGGATAGCCGACTGGACTCGGCGTGACCATGATCGCTGACGGACATCTCACTAGAGCTTCGAGGATCCTGCATAGTATTTGCACGACTGATAGATTTTCGCCGACTTCGGGTAGCCGTAAACCGGTGCGCTCCCTCCCCTGTTTGTCCGGGCTTGCGGATTTTCGTACGAGCAGAACGACGTAGAGCCTGATTTGGACGAGGGATGACGATGGGCGAGTCTGCATCGTCGCCGAGATCAGGCATATCATCCATCTGGTCAATGACTGCGTGCGACTCGTCAAATCTGAAGGCAGAAGTCAAGGGAAGGCCATGTACCTGATGGAGCGACGTTGAGACTCAGGCTCCTTCGAAGGACACTGCGCAGCTTGGAGGGATCATCACTTTTCGATGCTTCCTCGGCTAGTTGTTCTAGCTTCTGAAGGTCGTTGATTGTGAGCTGTGGTACGGAGGCATAGATACTTGTTCTGTTCCTCCTGACAGGAAGAACCGTTTCCTCCTTCTCCTCCTCAATACCATCATTTGGAGACGGTTTGTACTGCCTGCTCAGCATGGATTTCTTGCGCCCCAAGCCAATTGAGCCGCTCGAGAGCGATCGCCCCAAGGCGCCGCTCTCGTCAGATGGCGTTCGAGCGTGCTCTTTGAGAAACTGTCTGAACTCGGCAGGTGCAATCTCTGGGTGAAGGCGAGCCGGAACCCAGAACAGATGGAACGGATCGTCTCCGCCTGTTGCCCCATTGTCGCTACCCTCTTCGTGAGATGAGCTGCTGCTAGAGTCATCGGCGGTCGGCCAGTACGTAGTCGTAGGCGATGTCTGAGACGAAGCACTGGGAAGATCTGGGTCCAGAATAAGCGAACCAGGTCCGCCAGCTGTTGAACGCCTTCTGAGATCACGGAGAGCCTCCACCTCCCGCTGAATCTCGTACTCGGACGGTTGCATCGCGGACTCGACGCCAATTAGACGATTAACAGCCAAACAAGCGGGAATACTCACCTGGCTTGCCTGCGAGTCCGCCACGGTGATCTAGCTCGGAGATGGGGCGCAGAAGTAGTCGCAGGGGACGATGCACGAGACAAGCCGCCCGGGTAGTGCAACAGCGGCTGCGAGAGGCATCAGACATGCTGGCCGGTGGCGCGGCATCTTGCTGCCGAGTATTTTCTTATTCGGTTTCGAGTCGCGAGAATAGGGGCGCTTTCGGAGTGTGTCGGAGCCTGAACGTGAGAATCCATCCGACTCCGCTGCAGGCCTGCCGCGAACGACTCTAGACCAACTTCCAAGTACTAACGGAAACTACTGGGAGTTGCTACAGGTTCAAACTTGAACCACCTTCTGTGCTCTGTCGCTGTTCTATCTGAATCCTCCCTGAAAGACATGCTCGCCCATCATCATGAGACCTGGATGACACAGTGAACAATTGTTCGGTCCGATGGCTTCGCTGCTATCTACTCTCGCTAGTGTCATACAGGCTACAGCCTACTCGAGTCTATCTTATACTCGATGTGTGCGCATTTGTCAATTGTCAGCAATCCTGATGACGAGTATGTGAAAGCGTCGGGTGTTAACATTCTCCGGTCCGAGAACCTGTCTAATTGCAGGTATGTCAGTTCACGTCCTGCGTTTCCTGATTGCACTGATAGTCGTATGCAACACAAGCGCAAGCTTAGAGTTCATTCGGGAGCGAGCGCGCATTTTGATATCGAAGTTCCGTCCGAAGAAAGACTCTGTCTACTTTTCTTGGCTCATCCTACGGCGCACGAGCAATGTATGAATACTGTTACCCCCGATGCACATGCTGAGTCGAACCGCGAGTTGAAACACAGCCCATGAGCGCATACCATGCCTGTCAGGAGTTCTGGAAATCTATCCAGAAGGTTCTGCCATGAGGTATCACGTAAACGACTCAAACTCTGTGGTCACGATGCTGTGCAGTGGACGTTGATAACAGACATCCTTTTTCAAGGTGCACGATCTCTCTTGTCATTTTGGACTCACCGCGTAGAGATCGCGTATAATTGAAGACGCTCCAGTTGTTCTGATCGTCGACGTCGTCGCCAGTGGGTGTCACTCGGCTCGACTGGTCATCAAGAAAAATTCCTCCACACAACCGGACGTATCTTGTCATCTTAAGACGCCTGTCAACTCGGCTGGACAGCGCGCACGTATAAAGTTCAGGACCTCTCAAGCGCAATCACCGACCACCCTTCGTCAAACGATTGTCCACTATGTCCTGGTTACCTCTGAGTCGGATGACTCGGCATATTTTGTGTCTTATACCTGTTACGCTTGCAGTCAGTGCTCTGGCAGTACAGGAACATTTTTCTATGGGAACGCTTCGCACGGACAACCACACCATACTACCGCATCCGTCAGACGTGTGGTCGCAGGAAGCGTGGAATGGACTCACCACCTTCGCGGGTGCGCAACCGTTGCGTTGTTTTGGCGCCGATGTCGGTGTACAGTACGATGTTGCCGTAATCGGTACGATGGTTGATGTATTGATGACTCCGAGGATATCAGTGTACTCACATTCGTGTGACGCACTGTAGGTGCGCCTTTTGACACAGCTACGACTTACCGATCTGGGTGGATTCATATGTGCTCTCTCAATCGGGAGACTGGTACTCATCCTCATTTTCTAGGACTCGCTTTGGTCCGAATGGCATCCGGCAAGGCGCTCGGCGTCTTGGAATATCGAGGATCAACGTTCCGATGAAGGTCCGCATCACTGACCACCTAGAAGTGGTGGACTGCGGCGACGTTCGTGTGTACTCCGGGCCGTCACATTTCATCGCATATGTCTGATGGAACGCACAGCGATGGTATTTATCGATAATAAAGTTGCCCTGCGCCAACTGGAATCAGCCACCGCAGAGCTGCTCTCGAAGACAAGCCTGCGTACGTATGAAGGCGATAGTTTAGCAAAAGACGGCAAGTTCCACCCCAGGCTGCTGACTCTGGTGGGAGGCAATATACGCGTTGTGTGCGTGGTATGTGCGATTCTGACGCCATTGTAGGGTGGTGACCACACTATAACACTATCCTTATTACGGGGTTTGGCGAAAGTGTATGGACCGCTTAGGTATCCCACCCTGTCGCCATGTATCGAGAGGAAGTCGCTGATATCAAGCTAGCGTCGTCCATTTCGACAGTCATATCGGTAAGCAGATGCAATGTCTCAGGGCATGTGTTATCTCACCGTCATTGGACATTGGACACTAGATACTTGGAAGCCGACTCGTGCGGTCAGTGGCTTGATCTGTATATCGTATCTAGACGCATAGCTTGATGCCTTTGCACAGCCGGATAGCCCTTGGTTGCCTGATGAGGTGCTTTTTGTCATTGGCTTCCCGGTGGATGCAACTCATCTTCAACAGGAACTACCAGTCACGCACGACAATTACTTCTGGCACGCGCACGAAGAAGGATTGCTCGCGCCGAACCATTCAAATATCGTAAGCTCTCTATCTTTGACCCATGCATGCGCTTCATTTGCATGGCATCTTTAGCATGTTGGAATCCATGGCGCGTTGGATAGTTGGCAAGACTACGACGATGACTACGAGGCGGGCTTCGTGATTATCCAAGCTGAAGAGATCGAAGATGTAGGCTACCAAGGAATAGTCGACAAGGTTCGACAAGCCGTGGGAGATAATCCTGTATACAGTATGTCTTTTCATGTCGTCATCCTAATCACAACAGATACTCAGAGCGCGGGACAAGTATCATTTGATATAGACGTGATTGATCTGGGCATGGCACCTGCGTGCGTTCTCTGTGGTTTATTGATTTGTGGACACACGGAACTCACATTTTGTACCATATGTAGCACCGGAACGTTCGTGTGTGCCATCGTCTTCGGTTTCTGATGATCTGACACGTAATACAGGCCTGAGATTGGAGGATTCACTACTAGAGTACGTGGCTATGCTTATGCCTTTACGCGTTTGAAAGTGATGGCTTTGTGCTTCCACAGGAAGTCAGGAAGATTCTGAAAGGCCTTAGCGGTCTCAAGATCGTAGGGGCTGACATCGTAGAGGTTGCGCCAGGTGCGTTTCCCTTGACACATGCATCAACACCAGTATAATCTAAAGTTGTCTCTTATACCAAAGGCTATGACACACAAGGTAGGTGCCATGGAGTTCCTGGTCAAGATGCGCACTGAAGAGTACATACAGCGGAGATCACACAGATTGCTGCAGGCAACATCGGATGGGACCTCCTCGCTCTGATGGCGAAGACACCCCTAGTACGAGGCTGAAGCTAGATAGCTGGGGTAGCTATACAACACGTGTAACTCGGCTGTGTCGATCGAGGCCGCCTTGCTCTCGTTCTCAGCGCGGGCGTCTAGCCGATGACGTCACGCTTTGCGTCTAAAAACGGCATGTACGCCTTGATCAGATACTTCGATACGACATACGGTGCGTTGTTCGGTGCAAAAGTTCGCCTATAACAGCAGACTCTAAGGCAAAGCGACTTCTCCGTATCCTACTCCGTATCCTCCCCCATCCCTTTGAGTGTCTGTCCTGTCGGCGTGTGCTATTCGGAACCACTTCGCCGGGGATTGAGTAAAACACGACAATGTGAGATTAGCTTTTTCATGACACGCTCAGTTCCCCAGCACATCATGATCTCTGGTGGTGATAGCATTTTTCGCAGCCGGAAGGTTTACAGTATTGTTTCTACGTTCTTCCTCCCTCACCCAGTGCCTGAAATGCGGCCATGGCATGGGGCATTCGTTCGGATTTACGTACATGCGAATGATGCGCGTGTTGTCGACTCGACAAGTCGCCTGCAACTCTGGAGCCTTGCAGCTTACGGCTGTCAGACAGCGTGTCAAGTTTCTGACGCCTCGGACCTTTTTGCCCCAGCCCCAGCAGTCAGCTTACATAAGCCGTAAAGGTTGGGGAAGACCGGCAGCGAAGCGTTTTAACCAGAGACTGCCGCTCCCAATCTGCCCCCATACCCTCGGACAGCTGTGCTCTCGGCCATGGCATCCTACGATCATTCAAGAGTAACGCAGTTTATCGGTAAGTCTGGCGCGATTCCGGCTTGGAACGCGACCACATGACTGACGCGACATAGGCGGTAATACCCTCGACAAGGCACCGTCTGGATCTGTAACCGACTTCGTCAAAAGCCATGGCGGTCACACTGTCATCACGAAGGTCAGCTTCACTTGAGGTCCTCGAAATTGATACCATATTGACGCTCGCCTTCAGGTTCTCATTGCAAACAACGGTCGGTTTAATAGCATGCATACAGCCCCTGTGCTGACATCGCCGTACAGGTATCGCTGCCGTTAAAGAAATTCGTTCAATTCGGCAATGGAGCTACGAGACCTTTGGGACGGAGCGTGCAGTCGAGTTCACCGTCATGGCGACGCCAGAAGATCTGAAGGTCAACGCAGAGTACATCCGCATGGCCGATCGGTACGTCGAGGTCCCTGGCGGGTCCAACAACAACAACTACGCCAACGTCGACCTGATCGTCGACGTCGCTGAGCGCTCCGGGGTACATGCCGTCTGGGCGGGCTGGGGACATGCGTCGGAGAACCCACGTCTGCCCGAGTCGTTGGCTGCGAACAGGATTGTCTTCATTGGTCCTCCAGGTAGTGCTATGCGCAGCTTGGGCGACAAAATCTCCAGCACGATCGTTGCGCAGAGCGCGAATGTGCCAACGATGGCGTGGTCCGGGTCCGGGATCTCAGAGACAGCGAAATCGGAGCAGGGCTTCGTGATTGTGCCAGACGAGGTGTACAAGAAGGCATGCGTGACGACCGTAGAGGAAGGTCTGACGAAGGCGGAGGAGATTGGTTTCCCTGTGATGATCAAGGCTAGCGAAGGTGGAGGCGGGAAGGGTATTCGGAAAGTGGATGCTCCGGAACAGTTCACGAATGCGTTCAATGCAGTTGGGGGCGAGATTCCAGGTGCGTGTATATGTCGGTGTTGTCTGTCCTCCCTTGATGTCGTTGCCAGGTTCCCCTATCTTCATCATGAAGCTCGCTGGTCAGGCCCGTCACCTCGAAGTGCAGTTGTTGGCCGATCAATATGGCAATGCTATCTCTCTGTTTGGCCGTGACTGCTCGGTACAGCGGCGGCACCAGAAGATTATTGAGGAAGCGCCTGTAACCATCGCAAAGCAGGATACGTTCGAGCAGATGGAACGTGCCGCGGTACGACTTGCGAAGCTCGTCGGGTACGTAAGTGCAGGAACAGTAGAATGTGAGAAATCTAGTCTTTGCGGAGGTGACGATAGCTGATTGCCTATATCAGACCTCTACAGCCATGCCGATGACGTGTTCCACTTTTTGGAGCTGAACCCGCGTCTTCAGGTCGAGCACCCAACGACAGAGATGGTCTCTGGCGTCAACCTGCCTGCCGCCCAACTCCAGGTCGCCATGGGCATTCCCCTGCATCGTATCAGACACATCCGGCAGCTCTATGGCGTTGCGCCCAACGGCACCTCTGAGATTGACTTCGATATGGTCGACCCCGATGCAAGCAGTTTGCAGCGCAAGCCCCGCCCCAAGGGGCATGTAGTTGCTGTCCGGATCACAGCCGAGAACCCCGATGCAGGGTTCAAGCCGTCCTCGGGTTCGCTGCAGGAGCTCAATTTCCGTTCGAGCACGAACGTATGGGGCTACTTCTCCGTGGGCTCTGCCGGTGGACTGCACGAGTTCGCAGACTCGCAATTCGGACACATATTCGCGTACGGAGAGGACCGTGGCGAGAGCAGGAAGAATATGGTGGTCGCGCTGAAGGAGCTGAGCATCCGTGGTGACTTCCGCACGACGGTTGAGTACCTGATCAAGCTCCTCGAGTTGCAAGCATTCGAGGAGAACACTATCACGACTGGCTGGCTCGATTCCCTCATCAGTGACAAGCTGACTGCCGAGCGACCAGACGCAACGCTCGCCGTCATCTGTGGTGCCGTCACGAAAGCACACCTGGCATCGGAAGCATCCTGGGCGGAGTACAAGCGCATTCTGGACAAGGGCCAGGCCCCGTCGCGGGACGTGCTGAAGACCGTCTTTGGCATCGACTTTATTTACGATAATGTTCGTTACTCGTTCACCGCTACGCGCTCGTCTTTGACCACCTGGACACTCTACCTGAATGGCGGTCGCACTCTCGTGGGGGCGCGTCCTCTTGCGGATGGAGGTCTGCTCGTGCTGCTTGACGGCAAGAGCCACTCCGTCTACTGGAGAGAGGAAGTTGGCGCGCTGCGTGTGATGGTTGACTCGAAGACATGTCTGATTGAGCAGGAGAACGACCCCACACAGCTGCGCAGCCCGAGCCCGGGCAAGCTCGTTCGTTTCCTCGTAGAAAGCGGAGATCACATCAACGCGGGAGAGCAGTACGCCGAAATTGAGGTAAGCGTTACGATGCGGATAGGTGGGATATGTATACTAATATATCTCTAGGTCATGAAGATGTACATGCCTCTCGTCGCTGCGGAAGACGGTATCGTGCAATTCGTCAAGCAGCCGGGCGTCAGCCTGGAGCCTGGCGACATCCTTGGTATCCTCGCACTCGACGACCCCGCCCGCGTGAAGCACGCGAAGCCTTTCGAGGGGCTGTTACCGGCTATGGGCCCGCCGAGCGTTATCGGGAACAAGCCTCACCAGCGCATGTTGTACTACCTCAGCATCCTCAACGATACTCTTGACGGCTTCGACAACCAGGCCATCATCGCTTCCACGTTCAAGGACCTGATCTCCGTACTGGAAACTCATGAGTTGCCATTCTCAGAGGTGTCGGCGATCTTGTCGGCGCTCTCCGGCCGTATGCCGGCCAAGCTCGAGGAGAGCGTCCGCTCCACCATCGAGTCTGCACGAGGCAAGGCAGCGTCGACGCCTGAATTCCCTGCTGCGCGCATCAAGAAGCTCCTTGAGCACTTCATGGAAGACAACGTCCGCCCGCAGGACAGGCCGATGTTGAGGACGCAGCTCGGGGCCTTGTTCGATGCCGTCACCCGCTATGCAAACGGCCTCAAGGCGCATGAGGTTGAGGTCATCGCTAGCCTGCTGGCTCGGTACGAACAGACGGAGAGCCTCTTCGGAGGGAGCATCGAAGCACGCGTGCTCAGCCTGCGCGATCAGTACAAGGAAGACCTCGATAAAGCTGCGTCTCTCGTACTGAGCCATATGATGGCGCAGAGGAAGGGCAGACTTGTCATGATGATCCTGGATCACGTCAAGAACAGCGGCGCCACGGTGTCGGATCCCGAAAGCAAGCTGTACCAGGTCTTGCAAGGACTCGCGTCGCTGGAAGCCCGGTATGTCCTGGCCATCACATCAGGAATTTCATCCTCATGACAGATTTGTTCAGGTCGTCTACTCATGTGGCGCTGAAGGCTCGTGAGGTGCTCATTGCATGTCAGATGCCCTCGTATGAGGAGCGTAAGGGGCAGATGATGGGTGTTCTCAGGTCTTCCGTCTCGCACAGCTTTTACGTCGAGCAGGAAGCCCAGGGAAGGTGAGTGTTGCAACCCACCCATTGCAGTGCACATCAATTTACGGCGATTCAAGTGTTCCTTCAATCGAGGTGATCAAGGAGCTAATCGATTCCCGGTATACCGTCTATGACGTATTACCGACGTTCTTCAACTTCCACGATAAATCGATCACGTTCGGTGAGAGTTATTTTCGCCACCAGTCTCCAGCTTACTGACGGAGCTTTATAGCTGCAATGGAGGTGTACATCAGGCGTGCATATCGTGCATACAGTCTGCTATCTGTTGACTACGCGGAAGGCGACGGTCTCGATGACGGCGACGCCCCACACATCGTGACATGGCGTTTCAACCTCCCCCAGTCTCATTCACCACCTGCGACGCCTAGCCTGTAAGTTTATCAAGTCTGGAGGGAGACATTGAGGTTGACGTCCATCTAGCAGCAGTAACAACGCCGCCCGCCGACAGGGATCCGTGAGCGACCTCACATACATGATCAACAAACACCAGAAGCAGCCGTTGCGAACCGGTGCTATTGCCTCATTCCCGAACTTGGCCGCACTGTCTCGCGGATTCGACAGAGTCGCGGCTACCCTGCCTGCCTTCGACGCTGAAGAGTTTACTCAACGTTACGGATCCAACAACCAGCCACCAAACGTGCTCAATTTGGCGCTGCGTATATTCGACGAAGTGGATGACATGACGGAGGATGTCTGGTACCAGAAGATTCATCAATTAGTCAACGAGCGCAGTGGCGTCCTTGCTCAGCGTGGTGTCCGTCGGATTTCCATCATGCTCTGCAAGCCAGGCCTATACCCACAGTACTTTACTCTGCGCAACATGGGCCAGTCCTGGGACGAAGAACAGGCCATCCGAAACATCGAGCCTGCCCTCGCATATCAGCTGGAGTTGAGCCGGCTGTCACACTATCACCTCACTCCATGCTTCACCGAGAACAAGCAGCTCCACATCTATCACGCTGTAGCTCACGAGAACCAACTGGATAGCAGGTTCTTCATTCGTGCTCTTGTGAGACCCGGGCGTATCAGGGGCGAGATGAACACGGCGAAATACCTCATTTCGGAGACGGATCGCCTTGTCACGAGCATCTTGGATAATCTGGAGGTGGTATCCGCTCAGCACAGGAACGCCGACGTGAATCACATCTTCATGAACTTCATCTACAACCTTCCCGTTACGTACGATGACGTTCTGCAAGCCATCGCAGGCTTCATCGAGCGACACGGCAAACGCCTCTGGCGACTCCATGTAACCAGTTCGGAAATTCGCATTGTTCTCGAAGATAGCGAAGGCAACGTTACTCCTATCCGCTGCATCATAGAGAACGTTTCAGGATTCATCGTCAACTATCACGGCTACCAGGAGATCACCACCGACAAGGGTACCACTATCCTGAAGTCAATCGGCGACAAGGGCCCTCTCCACCTGCAGCCGGTACACCAGCCTTACCCAACGAAAGAATCCTTGCAGCCAAAGCGATACCAGGCTCACCTCATCGGTACCACTTACGTGTACGACTTCCCTGACCTCTTCTCCAAGGCTCTGAGCAACGTCTGGGTCAAGGCTCGCGCTATCAACTCCTCTTTGTCGTTGCCGAAGAAGATTCTCGAGTCTAGGGAATTAGTCCTTGACGAGAACGACCAGCTCCAGGAAGTCGATAGGGCTCCTGGCAACAACAACTGCGGTATGGTGGGATGGGTGTTCACGATGCGTACTCCCGAATGCCCTGATGGGCGACGTGCAGTTGTCATTGCGAACGACATCACGTTTAAGATAGGATCTTTCGGTCCTCAGGAAGACCAGTTCTTCTACCTAGCCTCGCGGTACGCGCGAGAGCAGGGTCTTCCCCGTATCTACCTCTCAGCGAACTCGGGCGCTCGCATTGGTCTTGCTGAGGAGGTCTTGGGCCTTTTCTCGTGTGCGTGGAACGACCCTGGGAACCCCGAGAAAGGTGTCGAGTACCTATATCTCACACACGAGAACTACCTCAAGCTGCAAGAGAAGGCCGCTAACACTGTGCGTACTGTCGACATCGAAGAGGACGGAGAAGTGCGTCACAAGATCACGGACATCATTGGTCTGCAGGACGGTCTTGGTGTGGAGTGTCTCAAAGGCTCGGGTCTCATCGCTGGTGAGACGTCCCGCGCGTACGACGACATCTTCACGATCACGCTCGTCACCGCGCGTTCCGTCGGAATCGGCGCCTACCTCGTTCGTCTCGGTGAACGTGCGGTTCAAGTGGAAGGCCAACCCATCATTCTCACCGGTGCACCCGCACTCAACAAGGTCCTCGGGCGTGAAGTCTACACGTCCAACCTGCAGCTCGGTGGTACCCAAATTATGTACAAGAATGGTGTCTCTCACCTCACTGCCGGCAGCGACCTTGAGGGTGCAACGCACATCCTCGAGTGGCTGTCATACGTACCTGAAGTTAAGGGCGCGCGGCTCCCTATTCTGGATCTTGCTGACCCTTGGGACCGCGACATCAGCTACAGTCCGCCGAAGGGACCGTACGATCCCAGATGGTTCATTGAGGGCAAGGCAGATGAGACTACGTCGGAGTGGATGTCCGGATTCTTTGACAAGAGCTCGTTCCAAGAAACACTTAGTGGCTGGGCGCAGACCGTTGTCATCGGCCGTGCACGACTCGGAGGGATTCCTATGGGCGTCATTGCCGTCGAGACACGCACGATCGAGCGTGTCGTTCCCGCCGATCCTGCGAACCCGACTTCGTTCGAGCAACGTATCATGGAAGCAGGGCAGGTGTGGTATCCAAATTCAGCGTACAAGACCGCGCAGGCTATTTTCGACTTCAACCGGGAAGGTCTACCACTTATCATCTTCGCGAATTGGCGAGGGTTCTCCGGTGGGCAGCAGGATATGTACGATGAAATTCTCAAGCAGGGAAGCAAAATTGTCGACGGTCTATCGAGCTACCGCCAGCCAGTGTTTGTGTACATCGTGCCGAATGGCGAACTGCGTGGCGGAGCGTGGGTCGTACTCGATCCGTCAATCAACTCCCAGCAGATGGAAATGTACGCGGATGTCGATGCACGAGCGGGTGTACTGGAGCCGGAGGGTATTGTCGAGATCAAGATGCGTCGTGACAAGATCCTCAAGTTGATGGAGCGTCTTGATGCGACGTATGCCGAGCTGAAGAGAGATAGCACGGACCCGTCGAAGACTGCAGACGAGCGCGCTGCGGCAGCGGAGGCATTATCACAGAAGGAGACACTTCTCATGCCGACGTACAAGCAGATTGCGCTGCTATATGCTGACCTGCATGAGTGAGTACTTCATACATCACAATTACTTCGTGGTACTGATGAGCATTATCAGCCGAGTCGGCCGCATGGAAGCTAAGGGCTGCGCGTCACCCATGGTCTGGAAGGACGCCCGTCGACGCTTCTACTGGTCTGTACGCGCGAAGGTCGCATGGTCGAGCGCCATGGCTCAGCTTGCGGAAGCTAGCCCTGATTCGTCTATCGAGTACCGCACACAGTTGCTCCAAAGGCTAATAGGGCTGGAGGATGTGACGGACCGCCGTACGACCGCTGAAGCGCTCGAAGCATTGGATCTGACAGCGACTGTTGCTCAGCTGAGAGCTGATCATCTCATGCGTCGCGTGTTAACACTCGCACACGAAGACCGCAAAGCCACCCTCGACGGGTTGGTACGGCTGGTGGACAACCTAGCGGACGATGAAAAGGCGACGCTGATTAGTGCGCTACAGAATTCGGGGCGGTCACCTGGTGAGTGTGGTGGTTACGTTTTGTCATCACCAACGATCTGACCGATGTTGGTAGGCCCGCCGTCGTATTCGAATGTCACTGCATCTACATAGATACGATCTAATGCCCCCTGAATGACATGTGCTGTTGGATTACCGTGTAGCGTATACTCATTAGTGTAGTGTTTTCTTGTTTGCGAAACGTTTTACTTGCATTGTCTGCTCTCGTTAGAACTACCAAAGATATTGTTTTCTTATCATTTGCGATACTTATGAGTATCATGTTTGCTATTACAAACAGACGCTCCTCACTTATTGGGAGAATCGGATACGACGCCCTGGTAAGCCCAGATTCTGATCCCGTAAGGCGGTCTCGTACCCATCTGTCTAGGTCCTATACTCACCACTGCGGAAAAGACGGTCTGGGATTTAGATGTGTGGGTGCGACTCCATGAGACAAAAGATAGCTAGCATAAATTCCCACTGTTTGTTCTAAATGACCTAATCGACGCCCCACAAGGGTGACAACATATTCCTGGGTACATGGAGAATGTACTCGCTGCCACCAGAAGGAAACTTCGCGGACGCGGCCAGCAGCGTTCTGTACCGCTGCCTATTGAGAACTGAAGGGGCTGATCTTTCTCTCGCAGGGAAACACGCCTAGTCGCGCAGAGATTCGAGAGATCCAGGCTCTTTCCCACCGTCTTCGTTCGGACTTCATACGAGGGCGGTATTCATGCTGCGAGAGATCATGATGCTGATGTATGAGCTGTCTTAGTGAGACCAAGACTTCTTTGTCAATCAACGATGCAATCGAATCCGGCTGGGCAGGCACGGCCGCGGTGGTTGTGGCGCGAAACGGCAGAATCCTCTGAATGATACTAATCGAGTTCGAATGGCCCCGGTTTGCGTCAGTCTTCGCGTGCAGTCTGAACGCGCGGCGGGGACTGCTGCACCTCGCGATTCCGAAGCTCGATCGTTGACGCGCACGACGCGCCGCGGGGTGTGAGGCAGCGCGGCGGCGCGTGTGGGGATGACGATACGAGGGCGGGACGTGGGCATGACGCGGAGGCGCACCTGGCACTGGGACACGGAGCATAGCGGTGTCTCGGCACCTACATAGGGGTGACACGCCCCGACTGCCAGACAGGTGTTGTGAGTCGCGGCAGCCACACACAGTAAGCGATTCACGTCAACGTTGACCGTTGAACGTTGAGGTCTCGACATTGGTCTGGGTACGGTCGCGCTCGGTCGACGGTCTACGCCGCGGTTGAGCTTTGTTTCAGTCGTGGAGCCGTTGACAGACGTGTGTATGACGAGTGAGTGTCTGTGCGCGGGATGAAGATGGGTACGTCGTCGCTTACCGGTACCGACTATGACGGCGAGAGGACGGGGAGATTGTAGCAAGTGTCTACCTTACGATCCTCGTCGGGCAGCCCATGCCATCTGCACCGCTGCCGGCCCCCCTGTCGTAAGCTTCTGCTCCATCTTGCCACAAGGCACAATCTAGTACGAGAGGTCATACCACTCATCTCAGGGATACTCACTTCACACGACGGCCAATGGCCGTAGCCACACACAACGAGATCGGGTTCATCGCATTCGCACAAGACAGCATCGAGCACAACATGTATCCACGGGTAGCTCCACCCTGACCGGCACGTACGCATTCAAGACCCATCCTGAGACGCATTTTCAGGCGGCGCCTCCCCGGGGGGACGGTGCACGACCTGGTGCGCGTGCGTCCAGCGCAGCTTTGGGTCGTCCTTGTCCACGCCCGTCACAAACGCGTCCCTCACCAGCGCGAAGCGCTTCGCCAGCGCCGTGCCCCAGAACACGGCAATGCGCGCCATGACCGTCGCATAGTGCCACGCACCAAGCGGGCTGGAAACGTCGAACGACATCATATGACGTTCGAATATCCGGACAACCTGCGAAAGCGTCAGTACCTCCCAAAGCACGCAACGCTGGAACACACCCCGTCCTTGGCCCAGGTGACGGCGAGGACTGTTAGGGGACCGTCGGAGAGCACGCTGAAGATAGGGAACTCATCGATGCCGATCGCCTCCAAGAACCGTGCAGCGGAAACACAGTATATACGACGCTGATTTTGCCCCTGGATGTCGTCGGTGTGAGTGTCCGAAGGTCGCTTGTACTCGACAATGATCAAGGGAAGGTCCAAGTATTCTGTATTGGACACATCACCCGTAGCATGCGATGTCGTGCAAGGCGGATCTTCCAACCGCAGCTGGTCGAATCCTTCGACTAGGTTGACGTCGGCCTGTGCAGGTTTTGCCCGACCACTCTGCTGGGCTTGTTGATAGACAGCACGAGAGTCACAGATGGCAGAGTCGAGTTGACTGTAGTCTAGGGCGGATGGGGAGGCTGCTGAATTGAATGTAGAGGATGCTGAATCGGCTGTAGAGGCTGTCGATGATGTGGATGAATCATTGACCGCGGTGTCTGACTGATCCCAATTTATCGAGGCCGGTCGCTTGCTCCCGCCGCTACGGGGCCTTACGAAATGGTAGGGCTTGAGAGCGGCCTTCGATAGGTTGACTGGCATGCGTACAACACCTATGGCATCGCACCTGGCAGTGGTAGGGCTAAAAGCCAGTCGGTGTTTGATTTCCGGAAGCGTTAGAGTATTTTGCCATGTCGTGCAGAGAGTAAGGAGATTGCAGTATAGTGCTGCTTCCGCTAATTTCACTTCACCGGTGGAGTGTTGTGGGAAAAGCTCCAGCTTGGGACCGAGATGGGCAATAGTTAACATGAACCTTGCTAAGTCTGTCAGGTTGCCGCTTGCAATGATGTTTCGAGAGAGTGCGATTGTGCGCTCCAAACTTAGGATAATGTCTGTTGTCAGATTAAATGTCTGATGTACGAACATATGACTTACGAGACGTGTACCTGATCTTGCTTCACCTCAGTACCGTCGAACTGCTCTGCTGTATCGATGACAGCATTACCAAAATCGAAAAAGAACCGATCGAGATCGTGGCGCCAACTGGCTTCACCGAGTGGTGTGCCAACTTCAACTTTACTTCGCGATCGTGAACAAGTATTGAGGATTGTCGACAAGCTACCGGTGAGCAATCGGTCCACTTGGCCCCAAAGCACCGACTCCGCAAATTCTTCGTTGAACAAACATAGCACATCTTTGGCGCTGAAGGGCTGGTCCCTGCCCGTATAGAGTTTCTTCACAAGCAGGCTGTCAAGGGTGGGCATCTTCATTTCTTGACGGAAAGTCACTATCCATTTGAGCTCTTCAAGAAAATGTGCCACATTTGCATCAACTGCAGGCATGTTGTTCTAAACCTCTATTGAGCCGTTGTCCCAAGCAGAAATCAGGGTTAGTACGTACCATCAAGCACCATCCCCTAGGCCAATAAAATGCTGTTGTAAATTCACATATGTCGGCCATCATGGCGTCCGACAGACGTGACACGGGGAATGTCTTTCGATCGCATAACCAGCTTGTAGCATTGCTTAGCAGTGGCTTTGAATCCCGCTCACAAAAGCTGGCCGTTCTGTCTTAGTTTACGGGTACGGCGGCCTTAGGAGCTAACATTACGTACATTGAACACTGCTCCGACTTTTCATGAACATCATATAACAGCGAGTCATCGTCACCAGTCCTATTGATCAGTTAACAACAACAGGAGCCCATGATTTGGACTCTCACGGCTTCCGGAAAACCATCCTTCATGTATGCCAGAGTATAGAACACTTACATGCCAGTTGTGTGTGGTGACAGCGGTGCCAATGTCGTCAAAGGTGGTTCCTTGCTAGACCACCGGCATGCAGACAATGCAGAAACGGATGGGCTTATCAACGCAAAACAAAGACAATTTAAGCAGCTTACCTAGACAGTTCGGAGTCCTCAAGGCTGCAAAGCCAGGCGGAGACGGAATCCTCAGGGTCTCCAGTTGAGTCCTCGACAGCAATTGCCGAGTCGATCCTCCACTGTACAAGAGGTTGCTGCCGGAGTTCATCTGCCACTACTGTTTGCGACGAGGCAACTTCGTTTTGAATGTTGGCAATGTGGTCATCTAGACTGAGGAGAAACTGTGCTACAGTCAGCACGCTCTCAGGATTCGCAAGGTCAATCTCTGGTAGATGAGCCATGTGCGCTATATGCACATGAGGCTACCATAGGCGGGGTTAGACACATCCCATAATCGCGTACACAATCACATTCTCACCAATTGTCGGCCATCGACGAGCTCTGCTTCAATCCACCCCAAACAAAATGAGATGCAGCTACTATACCGCTCGGATGAGATGCCTATCAACGGCTCCCGAACATGCCAGAGCTGTCGCTGATACAGCGCACTGGCCATGATGATGGGAAGCGTGGCATCATCAGCCATGCACAAAACGGGCATCGCGGCATTGACAGGAAGGGGCTTGTCTCGTGGATAGTCGAACACATGCAAATCTAGTTCAGCAAGGCACCGCTGGTCCTCGTTGATTGCGTCGTCTTCAGACTCTTGCTCATAGACCACCTCCTTCACCGAAGGACATCTGAGCCATTCCGACGCCGAGATAGAACGGCCCGAAACAATATAGACCGGCAGAGAATCAGAATGTTGTGGTGTCTGTATCACCACTGAATTTCTAGGAGAGCTACCACGGCGAGGTGAACACGCGGTGCTCTTTCGAACATCCTCGTCATCGCTATCCGTACTTCTAGTCGAGACAGACTCGCCATCTTGATCCTCGTCTTGTGGGACAAGCATTGATGGATCCAGGGGGACCTCTGCAGCAATAGACACAAGCAGGGGAGCGCAGACGCTGGTGCTCATATAGTGGAATAGAGGACTCAGTTCGCCACTCCAGTGTCGAGGCAATGCAACCAGAGCTTCTTCGCTGCAGACGCTGTACAGTCAGTACTCGTGTATACACGTCGGAAGGTCATCAGCACGTACTCCACAAGAAGAGCTGGTCTGGTAATACATAGCGCATTCCGTACCAATATGCAAACAAATGATTCCTTAGGACTACAGATGCCATCCTCCTCATCGACCGAGACGACATGACGCAAGCTAGCGCAGTCGTCGAGAACGGCGTTGAAGATTCGCTTGAGGGGTGTTTCTGTCAACTTCTCGTCATTCTCGCCATCTCCGCTGGCCTGAGATCGATATGTCGTGCGAGACGGGCTCTGTAATTCCCGAACTATTGGTATCACTCGAGGATAGAGCCACGGATATGGTCCCTATTTCTCGTCAGTGGCGAGCGAGATCATATGTATAGTAACATACCTCCTTCACCCATTGAGGAAGTTCAAATGCATCTTCCAGAAGGTGAGCGTACTCCTTCACCTTCTGTGGAATTGGATTGGTGCCATTGACATCCCAAGTATTGTGGTGCACCACATCAGCATTGACCGCTCCCAGATAAGTGTCATACGGACTCATTGACCGAGTACAGTAAGCAAAGGGGACAACACACAGATTTGGTAATTTGCGGTATGACAAGAGGATCGAGCGCTAAGCATGAGTCGACGCGTCGCGCTCTGCTAACGCGATCAGACGACCGACCGCTTCCGCACTTGAAAAATGAAGGCTGCATTTTGTCCCGCAAAACTGCACAGACCAACATAACGAATCTACTTCAAAGTATGTATACCTCCAGATCCTGCGGGAAGACATCCCCTACTTCCTAATTGTTGACTGTACATTAGCAGTCAGCCTGAAATTCACAGCCCTGTCGCTTAAGGTCCGTTCTCTACGCTATTATCTCTCCTGGTTGGACATTGGTGAGGTTCCATCCAAATCCAGAGATAGCTATATTCGCGGATTTGACCCCCCGCCTCCCTGTCATCTGAAGTCAGCTCCACCGTAGCGTTCAGTATCTCTATAGTCCTGACGCCGCCTTGGCAAAATCTTGACGCAGTGTACGCCTTCAACACTGCTAAGTATCAAGCTAATATGGGATGTGAAACCATAATCTGAGGAGATAGTGGATGCTACGCTGGTGATGCAGTTAGCCATATTGGTTCGCACTTCCCCGAGCTCCGGGCTTCCTGAGCGACAATCAAATACAACCAATCGACCCGCATTTGGGCAAAATAAGTTTGATTCTACTTACTGATTTGACAAAGTTGGCAGAGACTGCGTGTGCTGTCCATCATATATTGTCAAGTGCACAGCATGCTATGTGTGAGAGAGATGTATTGACATGGGTCATACTGCATACGAATTTCTATGAAAGTAGCCGTACAAGGAAACATCTTCCCTAGGGGGGATATTAGACAAGCGACGTACTCTACCCATAAAGGTATGACGCCAGCCCGAAATTAAGCCTTGCAACACCGCCCATCCCGACGTTGCGAGGCAAAGTATACTGGTATCAACAAGATGGACATTCGGAACTGCCAAGTCAAGAGATCAATAGAGAACAAGAGATGATGCCAAAAGGATACGGTGTGGGCGAGCTTGCAAAACAGGGGACACAATATATAGCTACGAAACGACGGTTCCAGAATGAGGAAGCGCAAAGGGAAATAGAAGACACTAAAGGAGAGGCAGGGGTAGCGGTTATTCGCGTGCGACCCAGTCAGTACTTCGAGAGACCAGCTCGATGGAGTTGTCGATCGTCCAGAATAAGCGTTCAATCGCACTGCGGCCGCTCCAGCTCTTCTGGTCACGGAGGACCATTGCCTAAGACAGAAGGAGGGGCGATTAGCAAATCGGCCCTGGGACAAGGCCATGTTACATACCTGCTGAGCACCAAAGTTACGCTGATCATGAGCAAAGAAGTCGGGATTGTCGTCTAGCGCCTCCGACAGGATCTGCATATCTTGGAGGACCGCTTGGATAGCGCGTACAGCCGAGAGCGTGAGTATCTCCTTGCGGTTGCGCGCCGTACCACCTTGAGCATTAGGCGGCGGTAGCGACTGCGTGATGTTTTGAAGGACCGTATGCAATATACGACGGGTCTCGCTGAGCAGCTTCTGTGCTTGCGGGAGGTTCTTCCGCGACACAAGCACAAGGGCACGGGTAATCATGTCTGAAGCGAGCAGCTCCATCCTCCGGCGCACAATGACGGGATCGGATCCGTTGGCTGCTGGTGTGCGTGGTCGGCTACCGCTGTTGGGTAGAAGGGTGACAGTCAGGAGGACGGGGTGTGCCAACCGCGACACGTGTTTGGCGGCTGCAGGGTCGAAGAATGAACCGTCGACTTCGAAGACGGGGACCTCGTCGATCATACGGTCCATCATGCCATCTGCCAGATCTGGCAAGTCCGCTATGGACAATGAGTCGAGCCCCATGCGGCCCATAAACTGATCCGTTGCGTTGAGGGGCCGCTGCGCTTGATTGCTATTCTGGAGAGCAGCAATTGGCGATTGTATGACATCGCTGTTATCAAGTTCCAACTCGACAAGCATCTCCTTGCGTTCGCCATAGCGCAGCTCGCCAAGCTCGACGTCAACATCACGCCCGTCTGAGGATAGAATTGCCATCGGTCCGCCTGAGATCTTGCGGATGCGGAAACGCTGCCCGTCAACGATCTTCATGTGCAGCTTCATGTGTAGCAGGCCAATAGACATCATGCCACCGATACAGCCCGCAAGGCAGTCTCGAAGATCATACCAGTCCTTGACAAACGTGTATGTGCCGCTTGTGTGGTTTGACATTAGCCAGAGCGATGCGGGGTCGTGTGCGCGTCCGTAGCCGAACGAGTGGATTGGTACATTTGCAGCTTCCGTCCGCGCAAGGACGAGATCCATCTGAGCGCGCCGTGTCGTCTCAGCGGTATCGCTAACGAGGATCATTCCCGTCACGGGGTTCCGCGACTTGCGCTGCAAAACGACGTCCAGACCTGTCAATGCATATGAAGAGTCTGAGCTAAAAAGCCTGGAAGTGTATTCACGGGGACACATACCGTGATTGACCGCGGTCACTACATCCGTCTTGTCGTCTTGCGATCCTCGAACCAGGAACTCGTCCTCGAAGGGTGTGCCGTCCTCTCTCCGCCCGATCTCATCCACGAACTTCCGCAGTCTCGCCTTGCTCTGCGGCTTCCCGGGGGACAGGAACGGCGTCTTGCGGACCCTCCCACCGATGCCCACCTCGAACGTCACCAAACTCAGACGATCTTTCGGGCCGAGCGATGCGACGATGAAGTCGAGCGATGCGCGGATGACACGGACCTTGAGGGCCGCTGTGCTCGGCGTCGCCGTTGGCGACGGCACACTCACGACGAGGATGAGGTCCAGCGGCGGGTGCGGCAGCGGCGCAAGCGAGTTGCTCGGGCCTGCAGACATGTGCGGTGCGACGAGCGGCGTCGGCGAGCTATACCGGCTGAACTCCTCGTCTTCCTCGAGCGTACTGAGCTTGTGCTGGAGCGTGCGCGCGTGCGGGTATGCCGAGTGTGATTGCGAGGACGAAGAGCCGTAGGACGTGTGCGAGGAAGCCGTTGAGCGCGCGGAGCCGTTGAGCAGGAGGCTGTCCGTCGTGCTCACCGTTGTCCCGGTGCTGCCGCTGAGCATGCGCATCGCCTTCTGGCTCCCGCCGAATTCTTCGTGCAGCATCCGCGCAGCCTTCGCGCTCCCGCCGAACTCCTCTAGGTCTGGCCCGCCCACTGAACTTTGCCCCCCGGTTGAGTCGCGGCCTTGTGCGGCGGCGCTTTGCTGCTGGTACACCGCAACGAGCGCCTGGACGTGCGCCTTCCACGTCTCGAGCGACGGGCGGTCCTTGAAGATGAGGATGAACGAGTCGAGCCGCTCGTCCTCCATGTCAATCGTGAGGCTCAGCTCGCCTGCGACACTCGTGTCCGTGACTTGCTTGATGTGGCGAATGTAGATGCGGCCCTTCAGCCGCAGCACACCCTTCTGCTGTGCGTTCTGCCCGGGGCCCGGGCCCTCCCCGAACCCCGCCTGGCCAGACGCGGTCGACAACAGCCGGCCGAGCGTGCGCCGCTTTTCCTCGACGACGCAGATGATCGCCTCGCGGAAGAGGTACACGTAGAACTCGCGCACCATCGCGTCGCGCCGCACCGAGAGCAGGTCGTACATCTGCAGCGGCCCGAGCCCCGCGAGCGGGTGCCCTTTCCAGTCGATGATGCGCGCGCGCAGATCTTCGGTGATGGCGTTGAACGGCGACTCCTCGGGGGGAGGCGGCGGCGCGTGCGCGTGGTGGTGTGGCGGCGGGGACATGTCGTCCGCGGGCGAGAGGTGCCGCTCGTGGCTCGACACCGGCGACATGTGCTGTGACCCGGGCCCCGACTGGCGGTCGCTGGGGATGCCGCCGTGCCCAGACCCGGCATACTCCGGCATCGGGCTCGAGCGCACCGAGCGCGCGTCGGGCTGGTAGCCGCCGGCGCCCCGTTGTGGGTACGCGTCGGACATGTGCATGACCGAGCCCGGCACGTGCGAGCTGAGCCGCTTGCCCGGGAGCTCGATGACGACTATGCACGTCAGCGGCTGGCTGGACTCGCCCGTGCGCGTGATGCTCGCGAACTCGGAGCGGACCTGGATGGAGGGCGACACGATGTAGTGCGACTGGTCTGGCTGCGGCGCGCTCGCCTTTGCGTGGTGCTCGTGCTCGACGGGGTCGTCTTGCGTCGGGTCATATGGTTGTGGTGGCTGCCCGTGCGGCGAGCGCGGGTTGAAGGAGCGCACGGACGAGGGCGTGTCACGGCCGGGGAAGAGCGACGCGCCGTTGGGGTTGCCCATGCCTGTGAGCGCGGCGAGTTCTGTTGCGATCTGTCAAGTCGTATCCCACTACCCGAAGACGGAAGACATACTGTTTGATTTCCCCCCATCACCGTCGCCGACTTTCATTGGCCGCCGGCATACACCGCATACACCGAGGTTTGATTTGCGAATGACGTTGCCCGCCCTCGAGGGGGCGGGCGGTGGGCCGTATACGGCCGTAAAGCATGCCTACGCGACCGTTGACATTAGCACGTGCATGGTTGCGCGATAAGCATGAGGGCAAACGATACATCGGAGCCAAAAGGCTGTGCCGCTATAGCAATTGGGGATACAACGCGGGGATACAACGCGTTCCCAAGAATGACGTGCGACGGCCCGCCATGGAACACGACGGCAGACGCAAGCTCTATATATGCGCGAAGCAGGGAATATTGATGATCCCAGGGTGTCTGGGAACGCAGACAAGTCGTACATCCCCGCTGCCAAAAACAGTGCTCGGCATGTAACGCCATGCACGGTTTACAACAGCTTGGATGCGGTTCTATACCATTGCGGTAGACATCCCGACAACCACTGACAGGCCGTTGCCACGATTCTCAGCACAACAGGCAGGGACCAATCTGTCTGCTTGCCGTTCCTCACTGAGCGTGGGGCGGTTTGGGCAACAAAACAGTCGATGAATACGCTGCGTGCGCGACGAGCGCTATATGATGGCGGGGCGGCAGCGGGCTGTGCACGACTTTACGCATACCGCGACGTAATGTGCTCTGGTAGCATCACCATCGAGAGATGGAAACACCCAGGTATCTGTGCGAGGGCTGTGGGCCTACAGATGTAGGATCGACGGGGCCCGCGTACCTCGACATGGGCGATGGGTGCAGACGCGCGATCTGACGACCGCGGATGCTACAGCATGCAGATCGCTCGCAGTCACAGCCATATCGGCGGAGGAGTAAGGAGAACAAAGCAGACTATACGGAATGGGAAAAAAAAGCATGACGGGTTCGCTCACCTCATGCAACGCGTGCCCACACTCTGGAACGATATGCGGTTTCTCGCCAGGCAGCCTGAAGCTGAAGCTGAGGGGTTCGAGGCAGACGGGGCACTCATCTTCGTCGTCGGTCGCGTCATGGCTGGAAACGACGGGGAGGGGAGCGGCGACCATGACGGCGTACGGGTGGGAAAAGCGGGGGTCAGCGCTCGGGTAGGACGCGGGGTTGTGGGAGGATGAGGCGGCGGAGTGAGATGAGCGAAGAGAGTTGGAGGAGGGAACGCGGGAGGGCTGGCGTTGGAAAACGGAGCGGAAGGAGGCAGAGAACGTATTAGATTTGGGCAGGAGGGAGCGGGAGGAGAGTGCAGACGGCTCTCGAAGCTGATGACCACTCGACGTCTGATGCTGATGGCTGGCGGGGATACTCTGCGGGCTTGCAGTCTCGTTCCTGGGTGCCCAGCTAGAAGAATTGTCGCCCTTCATCGGCCAGCATTCGTCCAAGTTTCCAGCGCGTGAATAGCGTCTTGAGCAAAAAATCAGGTCGTTCGCAACCAAACTACAACAACCCCGCAGCCGAACGTCTCCCACCATCATACCGCCGCTACACTCTCCGCTCCAATGTCCTCCTTCTTCCCACCCTTTCCCCGCCATTCTCCCGCCCCCATTCTTCCCTCGCAGGTCACCCTGTACAGCGCACAAACACCCCCAGCATGAACAATGTCCCCGCTGCTCTATTCAACGCGTCGGCGGCCTTCAAACAACATTATCCGTCCCCGCACGTGGCCGCTCCAAAGACGCCCCTGAGAGCTCTCGATCGGATAAGGCAGTTGTGCGCCCCAGCCCAGGAACAAGAACATCTCCAGGTCCGCGACCCTCCCACCGCCTTCGTCTCCATGCGGCTCTGCGCCCGCTCACGCCTCGACAGCAAGCACGTCGCCGCAGACAACCTCGACGTCGCGCTGCTCGTCTTTCACGACACACGCGACGGCCAGCGCCCCCGTATTGCAAATGCTCAGTTCCTGTGGAACGTTGCCCAGGCGCGCTTCTCGGCCGTTCCTGCCTGCATGACCTCGAGCCAAGGCCCACGTATGCCAGCAGCTAGAACCCCCCGCTTCTCCAGAACGGGTCTCTCGCCCGTCTTGTCGGCCGGCGGCGACTTCAAGCGCGAGCTTCTCACAGGGCGGCCCGCTGCAGACTCCCAGGCCTCACATGTTCACGCGCAATGACAATCCGATAGCTTGAATATTGTATCATCGCGAGCTCTCCGCGTCCGCGCAGACCTATCTGAATCGCCGAGAGTTTTCTCGTATCACGCCACGACGAAGTGTTCGTGAGAGTTACTCATGACACGTCGCACATCGAGGCCGAACAGACATTCTATCATGTTGATGTTGATGCGACCGACGGCGCACTCACGTCCTCCCATGTCCAGGGGTTTTCTCTGATGGATCTGATCGCGTGAGGCCGCGAAGCTCATACTCCTAGTCTTCTAGCTCCTCCGGATGGGTACTTCGAAGAAATACAATTGAATGGAATCCACGAACTTCTGCGACGTGTCCGCAAGTAGTAGGCTGCCCTAGAGAGCACAGACGACCTTCGCAGTCAAACTCAATTTGATAAGTGGGTGAACATCAATCACGGAGCGTTCTCTCATGGTCCGGCCACTACCGTTTGAATCAGGTCTTTGATCGCATCGCACCCGGGCTATGTCATGGGATAACACGCCTTGGAAATCAAGCAAATAGCAAGGAGAACGCGGATGTCACATACCCGTGTCTTCCCGCGAAGTCAGACGTGCTCCTAGATCTGTTACTACCGCCGTCGCTTCACCGCCCATATCGCCAAGCCTCCTCAAGATCTTGACTTGTTCGACATCTCTACCTTTCAAACAAACCTAAGCATTACTCGCTCATCTTCACGCCAGGCACGCGCCGCAATGTCGCGCAGTTTCATCTCAGTTCGCGGATCATCATCTCAGACCTGTCCGCGCGATCATGATCGTTTGATCGTCTTTCATAGATCTCGCTCCATGGGCCTCCGAACCCGGCCTGCATGCTCCCATGCTGCGAAGTCTCAACATCTCCGCGTGCAGGCTAACTATGCCAGGCAAGTGATCGAACCCTGGACCAGCGCCATCGTTGCACCCCGCGAGCGTTAGGCACACAGAGGCACGTTCGCGAACTGCGTCTGACATGGCTCCGATCAGATCTTGCACATGTCGACACGTCTGCATTGGTTGCCGAGAGCATTCAGTGCTGTCATACACATCGCTTTGCCCCTTCGCCTCTCCAAGGCACCGTCGGAGGTGTTCCCTGTACACCGATTGCGCGACGTGGGTGAAGCGTCAGACATGACTTTTGTGACTGGCATACACATGCGTTCAGGTCACGATACTCAATGCACATACGCTCTAGCAATATATACATCCGGGTCCATATGTCGCTCGGCGCATGACGGCTGTCGCGATTGTCTCCACATTCTTTGATTGGCTGGCTATTTCTCGTGGAGTTCTCGCCTGGGATCTGACGTGGTCGTCAGCCAAGATGCGTCCATGTCTCAACCTGTCTGAACACAGTCGTCTTAGTGACATACGAGGACTAATTCGTCGCCGCAGTGCCCGGCGGAACGACACATACAGACTGCGCAAGGACAAAATCGCGTATGGGAATCATGAACTCTTGGCAACATCAGCGAGCACGGGAACTTGCATACAAACAAATTACTGGTCCTTAACCTGCTCCTCGAGCCATGCCCACAACCGCTCCCCAAGAGCATCATCATACGCTTCTGTCCTGCAACTGCCCACTCTGGCCCATGGTATCAAGAACTAAGTCCTCATCAGCAAAGTGTTTCACAGTATAGCACATAGGCCGAATGCTTACCTTGCCATTGTGATTGAGCGCTTCCGGCATGGTTCCCGCCCAAAGCTGCGTCAGCGCACCCATCGGCACAGGGTTCAGTATGAGCTTCCGCTTCGATATAGTCAATTTTAGATTTTCTATCATATCATCCTACGTGCGTCCTCACCATCACGTTGCGCTTTGTTCCCGGGACATAGCGTTGCAGCTCAGTATCGATACCACCTTCAGAGGTGTCATTTCACGTCAGTATCCTAACACATTCGTTTGGCCATGTTGTCGACTGACCAGGATTCAGGGATATAGAGATCACGCCTTTGTCCGCGTACCGCTTAGCAATTTGACGAGCCACGACCACATTTGCCTGTCCCGCGACATCCTGTCATCCGGGGAGGTCGCGCTGCACATCGTCTCGCACTCACGAATTTTGACTGGCTGTACAAGTTCTCCGTAGACACCTTCCTGCGCTCAGGACCGTCTTTGAACGCATCCCAGTTCAGCGTGTACAGGTACGCCGCAGAAGACGACGTCGTGATGATACGGGCATGGTGGTCTGGCGACGTCTCCTTACCGGCTAGCAAAGCTGGCATCAAGAGCTCGGTGAAGAAGAAGTGGCCTATGCGCAGACTGCGTGAGTACAGTATCTTGATCTGTCTTGCATGAAAAGCCTAGTCTTACCGACGACATTCGTCCCAAACTGCAAGTCATAGCCATTCGCGGTCAACTCGCCGACTGGACACCACATGACGCCTCTGTGCGAATCAATGTATCAATGTATGTCTTGTTTCTGTGACATATGGGACCTACGCATTGTTGAACAGGATGTGTAGTTCAGACTCCTTGCTAAGTGGGAGTCAGTAAAACAGTCGATTAAATCCAGGCGTGTGTAGCAACCTCATGAAGTCCTCGGCAGCTTTGCGTACCGCGGCGAGGTTGCTCAGGTCAAGCTCAAGGAACAATGCCTCCTTGCCGGTTTCTTCCTTCAGCTTTCGAATAGCGGCATCTGCCTTCTCTTGGCTGCGCGACGCCATGTACACCTTCGCATTGTGCTCCAACAAAGCCTGAGAAATGGTCAGTACCAGATATTAAAACAGAACCATGGCGCCGACCTTGATAGTTTCATAGCCTATTCCTACATTTCCACCTTCGCGATTCCCAAGACTCGTTCATAAGCTCACGATTCAGTGCTGAAATGTTCACTTGCTTACCTGTGACAATGGCAACCTTCCCAGATAAGTCCGGGATCTGGTCGGTGGTGAACTTGGACTTCGGCGGGAATAATTGAGCCACCACGGCGATGAGGTACTGAAGTTCTGCAAAGAAGCCAGCCATGACTATTCCGGGGACGTCGATGAAGGCGAGAAGTCGACGTTTGACAGCGGCAAACGTCCCGGAAGATCCTCTTTTGGTCGCGATGGTGATCCCATTCTTACATAAGATTGCGGGAAGTAGTACTACTGATCCCCTTTTGGACTGGACAACACACGTGTTTTACCCTTTGGCCGCGTGCATGGCTCTCGCAGGCGTTGTGTTTCAAGTCTGCAGTTGACTCGCCTCGTACATGCCACTTACTAGTGAGGAGACTATGTTTCTTCCCTTTTCAGGGATTTTTGAGTATTCGTCGTAGGCGCTGCACACCGCATGCATTATCTTTTAGAGTCCGATGCCGAGAATAAGTGGAGTCTACATGAAATGTGAAAGACATTGGTTGTAGTGTCGTGCGCACCGCAGTAATAGTCAGTCGCCAGCGCTGTAAGGAGGTTTTTGTGGAAATAGTCATCACAACTGTTTGATGCTGGCGGAAGATCTAGGCCACTCCCAGGGGTTCTATCGTCAGACACGAACATCCGGAGTCGGCGCAGGTCGAAGGGATCGTCTATTCTGCTCTCAGGATCCAGGCTGAAACGGCCAGTTTCGGGAGTAGATCAAATATGATTTCTCACGATCTAGGCGTGGGAATATTGCATACATTCGACGGATCCTGGAGATAACTGTCCCCTTACCAAATTTGAAGGATATCGGTACAAAGAATGACTAATTTTGGAGTGTCGTGGGGTGAAGGGAGCTGTTTAGAGATCGGAGCTCTGTCGGAGAGACTCGTTTAAGTGCTGGCGGGCGATGCCTTTGGACAACAGGCAACAAACACAAACAAGTCACCACAACACCTCGATTTAGTACACGGCGCTAAGTTCAGTACCTACACGTACACCTCGCTGCTATAGAGAGCGATGTACGTTGCTCATCTACAATCTTCAATGATATATAGCCCTTTCCGAATGTGCACTCTGGCGCAGCGCTTGAGATTTAGAAGGGGTACTCACTCAATGCATCGAGTCTTCCATATTTGTACGCCACTGCTGTCGTTGTTCAGATCTTCCGAACAGAGCGTACTGAAAGGCGCCGCGAATACAAGGGTCGTGCCTGTTGCTACCCCAGCCAACATGCGTGGGATAGTAAAACAGCCATTTGAACGCAACCAATTGATTGCCACCTCACATCCGAGGCACCCACTGATCGATTCAGTGCCTTGACAGGCCGTTAAGACAACCTCGGGGTCGTCACTGCCAATCAGCGACAAGGATTCCCTGAAATGTCTCGGCATGACCGCTTGCCAATCACGTACACGAGGCAAGGAAGAGGGTACTGACTGCCAGGTGAAGTATGGTATATTGCCGTGCCTTTATAATGTGATGTGTTCGTCTCGTTTCTCCTCTCCCGTCTTCGTCGTCGCCCATGGGTTCCACTCAAGCTGGTATTGACGTGTACCTGGCGCAGTTGTGAGTACCTTGTCATGTCTGTGGCGTCGCGCCTGTCGAGTTGACGAGTATGTGCCAGCAACTACGAGTGCTATATCTACATTGCAGCGACAGGTAAGCTCCTTGCTCGTTCATGGACTCACGGCGACTCTGATGGCACATATTTCTAGCATTCTATTGCTATGATTACTGTCTTACTTTCTCGGACGAAGTGCGATTCGTTTGGAAAGCCAGGCCGTCGGTTATAGCGGCACTCTTCTACGTGTTCAGGTATACGGCACTCTTCAACACAGTCTTCATGATTCTTGGCCTACATGCCTGGCCAAGCTGGCAATCAGATCGAGTAAGCGGTGTGCTTTCCAAACATTCACCACTGATCGCGCATGCAGAGGTCGTATCAAAACCCGTTGCACGTAGAAGCCGAAGCTAAGAGATTTATCGCAGCTGTACCATCCTCGTACGCACGGAGATGGTATGCAACATACTCCTGCTTTCCAGTTCCGCATGTAAGCATATACCTGACTCCTCGTCGAAATAATTGATGTCCTGTCACAATAGTATTCGGTGCTTTTCGTGTGTATGCCATTTGTGACAGGCGGCTTCTGCCGTTTGTTGCCACATTGCTCCTTGGTTTGATCAACCCGGCCATCTCCATCGTGCGCTCATAACGTATTCCTCTTCATGACAGAGGCTCATATTGACGTAGTACACGTTCATCATCAATGAACCAATCCTGATCACGTTTCCGCGATTAACCTGCGGCCTACAGACACAGGAAGAGTATGCGCAGCTATATGACAAGTGAGTCCTCCGACTTCTCATAACCTGTCAGCGAAGCTTACCATCATCCATAGATGTGCGTACTTCTCTTCTTCGCACAGTTTGCAAGGCTTGACTAACATACTATGGCAGTGATTCAAGGTGCACGGGGATCTTCCTTGCTGTTCGACTTGGTCGTCTTGATCATCACGTGGACGAAGCTCAGGGTTGCCGCGATGGATATTCGGAGCCAAGCGAGGGTCAGTGTTGTGCTGATCAGGGACAGTAAGTGTTTCTACTCTCTTCTTGATGCTGTCGTTGATTTACTTGGGTGAATAGCAACCTTCTACTTCAGGTACGCAGCAACTTCGATGTAAACGTAGTCACAAATACAAACAGCTTTGCACAGTCTGCAGCTTATCGTCAATATTCTTGGAATCAGTATCGGAAGCCTTACTTCCGTAAGTTGAAGTCGACATCGCTATTTGGACACTCATAACACAGAGCCATTAGCTGTTGATACCTATGTCGACCTGGATCGCAATGTAAGTGTGACATCAGAGAGCTTCTAGGTAGGTGAAACATACTGATGCTCATGCTGTGTCAGTTTGACATCCAGTCTCTTATCACGGCTTCTCTTTGACCTGCGCAAGGTCTCTGCGGAAGGCCTCGGCGTGTCCATCACTCACACCATGGGGACTCTTGCCTTCGCTGATGCACATTCTCTTGGAGATGACACAGTCATGGACACACCAGACGTTACCTCCGGTCGTTACCTAGATGAAGAGAATGTCTAAACAAATTGTTATTCATTCTTGTCATCACTGTTCCAGCACAGCACGATCTCATAGCGTGTTGACAGTTTTCACGGTGGGACCCCTCCCCGATTATCCTCACACACAACGGCGACGAATGAACCAAAATGTGGTGATTATCTGGAGACGCGACAGGCCGTAAATGTCTCTTATTTTGTGGTCAGTGTCAGCTATATCGGGTCTTTCTCAGCCGGCACGCGTGGTATGAAGGACCCCCGAAAGCACGCCAACGGCTTCTTTTTTGTTATGATTAAGTTACATAATCTATGCTAAGTTCGGAGCAAGCTGTGATCAACAGACGTGCCCACAAGCACCCATAAAGGTTTTGACTTCCCCTACCCATTTCTGTCGAATTCTGACATTCCCGATCGGGATGCTTAGCGTCCGCGGTCGTTACTCGCGATCCCGACGTCACTGTCCATCCGCACGTGGTACGTCCTCCGCATACATAAACCTCGCTCCCCTTTTACCCCTGTCTCCCTTTCTCACTTTTTCTCCTCAGTCATTGTATCGAGGTACGCTCGTTCTCATCTATCGTACCAAGACTGACGCGACCTTTTCAGGCTTTAGACTCAAATATTCCCCCGCCGCAGAACTCTTGTATCATGTTCCCGTTCCCTCCGTCCGAGATGGAGGCAAATGTCTACTACGCCGGTCTGCCCTCTGCCCCGGCTTTGGTCGCTTGCACTAGCACCACTCCCTGGGAGGCCCCCACAGGCCTGGAGGCGTATCGGAATATCAAGGAGCTGCGCGCGGTCGGCAACCACGCGCTCAAAGAAGCCTGGGAAGACGACTTGGCTAAAGCTCCACGCCCTTCTGGACTCGATGAAGGTGAAGTGGACTAGCACGGATGTCGTCCGCGTCTGGGACGCAGGAGAGCCCTCCACCCCCATCATTCTCTGGATCGGCGTGATGCCCGCATCGCTCGCTGGCAATGACGGCGTCGTCGTGCCGAGAGCTGCTGGTGGAATCCAATATCGCCGACGTCGACGTCGAGATCCGTGAGTCGGTCGTTACCCGCTCGGCCGGTCCCAAGCTCCTCACGCCCACCTACTCTTCCGACTGCACTGTCGATGTTCGCGAGCCTTTTACCACTACGCTCGGTCTACCCATCTGTGCCCAGTCTACGCCTTGGGTGGAGGATACCGGCGGCTTCTTCATCTCAGAGGGCGGAAAACCCGAGAGACTCCTCCTCGTCACCGCTCGCCATGTCGTCTTCCCGCCGGACAAGAATGAGAACAAGCACTTCGAGCATAAGAACGACAGCCAGCGCTGTTGCGATGTCAGGCTCTTCGGCGATGCGGCGTTCAAGAAGTACCTCGAATCTATCAAGGCCGGGATCGGAGGCAAGGCAATTATGGCCCAGTATCAGGAAAGGCGTATCAAGGCGATTGAAGGGAAGGGTGACCCGGCAGCGAACAGGGAGCGCCAGGAGGCCCAGGCCGAGTTGGACAAGGCGATGGCGGTGATGGAAGAGCTTAACGACTTTTACCAGAACATTCTGACTCACTGGGACCTCCCAGAGAGCCGCGTCCTGGGCCATGTGATCCTCTCTCTTCCCATCAGCAGCGGCGAGGGTTATACCGAGGACTGGGCTGCTATCGAAATCGATGCCTCCAAGATCGACGCGAACAATTTCAATGGCAATGCCATCGACCTCGGTACCCACATCCCAGTCGACGAGTTCTCTCGTATGATGTGTTCCAATCCCCGGAATGCCCATTCCTTCACGTATCCGGGCGACCGCCTTCTGAAGCTCAAGGGCACCATTCCAGACGACGAGATGCGTCACCCGACCGCACTCGACGAGAACAACGATCCATGCCTGATCGTGATCAAGCGCGGTAACACCACCAACCTGACTGTCGGCCGTGCCAGCGACATTTGCTCCTACGCCCGTATCTACGACGATAACGACAAAGCCGAGACCTCCAAAGAATGGGCCATCCTTCCGTTCGACTCCAAGTCCGGCCCCTTCTCAGCTAAGGGCGACTCGGGTTCTGTCGTCGTCGATGGCCTCGGACGTATCGGCGGCCTCCTCACTAGCGGTGCTGGCGCAACACCTTCCTTGGACATCGCTTACGCCACGCCCATCAGCTTTCTCCTCAAGCGCATGCAAGAGAATGGGCTCAATCTGGTGAACGCGTCTAGGCAGACCGCCTAGACGCATTCACCACGGTCTGCCTAGACGCGTTCACCAGATTGACTCCTGAAGAAATTCAGCAAGTTATCCTGGAGACACTGGCTGCGAGGCAAAGCCATTTTGTTTCTTTTTTCTCCCCTTCTGCGATTACCTCTTCTTCTTTTCCCCCTTTGATCAGTCGCCACTCGTACTTGATCTTTGTGATGTACTTGGCCTCTTGCGACGAAATGGTATTTTGACATCTTAACCCATGCGCCATGGACTGAAGTCTAGGTAAGATCGACTTGGGCACTCGGTCTAGTACTCTAGAGCTGCGGTGGACTTGTTGCGATCAGCGGCTTCGGACACGACCTCTCTCTTGACGAAGTTGCTGCCATGACTCCCTATGGTTTCGTTTTCAAGACCTCATCGTTATGACATCGGCTTCGTTCTTGAAACTTGATCTTCGTGACATTGTCAGTACGGACACTGAGTTGTTTGGCTCCTGTTCCAACTCCAGCGCAGAATCGACGACCAGTGTACCAAAGTGATGATCCTTCCAAGTACGACAGGCGCAATATCTCTGCTTTCCGTCTTCCGTGTCAGCTTCCAAGGCGGCGCGTGTGGTCTGATTGAGTCCCGACAATACGCCGGCAGCTCCTTAAGATGAATAGATCCTTTTGTTTATCACGTCGAAGTTGAACGTAATCCGTGTCCTCAATCCGGCAGGCTTTTGTTAAACGTGATTTGGAACAAGATGTGATCAGCGGACACGCCCACAAGCACCCATATAGATTTTGTCTCAACGAGTGACGTCCCTCTCCCTCAGACCTCGGCAATCAGCTCTATTAGATGCATCAATTCAATTTACTACTAAACCAATGCACTGTTAGGATACAGAATCACAAGTAAGCAAGCAACAAAGCCATAATGTACACGGAAGATGACTGCAAACACATGCGACACACAGCGGAAACCCCAATATGTTGCACCCTATACCCCTTATACCGTTTCGCTCATTTCTACAGGTAGTTGACTGTAGCCAGATCGTCTTCGGCCACCGACGAGTCCTCTGAGGCCGTTGCCTGCATCGTCGAGCGTAGAACGCAGGCTGTCCCATACTGTCTCACGCGGGATCACCTCGCCCGGCATGACGCTCGATGCGGGCCGTGTCCACCATTTCAGCATCAACGAACTGGTAACCACGCTCACAGATGAGAATGCCATGGCCGCACCGGCCATCATGGGATGTAGGCGAAGACCGAATGGAAGGAAAAAGCCCATCGCAAGAGGGATGCCAAGCAGGTTGTAGACGCATGCCCACACCAGGTTTCGCCGGATAGTCGAGAAGATGGCGCGGGACAAATAGAGAGCGGCTACAACGTCAAGGAGGTCAGAGCGCATGAGCACGATGTCGGCTGCTTCAATCGCGACTGACGTCCCAGAAGACAATGCGATGCCGACAGAAGCTGCTACAAGCGAAGGCGAGTCATTGATACCATCGCCCACCTGTTCCGGTAGCGTCGTTAGCGGGTTAGATCAAGATCAAGAAACCTCGACTCTCTACATACCATTGCAACGCCGCCCTTGTCTTTCTCTATCAACTCGACAATAACAGAGGCTTTGCCCTTGGGACTCATGTTCGCCCAGACACCTTCAGGCTTGATGCCAACCTTCCTTGCCACAGCGAGAGCAGTGCCCATGCCATCGCCGGTCATCATGTTCACCTCGATCCCCAAGTCCTGCATTGCCTTGATTGCATGGATCGACGACGGCCTTGGTGCGTCCGAGAGCGCAATGGACATGACGGGTGATGGACGCATCGCGGGGCTAGATACGGACACGAAGATGGTAGTGAGGCCCTGTGTTTCTTCCTCCCTATTGAAAACTGACAACGCCTCTGGCAGCTGAGCATCGTCGGACTGCATGATGAACCGTGCTGTCCCGACATACACGACGTACTGTGCCTTCTTGTCTGTGATTGTGATAGTCGCTTTGACCCCAGCACCAGGAACGCCTTCGAAGGCATCGATGACGACCTCGGGGATAGCCATGATAGCCTTGCCCAAGAGGTCTTTGCCATACACGGCGACGGCCTTGGCCAGAGGGTGTTCCGACCGCGCCTCTGTAGCAGCGACCATAGCGATGATTTCCGCACGAGTGAGACCCTCAGCGCACTTCGCGCGCAGGAAGACCTCGCCAGCTCCCACCTGTTCTTCGTAATCGGTGGCAGGTACCCATGCTGCGTCGACCACCGTGAGCTTCCCCTCCGTCACAGTACCTGTCTTGTCCAGCACGATCCTCTTGATAGACCTGCTGGCCTCAAGCGCGCGCCCACCCTTGATCAAGATGCCGTTCTTCGCGCCTACTCCAGTTCCGACCATGATCGCAGTGGGCGTGCTTAGTCCGAGCGCGCACGGACACGCAACGACGACGACAGAAATGCACAGCTGCAGACATACCGCGAGCTTACTCGTGCCTGGCATGCGGAACATCTCCGGCAGCGCGGTGTCCGAAATAGCATGCGAGATGACCATCCATCCGAAGAAGGTGACGACAGCGAGCGAGATAACGGCGGGCACAAAATAGCCTGCGACCTTGTCCGCGAATGCCTGGATGGGCGCCTTGGACGTCTGCGCCTCCTCCACGAGCTTGACGATCTGCGCAAGCGCCGTATCCTTGCCTGCCCGCGTCACCCGCATATCGAATGTCCCGAGACCGTTGACCGTCCCGCCAATGACGCTGTCGCCAATTTGCTTTTGGACGGGAACGGGTTCGCCCGTGACTGCGCTCTCGTCCACGGTCGAGGTGCCCTTAACGACGGTACCATCGGCGGGCACCTTGTCACCCGGCACAAGCTTGACGATGTCATTGACCTGCACAAGCTCCGTCGGAATCTTCTTCTCCTGCGTGCACGACGGGGCGTCAGTGTAAATGGTGGCCATAGAAGGCGCCAGCGCCATGAGGTCTGTGAGCGCTGCGCTCGTACGACCCTTCGCCCTGTTCTCGAGATAGCGCCCGAGCGAGACAAACATGATCAACATAGTGCTCGTGTCAAAGAAAACGAAAGGGTGGTAGTCAGGGTCGCGTTTGAATACGGCGTAGATCATCGCTCCCAGGGAGTAAAAGTAGGCAGCAGACGTGCCGAGCATGACGAGGACGTCCATCGTTGGGCTTCCGTGTCGGAGCGCCTTATACGCGTTTCGGTAGAACTTCTGTCCGATCCAGAACTGCGCAGGAGTCGTGAGGCATAGAAGAAGAATGTCGCCAAAGTAGAGACCGGGGACTATACGCCATGCTACCAGCATGCAGATCCCAGGTATGCGGGGGGCGATCATGCTGATGAAGAACACGGGCACCGCGAAACCGAGACTCCAGCGGAAGCGATCGCGCCATTCCTGGATCTCCTTCGTCCGCGTGAGTGAGCGGAGCTGCGTCGCATCCTCCTGGTCGGACAGCATGGCATCGAAGCCCATCTCCTCTATGCGCTCCACCATCTCTCGCGGTCCGGTTAGTGTGCGGTCAAATTCGACCTTGCATGTCTCCGTTGCCAACGACACGGCAACACTGTTGATGCCTGGCATGGCACTGAGCTGTGTCTCCACCGTCGACGTGCAGGATGAACATGTCATGCCGTATATTCTGAGGGTCACGACATCCGAGCGAGATGGGGGGATGACTGTTGCATCGAACCCGATGTCAGATATTTCCTATAGATAATTCGTGAGTATCGCATGAACGATTGATGGTCGTATAACGGGGTCAACTGGAAGAATTTCACCGATTCTGCGATTGCCGCCGCATCGCACAGCACGAGCTGTCACAAAGGCGACAGCTGTAACGTTGCGACACATTCGAGGTAGCGGGAGCCCCGAGCTTAGCCGCAAGGAGCTCTCTACCTCCCCACTCTGACCTCACCGGTCGGGAACAATAGATACAAAGAATAACTGAGAGACCCGAAACGGCCTAGACCTTGGGGCATACCGCCACACTACTTCTTTGTAGCATATCATCATATACTCGATAGGGAGGGGCTCGTGCTGCACAGTCGAATGTAACGTTGCTGCGAGGTGAAGTTGAGGTGCTGTGAGGGGTCGGAGGTGACTCTGTATCAACCTTACAACGACCGACAAGTGCGGATGGAGGACAGACATCCGCTCAACGGGGTTCATAGCGATCTTCAGGAGCCTCGAGTATGTTGCCGAGCATCTTGGGAGGCTCCCCCTCGCAGCATGCTAACCCGAATGAAACCCGTCGGGGACTTCAGCCTCTGGGGGTAACCGACGATCGAGGCAACAACCAAAGCCGACCAAGCAGACTGACTGGCAAGGAATGGGAACTCACATTCACAATCTTGTCTGAGTTCCAGACGTTTGAATCGTACTCGACGACACCTCGTTCGGCGAGCAAGGCAACTTTGACGGAATAGATGCCTGGCTGCGTTCGGAGCATGCCTTCTATTGACTGTTGGGCCGTTGAGAACGGCTGTTTACCGGGCTGGAATGTGTTGCTCACCTCAACACAAGCACCACATGTCATCCCCTCAATCCTCAGCTCACACTTCTCAGCCGCCAGCCCTTCGCTTTCTAGAGGCTCGTCTTCGGAGACGGGCAACTCCACTTTGCCCGCCACAGGAGCAGCTGAGCTCCCGAGGAGATTCGTAATGGCCGAGAGAGACATTGAGTGTTATCGAAACGAGCTCGTAAGGTGCATCCAGGCGATGACGGAGAATGAGTATAAAAGGGCGCGCCTGCGCTAGTCCGGTCGGTGCAATGCTGAGTGAGCTGGGCGCTGTGTTCGTGTTTGAGATTGACTTGAGTCAAGACACGAGTACAGGGCGGCAGATAGTCTCAATGCGCCGAGTGCGGTGATTGAAAGAGTGTGTATGGCTGGAAGCCGTCGCTGCCGTCGACGAGGAAGATGAATGCTATTACGCCATTACCAAGATGTTACGCATAACTATCTCCCTTTGGATATTTGTTGTCACTCGTTTACATAAGTATATCCAGATTATGCAAAATACTTATCCTCTCCACTTACGGCTACTACATCATAGTTCTCTCATCATTGCCGTTCTGGCAGCCACTTTCTCGCGCTGCATCACCTTCGCCGACCCGGAGGCATGAATAGTCCCATTGGCAGTGTATTCTTAGGCGACGTGCAAAGGCATCGAATTCTGGCATCGACACCGCCATCTTCGCCCCCACCCCATATGTCACTATCACCTTCGGGATCCATGAACACCATTCATGAGCTTGACTTCGAAGTGGTAGAACAACCCAAAGCAATCCCTCCAACCCCACCACCCCCACCCTCAATTCCACCTGCGTTGTCGCTTGACCTGCGTCTGAGATGGCTTGAGACGTTGCTCTATGGCGCGCGGCCAGAGGGCCCGGACCGCAAGCACACCGAGGTCAAGAATGGAGAGACCCTTGCCCGACGCGCTGCCGAGCTGCAGCACACGTTGGACGACGTTGTGCAGAGCAACGATGGGCTGCGCAGGTTTATGGAACACTGTATGTCTGCCTCCCACGTCCATCCTTGACATGACATGCCGAACACATCGCAGACGACCAACACGCGCAGTACCTCACTCCGGCGTTTGCGCTCTCCGGCATCATTCCAGCGCCCCCAACGTATGAGAACATGTCATCCAGCGAGCTCGAAGCATTCCTCACGGAGATGGAGCCGGACATCCGGGCAGCAGAACGCGACCTCCGCGAGATTAAGACGCTCGAGGATAAGGGTGTGACTGGCGCTGGAAAGCTCGCTAACTACAAGGATCTTCAACCTCGTTTGGACGTATTGTTGAAGGCCCATCAGGAAGACGCAGAGAAAGCCGCGACGCTAGAGGCACGTATTTCAGGTCTCATGGACCGGTATGCCACTCGAATAGACACGCTTTCTGAACTCTTTGTCGCGTGGGACGACGCGCTACGGGATGCCGAGGAAAAGGCGCGCGCTGCAGAGCGGGACAAGGAAGAAAGGAAGAAACTTGGATATGAATGAGGTTATGCTACCATACCCTAGTATGTACTGCCAACTTGTGAAGCGCATAAGACCTCATATATTTCTAGATGTACGTAGATACCCCGCTGCGATGTCATTCTTGTCCAGCTCCTCTTTGCGTTCCAGCTGTGACAATGAGCTGATGCATCGCTTCTAAGCACCTCTGAGCGAGAGGTACTGGTATTGTGACGCAAGGTCCGCCGATAAACGAAGAATTTGTCTGTTTGTGGCGTCTTGTTTTTACTATGTCAATCTATCCTGACCCAATCCGACCAAATGTATGATATAGAGCATCACACCCATCTCTAAAACACAGTATTTGCAAATAAGCGATGTTATTAGCTGACGGTCATCGCGTCACAAGTCGACTACCAATGTTAATCTCTAAGCCCCGACGTTGATATCAGCGTTCTTTCACAGATTGGCCCATTGGCCTCTACAAACAATTAGCCGGGACGCTTGGACCCACTCCGCCTGATTGGGCCTTGTGGCGACTCCCAGAACAATACGCTCGGTGCGCTTTAAAGCGCCGGCGATGGTGGCACTTTTTCGTATAAATAACCCCTAGGGTTGCTTTCACTCCGTCGAACGTTCCTCTCCCACTGCAGTGATGACACTCCTGCCAAGCCTCCCAACAATGTATCTAGCTTCCACGCGTTCGCTATCATTCTTCCTAACCATCCATACAACCGACGCCATCAGCGATGTGCTACCGACGGTCTCCCTCTGGCTATCAGCATCCTCACCCATCTCGCGCAGCCTGAAATGGAGAAGGCCGAGTCTTCATGGAGACGTTGGTAGAAGACAGGACCGACCGTTGCCCCCGGAGATGACGGGCCAGCTTTTCTGGAAGCTTCCAGATGCATCGCGCTGTGTGGCGCGGTCACATATATAATGAACCCGTATGTCACTACGTTAGCTCAGACATTCAGCACTCACAACAAATACTCAAAGTTATAACGCGCCATTCAATGCACTGGGCCTCGCGCTCAGTGAATTGACCCGCTCCTCCTATCAGTACACCTCAGGCGCATTTCGAGCCATACATCACACAGCGGACTACAATTACCGGTGAAGTCTGTGTTGAACCCTCGACACCACCTTCGTAACTGCTCGAACCTGTCATGAGCGAAGAAGGCCCGCGCGCGATGTCATCGCCAGGGATAGCTTGTATGAGAGACTCGCAAGGCTCGCCAATACTCGACCATGAAGAGCGTGTATACAAGCGAAGTTCGTCGCCGATTCACTCCTTCCTGATGTCACAAACTGAACATGATGGTACAGTTGCTTGGCCGCGTCCTGAATCCATCCCGCACATCCTCATCAATGCTTCTGCGCCCATCATGTTAGCAGCCGGTCTCATGCAGTGGCAGGGCGGCCAGCTGGATATCATGGCCCTCGCTAGAAATCGATAAACTCGCGGATCAAATAGCTATCACTTCCCATGACCACCGCAGATTTACAGACAGCAAAAGGACCCGGCAAGGCCTGGACGTGCACATTCACCGGCCACACGTCACACACGAACACAGCAATACCACTCCCTATTCATACGACCGGCATAGCTAAGCTCTGTAAATTTGGCGAACTCTTCGGGAAGAGCCATCAGGTGCTGGCAGTGCTATAAACAATCCCATGCACCGATGCCATCATTCGCCCCGGTGTTGTGGCTTACCGCGGGGAGTTCTCCGTGCGGGGTCATACCACTGGCGTGAATGTAACAACGAGACAGTCAAAGAGGGTATGTACAGCACCTGTTATTGACTTCATACTGGAATCAGCCATCGACCTATTGGCTGGCAATGCTGTTGTTGAGAATCCGGATGGCTCTTCAGACTGAAGGAAATCAAGAGAACCTTCTTGACTGCTTACTCGTGCTGAAGTGCCACGGGGACATTGATGAGCTGTGCTCAATTTTGATTAATGCAAAGCTTTCCAGGACAACGTGCCCCGCGTACAAGTGAATCTGCATCATGGGCCGTACCGCGATTTGACTCAGCCTGATTTCGAACACCGATTGCTCTAAACAGTTTCAGCAAGCTCATGATACGTTCGGTTGGATGTGAAGGGGTACAGGCCGGCAGACGAATCCTGGGAGTGGCTGCACATGCCGGCGCGCAGACGTCGCCAGACGGAGCTGTCAGCTACCTCACTTTGAGGACTTCAAGTAGTTTAGTCTACATTTACATTTGAGCAGAGCATGAACAGAGCATCATGTCATGTTCGAGGACTCCGACGTTGATTTCGTACTACGCCACCTGCCATAAATAACGGCGCGTCTCCAAGTATCAGAACTATGGTCACGACTTCACGCGTTGGCACCATTCCCGCGTACGCGAGAGCCTCTGTTTCATATATATAACGTTCATTGCGTACGATGTGGAATTTCGAACGTCAGTGTGGCCACTTGTTATGCGGTGGCAATCATCGAAGGAATGGGATGCCATGGCAAACAACGAAGATATGATTTAGATCGCCTCTGCATCTAGATGTCGATCGGAGGTAACGTCATCTTCAAATACAAATAGATCGGGACCAGCAAAAGCAAGAGTCATAGAGTGCGTAAGCGACACGCCGAGACCTTCAGCAGCGACCTTGCGTAAGTCGAACAGGAGCCGTGATAGGAGGCTAGACGTTAGGCTGAAATAACTCTAGAATAAGTACGTCTCGCCGAAATAGCAGGCCGCTACACTGACACTGCAATCCAGGTCGATATGGGTACAAGAAACTGTTCACCAGGTCATGTCATGAGTGCCAGTTCCCGGACAGTAGGAGTGATCGCGACTTACAACAGTCACGCTTCCCCTGCTGATTCCAAGAATATTGACGATACGCTGCAGGCTACACAGAACTGTTTGTATTTGTTACTACGTTTACACCGAGGTTGCTGCGTACCTGAAGTAGAACGTTGCTATCCAACCCAGTAAGTCAACAACAACATCAGGACGAGTATGGAAACACTTACTGTCCCTGATCAGCACAACACTGACCCTCGCTTGGCTCCGAATATCCATCGCGGCAGCCCTGAGCTTCGTCCACGTGATGATCAAGACGACCAAGTCGAACAGCAAGGAGGATCCCCGTGCACCTTGGATCACTGCCATAGTATGTTAGTCAAGCCTTGCAAACTGTGAGAAGAGAGGTACATACATCTATGGGTAATGGTAAGCGTCGCTGAGTCTGACAGGCTATGAGAGGTCGGAGGACTCACTTGGTATATAGCTGCACATACTTTCCTTGCGTATGCAGGCCGCAGGTCAATCGCGGAAACGTGACCAGGATTGGTTCATTGATGATGAACGTGTACTATGTCAATATGAGCCTTCGTCATGAAGAGGAATATATTATGAGCACACGATGGAGATCGCCGGGTTGATCAAGCCAAGGAGCAATGTAACAACAAACGGCAAAAGCCGCCTGTCACAAATTGCGTACACACGAAGAGCGGCGAATACTATGGTGACATATCATCAACTATTTCGATGAAGACACGAGCATAGGCTTACATGCAGCAGTAGAAAGCAAGAGTATGTCACATGTCATTTGCGTGCGTAGAAGGATGCTACAGCTGTGGATAAACTTCAATCTTCCACTTTTGCGTGTCATAATTCCGCATCTGACCTCTACGTGCTATGTTAGCTGCGAACGAAGGGAAAGTAAGCGACATACTCGCTCAGACTGCCAACTTGGCCAGGAATGTAGACCAAGAATCATGAACGCCGTGTTGAGGAGTGCTGTGTACATGAAGACGAAGAAGAGTATACCGATAACTGACAATTTGGCTCTCCAGACAAGCGATATCTCGTCCGCTAGGGTAAGACAATAGTCGTAACAAAAGAACGCTGGAGGTGACCGACATCGGAGTCATGATGAGGACTTCACATTCCAAGCAAAGACTCTACCTGTCGCGGCGATATAAATATAGCATTGGTAGTTGCTGATGTACATTCGTCAGAATGATATCATGCACCATGCCTGAGATAGGCTTCGGATGCGGCCCAACATGGAACTTAAAATTGCTCCAAGTATAAGTCAGTACCAGCTCCATTGAACCCCATGGATAACGATTAGAAGAAGGCAGGGACGAGAGCGACATACAAATGTGCAGAGCTTGGATACGTCTTGGAATATATTCATCACTGTATGCCTTGGGGAGGAGGCATCCGTCTCCAGTGTCTCACGTCGCATAGTATAACAAAAGGTTATGGTCCTTGTAATTGCTATGTCCTTTAGGCATGATCAATTAGTACTACAACGGCAATGGATATAATATTAATGCATGATCTTGACAGGGACGGGGATATGAAGTGGGATTGGCTCGGGATCTACTTTCCGGCAGCCCTGTTGTTACGACCGCAGGGGAACACCCAAGCCACTTCTACTAGGTGCCAAAGCCGCCATTTACATGTCGCTGAGAAAAAGCGAGACACAAGCGACCAAAATAAGCGATAAGGATCTCCCGGGATATTTGGTGTTGCTTGGTTTTGTGGACGCGTAACCGCGTGCACGTGATCGAAGTAAACGGCGCGGAAACGTCAGTTCGACTCGGAGCGAAACTTTTTTTCTCAACCCTTAGACGGGCTCCTTATCTAACGGGACATTCCACTTTCTGTGCGTTGAAGAAAATACTGAGTGGTAAGCTCCCTCTCTCCCGGGAGCATCGCGTGCGTCAAAGCAAGACGATCAATTCAGTTCGGGACAAACGAGGTCGCTGTTGTCTTCCTACTGGTTACTGCCGCTTGACACTGGCAACCGCGTACATTTTATTGTTCCTGTTTGTGTCACGACCTTGTACATTGCTATGCTGATAACAATGAACAAGAAGCAGTGACTGACAGGTCAATTCCACAATCCTCCCAAATGAGGACGACACCAGGTGCGTACGCGTGTATTCGTCCCGGCTATACTTCTTCAATTGACACCGTTTCCGTTTGTCTTTCTTCAGTTATATTACTCTATGGAGGCACTGCTGTGACCTGCCTAACGCGTCATGGAGACCTTGTACTCCGGTGCTGGGAGCCGACTTCCATCCTGCGCACAGCGTATCTGACGCTGCAGCAATCAGGATATATAAGCGTGCATTGTGGTCCCACCGAGCCGTCAGAGCTCCTGGTACGCTCTCCGTCCTGTCATCTTGACCTTTGTCATGGATGGAGACTGAGCTGGTGTCCCTAAGTGCGTGGACAGGTAAATGAAATGGCCCATATAATCAGATGTGTTCTTCGTGCGCAAGTGGTAGCTCAACTGGCTGTGCTTTTCATACGTTCTGGCCGCTACTGTCATTCGTCTTGGACTTCCGATGGAATGTGCACCGCTCGTGCCAGGCGTACGGTATCTTGTGGAGCCGCCTCTCGCCTGGGCTGAGCATCGCATTTCGTTCCCTGTCATGCGCGGCCGTGGCACCCGACGCCGGGCTCCCGAATTAAACCTTGCGCTCTCAGTGCCTCGCCTAGTCGGATTGCGCAGTCCTCGCGATTCTCATAGACGTCCCCCTATCTGTCTGTGCTGTCTCTAGCAGTGACAGCACTTCTCGAGGCGATATCGTGTAGAATGGAGGTCGGCGATGCTGTTCGCTCATGCGGTCTGTAAGTCTCGGCCTGTGCCGCCCTGTTAAGCGGGAGGTGCGGTGCGCCGGAGTACCCTCTTCCTTGTACCTTGATACAGTCATCCTTGTATCCCGGCACCCTTCACTCCGCATCTCCGCGCAACATCCATGTCTCGACTTCAGCGACCGCCTCGAGGATTACAACAGCGTGATGAGGTCGAAAGGAACAGGAAAGAAGACAACAAGACGCAATATGTGCGGAAACTATCAGGCGTATGTCGCCCGACCGTTGATTTCCATACGCGACTCATGAGGCGTTGCAGACAACTGTTCATGGGGAGCGGCTGTTCGGGCGATTCACTGCAAAAACTCCCAATGCGCCCGGGGTGTTGGGTGTACTAGACGTTTCCGGTCCACCCCCCTCGATCGTCGCGGAGCACGGATGGACGTCGTCCAATGCTTATATGCTGCTGTCGACTCGAGGAGACCACCGAGAGGTTTTAACGTACGATCCCATCTACGGCGCTCGACACATACCTCTTCCTGCGGCCGAACAGCGCCTTCCCAGTATCATCGTCGACAATACATCGTTTACGCAGCAGTCTTCGCTGGGGCTCGCGCTAGATGTATTTGGAGGAACCGACTTGCCCTCGGCCGTCAATGATCCGCCTTCCGCGGATAGTCATCTCGTCCCGAGGTCAACTGAGTCTTCGTGTCAGCGAGGCACAGGTACGCTAGTCATTCGTAAGTTCGTAGGGTTTTCTCTATGATGCTTATTGTTTGTCTTCTTAGCGCCTTCTAAACACGTCCCAACAGCTCATTCGTACGTGCCCGCTATGGCGGCAATTGGTCCTGTTCAGCAGGCTTCGTTCCCGACTCAGCTCAACTCCATACGTGCTCCGCTGGCCATCACAATATCGGACCCTGGGCAGATCTTTGCGATCCACTCGACGTCAGCCCTATTACCATCACTCCCAACCAGGATCTCGATGGACGACAGACGATCGCCAACATGCAACTCGCAGTACGGCGCCGATCTCGTGGCACTGCCTAGGGTCCCGCGTACTTGGGATCTCACCCCTTCTATGACGCACGATCTTATACTGCGGCCTTCGAACCCCCTTGCAAAACAGCTCTTCCAACCTGCGTTGTCTTCGATGAGAGCGATCCCGGGCGACTATGGGGAGATCCGTGTGCGCGATCATCTATATGGTTCTCGCCCTATACCGCTCTCAGAAGCCGAGCGCCTGATGGACGATCATGTCGAAGAAGCCTTACCGCATACGGGAGAATCCACGGCAATGCTACCGAGTCTTACTTGGAGCACTACATCCATATCTGCGCCTATGCATCCGACATTGCTGCCAACCCGAGCTCAGGCGAAATCGGGCGCTTCGTGTCAGGATACACCAGTGGTGCATGGACTCGAAAATTCACGTCAATCAACACCGAGGATTCAGCTCATATACAGGACGGGGCTGAGAAAACTCTTGCTGCCGTAGTAGGATATTTTGCGGAACATTTCGGATAGCATTCCGGGTACGAGAAACGTCAACACATCATGTCTGGTATTTTACACTTTCCCTCCCACTTTTCTCGTCTTACTGTACTATTCTTGTCGAACCCATCTGAGAAGAAGTAGAATTAAGCGTGATAGTCGCAGCATGGGAAATGTGTAGTGCTAAACGCGCAGACTTTGTACTCTGTAGCCGTTTCGTTTGGATTGAAGAGGATCCGAGTCACCAGAGGTTCGGATAGTATACATGATGGGGCAGTCACGCGCAAGCATCAAAGCTGTCAGCGCATAACTGCGCAGCCGCTTTTGTGCCTGTATATGGACTCAGATGCATGCTATCGATCTGACCATTGAGCACATACTCGGCAAATGGACGAGCATGCTCCCATGAAGTCACTCCATCACTAACCACTGCTTACGAGTTACGCGTAACGTTCGAATACAATTGAAGCGTCAACACATAACTGATCAGCAATGGAGAGACTAATATTAAAGCAGGAAATTCAATTGCGTATCGTTAGATAGCAAGTATCCCGTGGGTGCTCGCGAATGTCAATGTAGCAGTCCGTATACTTCTCGAGTAATCAGAGGACACCTTGAGCTTTTAGCATAGCATTCTCTGCAAGCACTATGCTCTCAAGTTTCCCTCAGGAACGATACGGAACACTCACCGAAACATTGCTCCATTACCAGTGTTAAATGGAGCGGTGTTGTGTTGACAAGCTAATGATCCTTCCGTAGTGAGTATATCCCTAGATTATTTAGAATCTACGGGGGGCTGTAATTGCATTTCTGGTCGTCAAGTATTCGATCGCCCAATTGTTCGACCTTACGCCACCGAAAAGAATTCGTGTGCAGAGTACCACCAGCGACTCGGAGACGGCGCAGCGGGATGATAACTGCCTTCTCTTATTGTTTCTAATTGTCGCCAGTAAAACCGATGTGGCGGGAGGTAGGTGCGAGACAAGTACAGTAGAGGAGCTGGAAGTTCAAGGCAGCACTACCGGCAATATTTATCTGATTGGAGGATCGTCCCATTAACGGAAGATTGTATCGAGATCCTTTAGCGCTTGTACAGTCGCGACTGACTCCCACTTCCATTCGGCTCTAACATCCGAGCTCACTCGGTCTACCAAGTGTTTTCTACAGCAGATTTCAGTGATAGGCAATACCTCCAAAACCACAAGAGATGTTAACGGACTCGGTGTAGCCATGCTTGAAAGACATTGATCGTATCCCTACTGGTAGGTGCGTAGGGTGCATGCTATGTGCACCAAATCTTTCGCCGTCTCTAGTCTATCACATGGTTGTTGAGGAGCGTCTATGATCCTTTCAGGATTCGTGAACAACCCGAGTGTCGTTCTCCCACGAGTCAAACGACGCTCCCATTACCTAGTAGCAAGCTACGCGATCAATTAATCTTTACCTCCGGAAGGCTTCTGCCCGCATCAGGTGTTTTATGCCGCCAGAGCGCGCGACCGACCAGTGGTATGCTTTACGTCTGGCATGGGACATAGACAAATGAGATTGATTGAGATTAGCTTGGGTCGTGCAGACGACTGAGCGCACGATAAGTCGTTGGGTATAAATTTGGGCGCTATCTGGGTACCAGAACGCGGCCACGTGACGGTTCGCGACGAACAATCACCTGTGCCTTGGCCTTATTGTTCACCGAAGTCGACATGGAGACACCAACGATACGCGCTGTATTCGCGGAAAGTCCTATGTCAATCTAACATGTGCTGGAGATGCCCACGCCTACGACAAGGCCTGGTCACCTCCTTCCGCATGGCAGGATCAAGCCGTAACGGCGGCTAACCCGACATAGACATCGTTGTTCTTTCCTGTTGTATTTGTCTACAATTGGGAGGTCCGTTGCTGTCGCGAAGCCCAGAGTACGTTTACGTAACTACCTGGGAGAGCGCTGCGGGGAAAGCTGCTTAATCGGCGGATACCTGCCTACTGATACTGGGGTACGTCTATGTTACTCCTTTGACTGCAGAGGCTCATTATTCTTCCTCGAAAGCATTCTGTCGCTAGTAAGTCATGCTGTGCACCAATCTGTCTGTTTTTGGAATGGCACATGCCGTGCTTGTTCGCGAAGTCTCTATGACAAGGATGTAATCGGATCTGGTGTCGACCTGGACAAATTGCAATCCGGCGCTGTCACAGCATGTCTGTATGAGTGCCTGAACTCAAAGTTCCCTCATATCGGTAGGGTGATGTGGTCCCGGTGTGTTTCTTCCCTCACTTCCGTCCCCTGTAGATCTCATGTCGATACGATGCCTCGCTGACGGCTGCTCACAGAGCTCCTCACAGACAAGCAACACGGGACACCACTGGCTCAGACCATGACTGTGGTACGGAGATCTCGGCTGTGCCGTATCTTTCCCGAGGACTCTGGCTGTTTGTCTCACTTCATCTGCCTTCTCCCTGGAATCCGCATCGCCTGTGCAAATCTAGGGAAGTATCTGAGACCGCTTGCACGTCATGGCTCTCATGTCATGTCAATCTATCCTGCTCTGCCCGACGCCGGGCTCCCCAAACGAGCCATGCATGTACTGCTCCTTGTGGAGCGCTCATGTGCACAGTGCTCGCCACTGGGCGTCCTAGACGACCCCCTATGTGTTGTCGCTATCGAGCACAGCGAGAGGAACGTACGAAGCAATGGCTGGCAGATAGGAGGTCCTCAGGCCTGATGCGCCTTGCCTATCGTGGGTCGGCGCAGTGGTATATGTAAGTGCTTGCAGCGGGGAGAGTACGCTGTGCTTGTGCTACCTGATCATCCTCCCCAGGTCGCTCTACCATAATTCATCGTCCCCTCTCCTGTCACCGTCATGCCGCAGGACAATCAACAATCAGACGGACAGGCGGGAAGACCGAAGAAACCGAGCAAGAACGAGTATGTGCGGAGACTACCAGGAGTACGTAACGCTCTTGTACCACTCGTTGATAGGTGGTAACGATGCACTACAGGTGGTACAGTGGGGAGAAAGGACATTTGGGCACCCACCTGATATACGCCATTGGACGCGCGCCTCTGAAGGCGCTCAGTCTCCGGTAGCGACGACGGATTCATACAACCAGCAGTCCTATTCGTTTGTCCAAGAATACCCTCGCCCACATCGACAATATTCTTCCACACCATTACCTGCTGTCGAGCATCAGACGGGACCCTCTGGATATGATCGGCGCACCTTGCGTGATGTGCCCTCAGAGGCCTACACATACCAAGGCGAACCATTACGCGCACGGGAGACAGGTGGGGTCTCTTCAAATGACATATTATGAGGTGCTCATGCTTGCACACAGGCTATGCTGGAGTGCAGAACACTGCCTACCAGCCGTACGCGACATCGGCGGATCGTCGCACTCGCCATGAATATCAACATGGAGACCAACAAAGCATCGGTACTGCTGGACCTAGTTGATGGCCTTCCCAGTTTACCAAACGTTGCTCCCAGCAGGGTCATACTCTCAAGTCCCAATGCAGGCGATGAATGCGCCGAGCACACAGCTCGTCGGTCGGTCTGCTCACATCAGATCGCCGCCATCCCATGGCACGTCTGCGACGACTGGTGTCAGCTCGCGTTCGCATCATTCCTCTTCAGCACGGGCTCAATATGTGTCGCCTTACCCGCCACCATCGGTGCAGTCCTCAGCATCTTCATCTGCAGGCGAGTCGCGACATCTATCGCGACAGCTGATTATCTGACATCTCGACATATAGATCACGGATTTGTGTCGAGCAGATCTGCATCAGCAAACCCTGCCGTGTCCTACGCCCCGGCGAGCTCTTCCGTGTCCATGAAGGAGCGTCAAGCGGCTCAGAACCTGTATGACGCAGCAGAGGACGACCACTTTCTTGAGGGACACTTCTAAAGTCTTCTGCAACATGGGACCGTTTTGTGCATTATGTCTCGTCGTACCCTCCGATCATCGCTACTATTCGCTTCGCACGCTGCCTCCGTGTTCTTGCGTTATGGGCCATGGGCCATGTTGGACAGAAGGAACAAGGTTCATCTTATAGTACTATAGCTCCTCAGACTTTAATGTGTTCATTGTTGTAACTGTGATGCCGGCTTGCACGCGGCTGCACGCTTGAGCTCCGTCAATGTTTTCCCTCAGTTTTATATCCGCTGTCCGTCAATGTTATAAATCGTTTATATACACACGCGTCAAAGGACGTCAGCGTGATCGTGACGCAAACCACAGCGGCTCTTTCAACCTAAGCGTTTTGGGTATGGGTAAGGTACGGGCATAGTTTGCCTGGTTCTCTGACCCTCATCGTAATCGAGCTGGAAGCCTTGTTTCGTTGCGCGACATCATTATCAATATATTCCATGTCTGTTGCATAGTACTCTTGATGAACTACATGCGTCACCCAAACGTTCAAAGTAATTTGGTGGTAACGGTGAGACGTTGCAACCCATGTCCTTGTGACCCACAAGGTCATGAGCAAGCCACCAAGGCTTACGATCAGCCAACGATTCGATCGTCTCTCCGTACGGTATAGCAGTGATTCTGGTTATGCAATAGCGGCATTCCTTTTGATATGCAGTATTGAACGACAGCAACGCTGGCAGTGCGCGTGCGTATGATGTGTTTGGCGCTGCTTGGCTTTGTGGACACCCGCACACGTGATCGAGTGGAAACGCCGCGGAGATGTCTGTCGGACTTGTGCAACGTTGTCTTTGTATCCCTCCCACGGGCTGCATTGTAATGAGCCATGTCACATTTGGCCCTTAAACAAGGGTCTCAATTATGTGCTTGGTCTCCGTCGCGGCGCGGGTGAGGCGATCAATGCACCATCAGTCTGACCAAACAGAGTGTTGTTTCTCGCCTGGTTACTATCGCCTGGCACCACCAACCGCGTACATTTCTTATTGTCTTTGTTTGTGACATGGTCGTTTTCACCGCTACGCCGATGGTGGGAAATGGTGAGCAGTTGCTGGGAGGTCAGCCCCTTTCCTCTCCCAAATGAGGACAAATCAAGTGCGTATACGTGTATTCGTCCTGGATACAGTCCCTGAACTGACATCAATTTCTTTGTATTTATTCAGTGGGATTATCATGTTTAGGCACTGCTGTGACCTGTCTACCGAGCGTGGAGACCTTGTGCTCTGGTGCTGAGAGCCGAGTGTGCCGGCTTCGATCCTTCGCACAGCACATCCGACGGTGCGGCAGTCGGGACGTATAAGCAGACATCGTCGTGACACCCTATTTACAAGGGCCTCTAGTGCGTCCCCCGCCCTTCAGGACGTATATTATAACAGGAATGTGGATTGATGCCCTTGCAGAACAGTTCAGAGGGACGGACGACGTGCACGAGTACACGTCCAGCGGGAATTGTACTTCATATATCGTCAATCGAGCCCTTCATACAGAAGGCGCGGGTTAACTGGCTGCGCTCCATGCATTCTCTGGCCGCCACTGTCCTCCGTCCCGGATTCCCGATAGAATGTGCATCGCTCGCACCGGGCGGAGGGTATCTTGTGGAGCTGCATCTCGTCTGGACTGTGCATCGCATCTCATTCTCTGTCATACACGGCCGTGGCACCCGACGCCGGGCTCCCAAAACGAGCCTTGCGCCCTCAGTGCCTCGCCTAGTCGGATTGCACAGTCCTCGCGATACGCATAGATGTCCCCCTATCTGTCTCTAGCAGTGACAGAACTTCTTGAGGCGATATCGTGTAGAATGGAGGTCGGCGATGCTGTTCGCTCGAGCGGTCTGTGAGCCTCGCCCTGCGTCGTCCTGTTAAGCGGGGAGGTGCGGTGCGTCGGAGTACTCTGTTCCCTTTTACCTCTCCGATTCAGTCGCGCTTGTGTCCAGTCACCATCCACTCCGCATCTCCGCACAACATCAATGCCTCGACATCAGCGACCGCCTCGAGGACTACAACAGCGTGATGGGGCCAAAGCGAAGATGAAAGAAGACAACAAGACGCAGTACGTGCGGAAGCTCCCAGGGGTATGTCACAAGACCGCTGATTTCCCTGCGCGACTCACGAGGATTGCAGACGATCGTGCATGGCGAACGGTTGTTTGGACGACTCACTGCAGAAGCCCCGAGCGCGCCCGGGGTGATGGGCGTGTTGGACTTCTCTAATACCCCGTCTTCAATCGCCGCGAAGCATGGACAGACGTCGTCCAATGCTTCTCGTCTACATGCAGGTCACGAGCCTGTCGTCTCGCGCACGGAGGCTTCCAATCATCAAGCGTCACGCTCTAACCCTTCTATGGACACTTCTAATCCTCGCCAAAGTCTCAGCACCGTCCGCCGTCCGACCGTGCAGCACGGAAGCTTAGCTGCTGCGCGTACGCATCCTCAGGGACGCCACCCCTATCACATCGCGTCGCCTCAGCCTCATGGACAAGACGACGTCTTAACAAGTTAGTTTTTTGTTACTGAAGCGTACTTTCGATTTCATCAATATGTTTCTAGATTATCAGTCAGAAATGCAGATGATGATGCAGTCGTCTGCTCTGGATCATCAGTTACCACAACAAACTCCTCATATGCTGCTGTCGACACGGGAAGACCACCGAGAGGTGCTGACGTACGATCCCTTCTATGGCGCTCACCCCATACCTCTTCCTGCGGCCGAGCAGCGACTTCCCAATATCGTCATCGACAATACATCATTCACGCAGCAGCCGTTTCCGGGGCTTGCGCTGGGTTTACCTGGAGGAACCGACTTGCATTCAGCTGCCAATGACCCGCCTTCCGATGGTTGTGATCACGTCACGACGTCAACTGAACCTCCGCAACAGCGGAGTGCAGGTGCGTTAGTCGTTACATAGAACTGCCTTCGTGGTGCTGATAACCCGCCTCCCCAGCTTCCAATAACTTTGTTTCAATGTCCCAACCGTTCGTGACTGAGCTACCGGTACCCACTGTTCCACATGCTCCATCGTATCATACGATCATGCCGACATGCGCCCCGATTCATTCAGCGTCATCCCAAGCACCCTTGTCACCGGCCTCGCATTTCTCAATGGACCATGAATCACAATATGGCGCCAGTCCTGCACCACCTGCTCAGGCTGTTTGGAATCTCGCTCCACCATTGTCGTGCGACCTGATATCGCGGCCCTCCAATCCACTTGTGAAACAGCTCCATCCCACCTGGTCGCCAAGAGCAGCCGTTGCAAGGGACTACTCAGAAATGCACGTGAATGATCCGCTGTACGGCTCTCACCCCATACCGCTACCGGAGACGGCTTCCATAATCAACGACTTTTTCAGTGAGGCACTTTCTCATCCTTATCGGGTAACGACGACAAAGCTACCGGCTCCTCCTGCCATCATATATCACCCAACGCCTCTGCATCCAGCGTCGTTGAGGCTCCAACGTTTGTTGAAGTGGGCGCCGCCCATGCGCGTGACTAGGTACCTACGCTCAGACGACCTTCCATATAGCACCAATATGGGGGACAATGCTCATACAGACGTCTCTACTGGAGGGTCGCTTGGGGAGTACACTTGACACCCACAGAAGGGCATGCACAGTTGACGAAGTGACCACATAATGATTCGTACCTGCTTCCATTCTACATGATCCCCATGCGACTTTTGTGATGAGAACACTCTCAGTGCAATAGGGAGTGTACAGTACTATACTGCATAGTAGAAATTACGGTTGACTCGTGTACCTGATCGTGTTGTATTCAAAACGGATTGATTGGAACTCTAGCGCTTAAGTTGAGATAGAAGAAATCACTGCGTAGTTACGCGTCACCTTCGCATTGGTTGCAGAAGTGATCACATAACTGAGCAGTCATGTCTATGAATGCGATCAATCCTTCTGTCAGGCACATTGCTGACATCAAATCGTGCGATTTGGAATATGGGGACACCAGCCTGATGATATCGTCATATGTGCAACCGTATGCATGGCGATCGACGAGGGTATTTCCCTGAAGAGGATTTGATAAATGTTGTGAGAAGAATATTGGAGATATCATTCCTGGGTGATACCGGTGTTTTATGCATAACTGATTACTCTCGATGGCAGCACATACCTGAATGACGATAGCCATGTGTGTAAATCTGAGCTCCGTCCACGCGGACGGCACTAATAATGACAAGTTGTTATGAGCATACACATTTTCGTGAAGTCCTCACCAAAGATCTCCAGCTTGTCGACGACATCAAGTCTTGCGGGGCGAGCGGAATCAAGTATTGTGAGTGAGAATGATACTAGGTTGTCGGCAAGACGTGAATTGAAGGCGAGCTAGCCCTAGGATTTTATACTGAAAGTGGGGAAGAACAATTCGTCATCGGGTTGTCAAGTGGTCAGTAGCCCAATTGTTCAGATTCTCGTCCACGGTCGCCACACAAAAGACTCGAGTGTGACTGTCAACGAAATAATAAGCCTGATCACTGTCATTTACTATTGTTTCAGTGTAGCACAATTGAGGTACATTCTGGAGATAATAGTCTCGGCAATGGGCATGCAATGACTCGAACTTGAAGCATCCTGCGAAGAAAAGATCTCACAGTATCACACGCGCGACTAGATTGGATTAGATCCGATCGCGGCCATAGCCTTACTATAGCGACCGGCGATTGTCATCTTGAGCTCAGCGGCTTTGCCGTCCAAACTCACTCCGTCCACCAACTCAGTCTAGGCATCCCACTTCCGAGTCAGTGGTATTGTGAACATATATTCTACTTTTTCAGCTGCAGGCCTGGGCGCGCCATGATTTCCTTACACGCGCCGTAGTGTCTGCAGCATTATGTACACCCGCTCTCACAATACACATGGCGTACTCCCAGCAAAGATTCTGCGCGCTACCTACGAATTCCTCGTGGGATTTGGTTCTGGTCTGAACAATTTCCCTCGTGGCGTTGGCACAACATGTCCAACGAGTCTATGAAGTCAAAGTCCCTCGGGACAGCAGGGCTACATGATACAGTGGTGCACTCTTCCTCTCGCTTGTGTCCACTACTACCTTACGAGTCGACTTGCCTCGCCGATGTTACTGCAACTGGGTGTACCCGCCGATAGCTCCAACAGTGACAGGATACTCCGCGAGGATGTGGATTCTGCAGGGCAGTGTTTTCTCCAAAACATCGGCCTGTTTGTTTGACTTCATCTGGGATTTGCATCACCTGCGCAAAAACTAGATGAACATCCAGTACCGCCTGCCGTACAGGATAGTCACGCCTACTAGGTTCCATCAATCACTCTTGCTCTCCCCAACGCCGGCCTCCCAAAACGAGCGGATGCACACACTGCTTCTTAGGAGCGCTCATATGCACAGAGCTCGCTACGCTGATAGGACGTCCTAGACGTCCACCTGTCTGTCATCGTTATCGAGCACTATGAGCGGAGTGCACGACGAGATGGATGGCAGAAAGGACGTTGGCAGTGCTGTCCTCAGGCTTGATGCGCCTTGCCTATCTTGGAGCGGCGCAATGGTGAACGTAAGTGCTTCTGACGGGGTCGTTGAGTACGTTGTGCCTGATAGTCCTGCCCAAGCCGCCAAAACTCATCGTCTCTTCTCCTGACATGGCCATGCCGCCCGACCGAGACGCGAGACGGGCTTGCAGGGAGACCGCAGAGGCTCAGCAAGAGTGAGTTTGTGCGGACAATACCGGGAGTAAGCAGCGCCCTCGTAGTACTCGCTGATAGGTGATGGTGAATCATTGCAAATGATGAAGGGCGCCTGATAGACTCCGTGAGATGCACGCCTCTGAAGGCGAGCTTGACTTTCAGCCTCGTTAAATTCATCCACCCGGCCGTCTTCTGATGCATCTTCGTCTGGTCAAGAATCGTCCACCATCACCACTCAACCTTCAGCATCTTCACCCACAGGCGAGTCGCAACTTCTATCCCAAACGCCTATTACCTAACATCTCGACATACAGAACACAGCTTTGCATCAACACAACCAGGCAGATCTGTATCAACATCGCATTCCGTGTTCTACGCACCGGCGAGCTCTTCTGTGTACATGGAGGAGCGTGAAGCGGCTCAGAACTTGTTCATGTTTTGCCATATTCTCCGATCATCGCTAGTTTCCGCCTCCGTGTTTTTTGCCATACGTCATGATGGACAGAATGACGGCCATTTATAATTTGATGTCTTTATCGCTGTTATTGTAATGTTGTCAAACGCGCAATATACCCGATGCTATAGACCAAAATGACAGACCGAAATGATAATAGTCTACGAATATGTAGCGTCCGTCCGAATACGCCCACGTGATCGCGACGCAATACTGACGGCGGCTCTTTGAAGTTTGATTGTTCCAGTACTTCTTGACGACGACTGCCCGTCTTGTTCTCCCTGAGATCGTCTGGCGCGTCCTAATCTCACAACGGTCTACTGGCGTGTCTTAGCGCCGCCCCGCACGCGCATCCCATTGATGACGGCTAGGATTGATAAAGTCCAGAGTAGCTCACTCAACACAACGTCCGCCGGAAGGGCGCTAAATACCTGAGATGTCTGAAGTTACTTCTGCCTCTGCTACAACGTACGCACGATATTAATCTCCTTGGTAACCCCGGCGCATAGGACAAATGGAATGCCTTGTTCTGTACGCCTCGTGCTGGCACTACGTCCTGCGTCCCGCCGGTACGTCGCCTTGTGTGCCATCGTCTGCTTCGTAATCTACGTCTTGCTCAGCCAGTTCACTTGTCACCCTGGCGAGCTCCAGTGTGGTGGAACCATTAGAAATTGCTGGCCATGCCTTTCCTAGACGACCGCCCATGGTGCCTGCTTTAGGGAGGTGGGACACAGCCATAATGCTGAGAGCTTGTCAAGTAGAGTCAAGTAAGCGTACCTGCTCCTGATTGATTATACAGGGGACGCGGATCGGCGCCCCCACCACACTTACATCGGGCGGCATATATCTGGGTGGAGCCGACACTTGACATTGTGGTGGTACCAATGAGTGAATGTAGTAACCACCACAGTACCTGCCGCTGCCGCGGGCGTGCGTGATCCTGAGGTGAGTTCCCGATTTCTTTGACTTGCGCAGCAAGCAAATAGGAGTTGATGAGATAGGCACTACAGATGCTTGCCATCTCTGCACTACACAGCTGGTGGCGGAGGCATATGAGGGCGAGGCCAGAGAGCGACATACAGCATGCAACAGCGTTCACCCTACGCCCTCTACGCCCTCCACATTCTCACAGAACGCACCTCAACCTCACATTCGAATGTCTGGAAGCAATCAAAACCAGAACCAGCGTGGAGGAAGATCGCGCACCTCATCGGTTCAACCAGGAGTGCGCTCGCTTGTCTCGGCGGCATGGGTGTGGTTGACATCGTTCTGGTGGCAGATGCAGTCATGGGAGATGATGTTTGGTCGCGTTCCAGAGGGAACTGCGCCTATTGCAACTGAGCAGTATATCGACAGTGGATCGCATGGACGGAAGGCGCCGGCATCTGGTCGATCGACGTCGACTGGCTCCGGGTCGATCTCGGCTACGAGATATTCGGCTGGCACACCAAGGGCTGGCAGCACTACTCCGTACGTGAAGCCGGTCAACGCGCTTTCGCAGTGGCATGCGCCTTCCCCTCCCGCGGCATGGACGCCTCACCCGCTAGTTCCTTTCCCTACGCATCGATATACACCGCCGGAGACGCGACATGTATTTTCTACTATTCCATCGACACCCACACCATACACACACGATGCGCGTTATGCCCGACCTCTGTCGAGACCCTCTGCATCATACCAGCCTTCCCATCAGCATGGTACGCAGCGCCATTCGTCGATTCGTCGCGTGTCGGCGTCCTTCGCGTCGCCTCCTACCTATCCGCCCACGTCGCACTCTACCACAGATGTGATGCAATCGTATACCGCGTCGAGCTCGCCGAGGACACATGCGCAGCATGGCAGCCATTCTGACCATGGGACTGCGAGTACTTCTGCCCAACGCACGAATTGGGCAGGCGTTGGCGCCCGTCGGGTATGCGACAGCTCATTTGACTATGCGACGTCGTCCTCCAGTGGGAAATCGTCTGTCCATCAGACACAACACGGCTATAGTTCGTACGGCTCTCCGCAATACTATGCATAATTCTTAGGTCTCTTAGCCATATTCGATACTTGCGACTCTCAGCTGCGTCTCTACCTCTCCGTTCGTCGAGTTTCCCACTAGTTTCCATCTATTCGTTCCCCATACTTCCTTTCGCAAACATACACTCGCATAATCTCCGCGCTTGGTTTTACACATAGTTTTACTCTAGATGTCTGCATCTTATTGCGCGTACGCTTCCTGCCGCGATGGGCACATGTCGTTACAAATCTCCCATATACGCATACGAGTGGATCTTTGAGTCGGCCTGAAACCTGGTTAAGTCGCTTTGAAGATCATATCCAACGAATACACGAAGTGGGGAATTCCAACGGCCGTGAACATATAGCGCTCCGTGATTGCGGGCGTCATGCGGTCATTGAGATGTGTCGTATCAAAGTATATGACCTCTAAAGCTAATTCCAGATCGATAGACCTACCCCAGAATCAAATGCACGCAAGCGGGGTTGATGCGGAATTCGTATTCAACGGTCGGGACCACGGTCCCGACCTGGCTGAAACCGGCAAAATATCATCACAGCCACACTAAAGTAGGCTTCTGTTTTCTGGGCCTGCCTACATACTCCCGCCCCGAGTCCGCTTACGCACACATTGAGTTGAACAAGTCTATCGATATGAAATCAGCTGTAAGTGTTGCGCAATTAATGATTTCTTCATGTAAGGTTTATTGTCGGGCGATAGATTGCCCTCAGGACAACATCGTGGTCAATAGAACCGTAACAGGGACCATCACGTTAAAAAGACCTTCTGCTAGCATCTTCATACCGAGTCGGAATGCGACAAGAACCTCTGGATGCATTCATGGCAACATTGACGACATAATGACAACACAGAGCACGTGCTATGGAGACTCCCGAGAGACGCTCTAGTTGAAAGATTAGATAAGATGGATGATCGGTGATCGAGAAGTTCTCGTCGATCGCTACTCGTTCTGCTACTTCCTCTCGACGAGTCATTCAACTTTACGTCTGCTGCAAACTAAATGGAGACTCTAGGACTCGCTGGACCCAGCAATGCTGCAGAATCCATTGCAAGGGCTGCAAAAACCGCATTTGAGGCATCTCAGCTCATCCCGCCGGAGGAGCGTGTGAGGGCGCTCCACGAAATATGCAAGGAACTGGAGGCAGCCAAGGAAGATGTCTTGATGGCGAATAGAAGAGATCTTGAGGTGCATTATGCTGCAATGTGATGCTCTATGGGGATTTCTCACTGGTCTCTTCCTTCTCGGTACGACCCCATTCTGTAACTGACTGCAGGCTGCGCAAGCGGAAGTTGACGCAGGACACATGTCTGCGTCTCTTCTCAAGAGACTCGATCTCACGAAGGGAGACAAGTGGGACTCGATGCTACAAGGCGTGAAGGATGTGGCCAATCTCCCAGATCCTACGGGAATAGTGACATATGCATCGGAACTCGACGATGACCTCGAGCTCTACCGTGTTTCCTGTCCTATTGGCGTCTTGCTAGTGATTTTCGAGGCGCGCCCGGAGGTCGTCATCAACATTGCCTCGCTCGCTATCAAGTCTGGTTGGTCCTACGACTACTTGCACTTCCGGTCCTGACGGTACTCCTCACAGGGAACGCTGCCATCCTCAAGGGCGGAAAGGAATCAAATGAGACCACCCGATTATTGTCGAAAGCTATTCAGAACGCGCTCTCACGGACATCCATCCCGAGCACATATATCCAAGCGATACAGACGCGAGCAGAGGTGTCCGCGCTGCTCCAGTTGGACCAGTACATCGACCTCGTCATCCCACGGGGGAGTAATAGCCTGGTCCGGAGCATCCAGAATAGCACACGGATACCGGTAATGGGACATGCAGACGGCCTGTGCTCAGTCTACTTAGACGCGTCCGCGGACCTTGAGAAGGCCGTGCGGGTCGTCCTGGACTCCAAGGTAGGTCTAACTTGCACACTCGATCTTACAACCACGATCTCATTCCCTGGCGCAGACAGACTACCCCGCCGCGTGCAATGCAGCAGAAACGCTCGTCGTTCATGAAAGCCTCCTCTCGACCATCTGGCCGGCAGTAGCGAAGGCCCTCCTTGCAGCCGACGTCCAATTGCTCTGCGACCCGCCCACGCTCTCTGCCCTCTCCTCGTTTTCCCATGCGCTCGCCAACCTCTCCACACACGTGCATCCAGCGCCGCCAGACGCGTACTCGACCGAGCACCTCTCGCTCACGCTCTCCGTGCGCGCAACATCCTCGCTCGCGGACGCGATGCGCTTCATCAACGCGCACTCCTCGCACCACACCGACTGCATCGTCACAGAGGACAGTGCCGCCGCCGCGGCGTTCTGCCGCGGGGTCGACTCGGCGGGCACGTTCGTCAACGCGAGTACACGCTTTGCGGACGGCTTCCGCTACGGCTTCGGCACGGAGGTCGGGATCAGCACCGGGCGCATCCACGCACGGGGGCCCGTCGGGCTCGAGGGGCTCGTCACGTACAAGTACATGCTCAAAAGCGGGGGCGCGCAGGGCCACGTCGTTGGCGAGTTCGGCCCCGGCGAGGGAAAGAAGAGATACAAGCATCGGCAGATTGAGGCGCATTCGGTGCCATTTCTGGCGTGAGTATGCATATGGCTAGGTATACAGGAAGTATATGTAGATGGATATAAGCCCGGCCGACCTTCATGGGGCCAGGATGCGAGATGGCGTAGCTATGCAATGCAAGATGTAACGATACAGATCATAGCTGGTCGGTCAGACGGGATTCCACAATGAAGCCATCATGACTCCGCATCCTCTACTTTCGCTTTTTTCTCTGATTGTGGCGGGGCAGGCTCGTCCTCCGCTTTCCGCTTGGCGCCGCCATTCGCGTCAGGGGTTTTCTTTTTCTTCTTCACCACGGCTGTCAAGTCGTTGACCTTCTGCGGCGCGGTTGACGCTTGAGTGGCAGGCTTCGTGTTAAGTTCCTGGTCGAGAGCCTTCTGAGCCATTGCGGGGGCAGACTCGGCTTGTTCATCCGGCAATGTCTTTAGCTCATCCACCTACGCGGTACGTCAGCTAACAACTAAGAGAGGCACATGAGAGAGAATCACCTTCAACGCAAGATCCTCCCTGAGTTCTTGCAACTCCTTTTCTTCTGCCCCCATCTGGCTTTTGGTCATTTTGGAGACGGCGTCGTCTCCTAGCAGGCGCGGGCCTGTAGCCTTCCCTTTGCCCTTCGCGTCAGACTTTGCTTCATCAACGCGTACCAGACCCTGCCCGCTCAACGCGTCCCGCAGCTCCGCCAAACGTGCCTCCACGCTTGCCAGCGCTTGTTCCGCGTGGCTAATCGCATCGCTGAGACGGCCGGACGTGAGGTCGAGCACGATACTCAGCTTGTAGTGCGCCTCGGCGATCTGGCGTGACGACTGCGGGAGGAGCTCGGTCTTGAGCACGAGTGCGGCGTCGTAGTCCGATATAGCCTGTTCGAACTTCTCTGTTTCGAGCGAGACGTCGCCGAGTGCAAGGTATGTATCTGCGAGTTTGAGCTTCACTTCGTCGTTTTCGTCCTGCTGCTTTTCATATAGCGCGCGGGCGAGATCGAGCACTTCCCACGCAGCGTTGAAATCGTCCTCGGGCTCGCCCTCCTCCTCCTCGTCTTCCTCTTCCTCTTCCTCTTCCTCTTCCTCTTCCATCTTTTGCGCCTCACCGAAGAGGTCTACGGCAACGTCTTCCTTGCTCCCGGGTACGATCTCGTCCGTGTCGTCGCCATCCCCCGAGAAGGAGAGGAACTTGCTCCCACTGGGCTCCGGCTCTGAGGATCAAGTAAGTTCAAGAAGGCGGGATAACCAACACGTGGGGCTCACTGGTCAACTCGCCCGCCACCGCCTGGACCGCTTCCTCTGTCTGCTCCTTCCCTAGCACCGTGCTTTGGGAAATGGCATTCTCCAATAATGCCTTCCCATAGGCGAAATAGGTGTCCGCCATCTCCGGGGCATTTTCTCCATGTTCCGCCGTCCTGCGAAAGAAATAGCGTGTCAGATGCTGTGTGATACCAGGACGCGTCGAACGCGTTCCTCAGCACAAATCACGTACAACAGCTCCAGCGCAGTAGCATAGTGGTCGATCGCCTGCTCATATTTTCTGAGAGCAAAGGCACGCTTAGCGTGTTCGATGGCGTCCTCGATGGTCGAAGTGGGCGGCGTCGAGTTCGTAGGTTCGCTGCAGGAACAGAATTAGACAACATAAGAAGAGGAGTACAGACGTATAGTACTAACGCAGACATGTCGGTAGTTCGAGATGAAGGAGAGGAAGTGAGTTGTGGTGGCAAACGAGACTTGAAGGTAGCAACGGGCGCCTACACGCGTCGCGTCTGATACCGCGAAGGTGGCCTTGATGATGTAAGCAGAAGTTGTCGCGTCATCGCTATATATAGACAGCCACCTACCAAGAAAGGGACGTTGGACATTCGTCGAACCATTGATATTCCGTCCAATTATAAGAGTTCCACCAAGCTCTATATGACGTTAATCAAGGTCTCGTGGTATCAAGTTCATTTGCCATTACGCATCGGACCACGAGGAGCACAGCCGGACATCACTAAGCTTGAGCGACTGAAATTCAAGGGCATATCCACGTCTTCTGTAATTTTTGCGCTGGAAATACTGTAACTCTTGCAAGCTGGAAATAGTTCTCGAAGACTGTATCTTATTTATACATGAAATTTCAGATTATGTTTTTATGATGAGCTCAAATGAGCAATGATGACGAGGAGGTAGACAGATGCTGTGGCGGTGCTAGCGCTTTTTCGCTGCCTGCCCTAAATCTTTGCCCTATAAGAGTCCCCGCCCGACATTGGTGTTTCTTTAGAACATACTCAGCTAGGATCTATTTTATAGGTACTAACTCGAGTCTCGCATGTTTACACATGCCACATCCTTCAAATCCAGTCGATGACATTCGCGTCCACTCGTCATACCGAGAACATGCGCATTATTTGATGCGCTCGAGGACGTTTGGTTCACTCGTCTGCGCCCTCTTCGAGTGGTGCGGATGGTGAGCCAGCGAGTTGGACGTTTGTCTGATGGATTCTTTCTCTTGTACCCCTATTTTGTATCTGTGTATCTGTCTAATAGCGATTGAATCAATGCCTTTTGTTCATCATTTGCTCTGTTTGTGTTCTGGGTTGGCAGAGCTTTCGCTCCTCTATTTGTTGCTATGGGCTGGTCAATCTGGTATAACAGCAGAGGATCGGTGTAGATGAATAGTGGAATTGTACGAAATGTACGCGCGTGCAACAAACCAGATGAACTGGAACCAAAATAGCAAGAGAACATTGTAAGGACAATTACACTGGTGATAGGGTATCAGAAGAGTGAAAAAATGCAACCACATCACACAGAGCTAGGCGTATGTATAGTACTGCGGAGAGCCATATGGACTGTAACCTTGATGAGTCTGAAGGACAGACAACTTCCCACTGGGGGACGATGTTGCATAGCCAAATGAGGTCCCGTATTCTTGACGGCAGCCGACGCCTGTCCACTTCGTCCGTCCAGCAGCAGCGCTCGCAGTCCTAGATTGGCCCACATGCTGCACATGTGTCCTCGGCAGGCTACACGCGGTATACGATTGCTTCATATGTGTGGTAGAGTGCGATGTGGGCGGATAGGTAGGAGGCGACGCGAAGGACGCCGACACGCGACGAATCGACGAATGGCGCTGAGTACCATGCTGATGGGAAGGCTGGTATGATGCAGAGGGTCTCGACAGAGGTCGGGCATAACGCGCATCGTGTGTGTATGGTGTGGGTGTCGATGGAGTAGTAGGGAATACATGTCGCGTCTCCGGTGGTGTATATCGATGCGTAGGGAAGGGAACTGGTGGGTGAGGCGTCCATGCCGCAGGAGGGGAAGGCGCGTGCGACTGCGCGTTGACCGACTTCACGTAAGGGGCAGTGCTGCCGGCCCTTAGTGTGCCAGCCGAATATCTCGTAGCTGGGGTCGACCGAGAACCGGTCGACGTCGATCGACCAGATGCCGGCGCCTTCCGTCCATGCGATCCACTGTCGGTGTGCTGCTCAGATGGAACAGGAGCGATGGTTTTTTCAACACGGCCGAAAATTCTCCCCCACGACTGCATCTGCCACCAGAACGACATCAACCACACCCATGCCGCCGAGACAAGCGAGCGCACTCCTGGTTGAGCCGGTGACGTGCGTGATCTTCCTCCACGCTGGTCCTGGTGTTGATTTCTGCTAGACATTCGATTGAGGTGCGTTTTGTGAGAATGTAGAGGGGGTAGAGGGTGAAGAGTTGCGTGCTGCATGCCGCTCTCTGGTCTCGCCTTCATATACCACCACTGTGCAGTGCAGAGGTGGCAAGGACCTGTAGTGCCTATCCCATCTACTCCTCTCTGCTTGCTGCGCAAGTTGCAGAAATTGGGAGCTCACCTCAGGATTACGCATGCCTGCGGCGGCGGCACATATTGTGGTGGTGGCCATGTTCATGTTCATCTATTGGTACCACCACAATGTCAGGCG
>NW_020169835.1:407270-423435 GCF_002117355.1 Postia placenta MAD-698-R-SB12 | reverse complement strand
GGTCTCGACAGAGGTCGGGCATAACGCGCATCGTGTGTGTATGGTGTGGGTGTCGATGGAGTAGTAGGGAATACATGTCGCGTCTCCGGTGGTGTATATCGATGCGTAGGGAAGGGAACTGGTGGGTGAGGCGTCCATGCCGCAGGAGGGGAAGGCGCGTGCGACTGCGCGTTGACCGACTTCACGTAAGGGGCAGTGCTGCCGGCCCTTAGTGTGCCAGCCGAATATCTCGTAGCTGGGGTCGACCGAGAACCGGTCGACGTCGATCGACCAGATGCCGGCGCCTTCCGTCCATGCGATCCACTGTCGGTGTGCTGCTCAGATGGAACAGGAGCGATGGTTTTTTCAACACGGCCGAAAATTCTCCCCCACGACTGCATCTGCCACCAGAACGACATCAACCACACCCATGCCGCCGAGACAAGCGAGCGCACTCCTGGTTGAGCCGGTGACGTGCGTGATCTTCCTCCACGCTGGTCCTGGTGTTGATTTCTGCTAGACATTCGATTGAGGTGCGTTTTGTGAGAATGTAGAGGGGGTAGAGGGTGAAGAGTTGCGTGCTGCATGCCGCTCTCTGGTCTCGCCTTCATATACCACCACTGTGCAGTGCAGAGGTGGCAAGGACCTGTAGTGCCTATCCCATCTACTCCTCTCTGCTTGCTGCGCAAGTTGCAGAAATTGGGAGCTCACCTCAGGATTACGCATGCCTGCGGCGGCGGCACATATTGTGGTGGTGGCCATGTTCATGTTCATCTATTGGTACCACCACAATGTCAGGCGTCGGCTCCACCCAGATATATGCGGCCGGGGGCATACGTGGCGGGAGTGCTGATGTGTTGCCTAAATTATCATTCAGGAGTAGGGACACCTACTTGACAAGTCCTCAGAAGCTGTGACCCACCTCCCTAAAGCAGGCGCCATGGGCGCCCATGGGCGGTCGTCTCGGAAAGGCATGGCCAGTAGTTTCTACTAGTTTCACCACACTGGAGCTCGCCAAAGTGACCAGTGGATTGGTTGAGCAAGATGCAACTCACGAAGCAGACGATGATACACAAGGCGACGTACCAGCGGGACGCAGGACGTAGTACCATCACGAGGCGTACAGAACAAAGCATTTCGTCTGTCCTATTCTGCAACATCACCAGATGAGATTGAGATTGCGCGTACTTCGCTGCGCAGCAGCAAAAGTAACTTCAAACGTCTAAGGGATCCGGTGCCCTACAAACGGACACTGAGTCGAGCGAGCTACTCTGGACTTCATCAATCCTGGCCGTCATCATTGAGATCTGCGTGTGGGGCAGCTATAAGACGCGCCAATAGACCGTGGTGCAATTATGACACGCCAGATGATTTCAGCGAGAACAAGACGGGCAGTCGTCGTCAAGAAGTACCAGAACAATCAAAGAGCCGCCGTCGGTATTGCATCGCGACCACGTGGGCGTATTCTGACGCGTCCATATTATTATTTCGGTCTATAGTATCGGATATCTTGCGCGTTTAACGGCATTACAATGACAGCGACAAAGACACTAAATTACAAATGGCCGTCATTCTGTCCATCATGACATATGGCAAAAACACGGAGGCGAGGAGCGGAAACTGGATGTCCGGAGAATATGGCGAAACATAACTTGTAGGAGGTGAACTCAGAAATATTCCTCAAGGAAGTCGTCGTGCTCTGCTGCCTTCGATAGATTATGAGCTGCTTCGTGCTCATCCTTGAATCCAGAGGAGCTCGCCGCTGCGTGGAAGACGGAATGCGATGTTGATACAGATCTGCCTAGTTGTGTTGACGCAAAGCGGTGTTCTGTGTGTCAAGGTGTCAGATCATAGGCGTTTGGGACGAAGGTCGCGACTCGCCTGCATATGACGGTGCTGAGAACTGTACCGATGGTGGTGGGTAAGGCGAAGCATATTGAGCCCGTGCTGAAGAAGAATGAGATGCACGCGAGCTGACACTAGTCGCCGCGGACGTGCCACGGGATGGCGGAGATCTGATGTGAGCAGACCGACCGACGAGCTGCGCGCTCGGGGCATTCATCGTCTGCATTGCAACTTGAGAGTGTGACCCTGCTGAGAGCAACGTTCAGTAAACTGAGAATACCATCAACTGGGGCTAATGGTACCAATGCTTTGTTGGTCTCCCTGTTGATATTCATTATTAGTGCGACGGTCCAACAGTGTCTGCTGACAGGCAATGTGGTGCACTCTAGCATGATCTAATACGGGAATAAGTATCGCAAATTTGTTGTTGCAAAGACAGTCTCACCTGTCCCTCGTCCAAGTGCAGAGCCACTTCCATGCGTGTAAACCTCTGAGGGCATATCATGAAAGGTGGGCAGATCATATCTAGAGGATCCCATCTGATGCTCTATCGCGGGTAGTGATGTGGAAGAAAATTGTCGATGTGCCCGGGGGTATTCCTGGCTAGACGGATATGTACCATCGGAATGCTGGGTGGAGGAATCCGACGTCGTCTGAAAGTCGAGGGCTCCTTCGGAGGCGCGCGTACTATGGCGGCTATCAGGTAGGGGTCCAAATGGCCTCGCTCCCCACTGTACCATCTGTAGTGCCTCATTATCACCTGTGAACGAGCGGTACGAGAGCGTCACGTACTCCTGGTAGTGTCCGCACATACTCGTTCTTGCTCAGTTTCTTCGGTCTTCCTATAAGCCCATCTCGCTGTTCGTGGTCCTGCTGCATGATGTTGGTGAAAGAGAAGGAAATGATGACCTATTGCAGAGCGGCCTGAGGTAGACTATTAGGCAGCACAAGCACAGAGTACTGTACATTCCCGCTGGAAGCACTTACATATACCATTGCGCCGATCCACGATAGGCAAGGCGCATCAGGCCTGAGAACCTCCTTTCTAACAGCCATCGCTTCGACCATTCTTTTCGCTGTGCTCGATAGCGACGACAGATAGGGAGACGTCTAGGACGTCCAGTCAGTGTGGCGAGCTGTGTGCACACGAGCGCTCCACGAGGAGCAGTGCATGCATGCGCTCGTTTGGGGAGGCCGGCATCGGGGACAGCAGGAGTAATTAACATGACATGAGAAGTATGACGAATCCTGTACGACGACAAGCGGTCTCAGATACTTCCCTAGATTTGCACAGGCGACGCGGATTCCAGGGAGAAGGCAGATGAGGCGAGACAAACAGCCAGAGTCCTCGGGAAAGATACGGCAAAGCCGATGTTTCCGTACCACAGGCATGGTCTGAGCCAGTGGTGTTCCGTGTTGCTTGTCTGTGAGGAATTCTGTGAGCAGCCGTCAGCGAGGCATCGTATCGACATGAGATCTACAGGGATGGAAGAACTACACCGGGACTACATCACCCTACCGATATGAGGGAAGTTTGAGTTCAGGCACTCATACAGACATGCTGTGACAGCGCCAACTTGCAATTTGTCCAGGTCGACACCAGATCCGATTACATCCTTGTCATAGAGAATTCGCGAACAAGCACAGCATGTGCCATTCCAGAAGCAAGCACATTGGTGCACAGCATGATTTACTAGCAACAGAGCTTGTTCGAGGAAGAATAATGAGCCTCTGCTGTCAAAGGAGCAGAACAGACGTACCCCAGTACTAGTAGACAAGTTTCCGCCGATTACGCAGCTTTCCCCACAGTGCTCTCCCGGGTAGTTACATAGACGTACTTGGCGCTTCGCGACAGCAACGGACCTCCCAATTGTAGACAAATACAACAGGAAAGAACAACGATGTCTATGTCGGGTTAGCCGCCGTTACGGCTGGATCCTGCCATGGGGATGGCGGTGAGTAGGCTTGTCGTATGGTGCGTGAGCATCCCCAGCATATATTCGAGCGACGTAGGACTGTTCGTTATTACAGCTCGTATCGTTGGTGTCTCCATGTCGACTTCGATGAACAATAAGGCCAAGGCGCAGTTGAACTCGTCTTGGATTATCACGTGGCCGCGTTTTCGGCACCCAGGTGGCGCCCACAGACACAAATTGTGCCAAATACACACGTCTACAACATCGACGGCTCATGCGCTCAGTTGACTATACGATCTAAGCTGATCATATCAATATCATTTGTCTATGGTCCATGGCAGACGGAAAATACACCATAAGTCAGTCGGGCACTGGCAGCGTAAAACTTCTAATGTGGGCAGCGACTTGCCGGAGGTAGGTTTCATCAGTTGCGCAGCTTGCTAGGTGCTGGCAGGGCCGTTTGTAACCAGACACTCGTGGAAGAAAGACATGAATGATAAGACTCGAGTTGATCACGGATACTGAAACCATGGTAGATGCTCCTCAAGGATTATCTGGTGGATTAGAGACGAGTCAGACGGCGAAAGAGTTAGTCGAGCTTTGCTACTCCGAGCCCTTTTACTTTGACAAATCACTTTGGCCTACTCCTGTTGCTGCAATCACCTGGTAGACCGAGTGAGCTCGGATGTCAAAGCTGACTGGAAGTGTTTAATGAGAGCAGGTTCCTGGATCGCTACTTCGGAAGCGCTCGATCTAATCTCTTATGGGACGATCCTCCGATCAATTTTGATTCTTGGTAACGTCTTTAGTCTTCGATGCCTTGAACAAGTCCTAGCGTTTCTATCGTAATTGTCTCGAAACTACCCCCAATCGCATCTGTCTGACTGGTAACACCTTTAAACAATAAGAGAAGGCAATGATTCTGCTGCGTCGTCTTGTTGGTGATCACGCACACGGGTCTTTTTGTGTGGCACAAGATCGAACAATTGGCCTATCGGATGCTTGACAACCAGCAGTCCTCCACACCGACTATATAACCTAGTGACATACTCACTACCGAAGGATCAGTAGCCTGCCAACACAACCTAGCTACATTCCGGATTCATGTCGCTCATACCGCTCTCTTCGACACTAGTAATGGAGCAATGCTCGGTGAGTGTTCTGTATTATCCATTGGGACAGCTTGACAACATAGCGCTTGCAGAGAATGCTATACTCCGTGAGAACCGTCGTCCTAGACTCGAGAAGTACATCGACCGCTACTTTGACGTTCCCGAGCGGTCGTGATTTATGCAATTTGACGACACGCGATCGGACCTTCTGCTTCGATAGCAGTCTCTCCATCGCTGATTAGTTATGTGTCGGCATTTCAACTATGTTTGAATGTTACGCGTAACTTGTCAGCAATGGCTAGTATTGGAATAACTTCACGAATGTATGCTCTTCCTGTCACCGAACATGTTCTCAATTATATAGAAGTAATAATTTCCTGCTGGTGGGTTATTGACTCAGAGTCGACCGCGCTCGACTCTGTTTATGTGTAACGCAGCGCGTTACTTAACGGATCAAATAAAGACTACCCTATAATATAACTAGTAGATACTGATACATACGTTATAGTCATTACGCCCGCCCGCTCTCGTAAGGACGAGGGCGAAAGGGGGTCGCGCCGGATTTTCTACTCTTTGAACTCGGTACCCGCACGTCTCCAATATAGAGATTCAAGCTGCAGTGTACCTTTGGTTTGAGCGTGAAGATTAATATTATGTCTGCATTGCCCACCCTCCCCCCAAGGGCAGGAGCAGCGATCGCTCGCTCTCTGGACGTCTCGGAAGAGGATTGCGCCTGCCTGTCCATCTTTCTGTCAGGCCGATTTTGATTCGCACGTGGATTGCATCGAGTTGGGTTTTACTGATCCGGGTACCTCACAACCTACGGATCGAACTAGGAAAAGGATAAAATGTCAGATAATTACTCTCCTGAGAGCAGACAGACAATCCCTTCAACCTACCCCGGCTCCGGATATCCATGTCTGGCCGGAAAATGCCCGATTGGGCGGGCCATGCCTGACCGGCACCTTGCCGCGGATTCCAGCAGTGGGGTATCTAGCCATACCACCACATCGGTCAGGCCGATAGCATGCATCTATATACAAGCACGGAAGTGTCCGCGCAGTTATGTGCTTGCAGCTTGAATGCTTGCTATAACTGCCATGTCATATATACTCACGACGAAGCCATGGTCATGCTGACCCGAACAGCTATAGAGTACATATACATATAGCTGACGTTTCGCGCCGTACATCCCCATGCTACAACCATTACACACACTTCCACATCTACCCAGGCCGGTTCGACAAGAAAAGAAACAACGAGGCGAGGAAAATGGTAAGAAAAGCGTAGAATACGATGCATTATGTGTCGGCATGTCCTGAATGGATATACTATCAGGAATATTCCGCAAAAGATTCCATCACGGCGGCGAGGGATTTCCCAGCCTCGTCCTGCATATGATCGAAATATTCGGTGTCCGTGGGAGAGATTTGTGGAACCCCGCGCACAATTAGTGTATCCTGATACGAAGCACTCGATTCCGTCGGGGCCCGGTTCGATAGCAATGTCGGATGCATGGAGGCAGATATGGACGTAATGCCCCAAGTAAGACTCGGTAGCGTCGCCGTTGACTCTCCCGTAAGTGGTAAGGCTTCTTCGGCGTGAGAGTTCATCAGACGCTCGACCTCTGGGAGCGGTATAGGACGAGAACCATATACATGATCGCGCTCACGAATCTCCCCATAGTCGCCGGGGATCGCTCTAATCAAAGACAACGCAGGTTGGAGGAGCTGTTCTGCAAGGGGGTTCGAAGGCCGCGGTATAGGATCGTGCGTCACAGAAGGAGTGAGATCCCAAGTACGCCGGATCCTAGGCAGTGCCACGAGATTGGCGCCGTACTGTGAGTTGTATGTTGGAGATCGTCTGTCGTCCATCGAAATCCGGGTTGGGAGTGATGGTAATAGAGCTGACGTCGAGTGGATCGAAACGATCTGCCCAGAGTCTGAGGGTGAGATGGGTATCGGAGCATGTATGGGGTTGAGCTGAGTCGGGAACGAAGCTTGCTGAATTTGGTCGTTTGCCGGCATCGCTGGCACACACGATTGAGTCATTGGGACGTACGTAGTGGGCGCTAGGAAGACACCGTCAGCATCGCAGAGAAAATCCTACGGAGTGAATAGCGTACCTGTGCCTCGCATTCGGTCGCCAGTGCTTCGCCTTCCTGGGATTGTCATCCCGTCCCGGCGTCGACTGAGTCTTCGTGTCAGCAAGTCCATTCCTCTAGGCGAACCCGGCCCAGGCCCAGGTGGCCCCACTGGCGATGCATCGTCGATGACTATGCGAGGAAGTCGCTGCTCGGTCGCAGGAAGAGGTATGGGTCGAGCGCCGTAGAAAGGATCGTACGTTAGTACTTCCTGGTGGTCTTGCCATCTCGATAGCAGCATTTGAGGCGATTGTTGTGGTAACTGATGATACAGAGCAGATGACCGTTTCATTTGCGCTTCTGCCAGAGGGCCTAGAAGCATGCTAAGCAGGTCGAAACCAAGCATCAATGACGCAAACTGACCTGCAGAGACGTCGTCTTGATCATGTGGCGACGCGATGTGATAGGGATGGTGTCCTTGAGAATGCGTACGTGTGACAGCTAAGCTGTCGTGCTGTAAGGTAGGACGGTGGACCGCGCTGAGACTTCGACGAGGACTGGAAGTGTCCATAGAGGGGTTCGAGCGTGACCCCTGATGGTTGGAAGCCTCCGTGCGCGAGACGACAAGTTCATCAGCGGGGTGTACATTAGAAGCATTGGACCATGTCTGTCCATGCTTCGCGGCGATTGAAGATGGGGGATTAGAGAAGTCCAACACGCCCATCACCCCAGGCGCGCTCGGGGCTTCTGCAGTGAATCGTCCGAACAACCTTTCTCCATGAACGATTGTCTGCAATCCTCATGAGTCGCGCAGGCAAATCAACGGTCGTGTGACATACCCCTGGGAGCTTCCGCACGTACTGCGTCTTGTTGTCTTCTTTCATCTTCGCTTTGGCCCCATCACGCTGTTGTAGTCCTCGAGGCGGTCGCTGATGTCGAGGCATTGATGTTGTGCGGAGATGCGGAGTGGATGGTGACCGGACACAAGCGCGACTGAATCGGAGAGGTAAAAGGGAACAGAGTACTCCGACACACCGCACCTCCCCGCTTAACAGGGCGGCGCAGCGCGAGGCTTACAGACCGCGTGAGCGAACAGCATCGCTGACCTCCATTCTACACAATATCGCCTCAAGAAGTTCTGTCACTGCTAGAGACAGCACAGACAGATAGGGGGACATCTATGCGTATCGCGAGGACTGTGCAATCGGACTAGGCGAGGCACTGAGGGCGCAAGACTCATTTTGGGAGCCCGGCGTCGGGTGCCACGGCCGTGTATGACAGAGAATGAGATGCGATGCACAGTCCAGACGAGAGGCCGCTCCACAAGATACCCTCCGCCCGATGCGAGCGATGCACATTCTATCGGGAATCCGGGACGGAGGATAGTGGCGGACAGAGAATGCATGGAGCACAGCCGATCAACCCGCGCCTTCTGTATGAAGGGCTCGATTGACGATATATGAAGTACAATTCCCGCTGGACGTGTACTCGTGCACGTCGTCCGTCCCTCTGAACTGTTCTGCAAGGGCATCAATCCACATTCCTGTTATAATATACGTCCTGAAGGGCGGGGGACGCACTAGAGGCCCTTGTAAATGGGGTGTCACGACGATGTCTGCTTATACGTCCCGACTGCCGCACCGTCGGATGTGCTGTGCGAAGGATCGAAGCCGGCACACTCGGCTCTCAGCACCAGAGCACAAGGTCTCCACGCTCGGTAGACAGGTCACAGCAGTGCCTACACATAATAATCCCACTGAATAAATACAAAGAAATTGATGTCAGTTCAGGGACTGTAGCCAGGACGAATGCACGTATACGCACTTGATTTCGTCCTCATTTGGGAGAAGCGAGGGGTTGACCTCCCGGTAACTGCTCACCATTTCCCGCCATCGGCGTAGCGGTGGAAAAGACCATGTCACAAACAAAGACAATAAAGATGTACGCGGTTGCTGGTGGCAGGCGACAGTAACCAGGCGAGAAACAACAGCCTGAGTGACTCTGTTTGGTCAGACTGATGGTGCATTGATCGCCTCACGCGCGCCGCGACGGAAACCAAGCACATAATTAAGATTCTTGTTCGAGGACCAAAGTGAGATGTCTCGTTGCAATGCAGCCCGTGGGAGGGATGAGAAGACAACGTTGCACAAGTCCGACTCGGACTGACATCTCCGCGGCGTTTCCACTCGATCACGTGTTACGCGTCCACAAAGCCAAACAGCACCAAACATACTACGCGCACACAAGCTGTTGCTGCAGTTTCTCAATACTCCATGATCAGGATGCAGAAGGGTTGCCGCTATTGCATGATCTGACTTGCTGCTATACCGTATGGGGCTTCGATTGAATTGTTGGCTGCTAAATCAATATTGTTGATGGACTTCATATCGTTTCGCCATGAGAAACCGGAATATCGAGCCATAGCCGAGGGCCGCACTGCTCGTTTTAGCATCGAACGAATGAGATTACTGTGTATACGCATCCTCAACCATTTTCAGATAGCACGATAGTGCTAAGTGAAGTCGCTCTTTCAGCCCGAGATCGGTAAGACTACATGAAGGATTTCCCCCAACGACAACGGGCGAAGCACAATTTGGGGGCGCGCATGTCCTCTAATTCTGGGAGCCAGTCATGCCTGATATGATTTGTGTGTAATCCGCGGATATCAAAGAGATGGCAGCATTTGACTGGTTCGTAAGCCCTGGTAGCTTGCTCATGGCCTTGTGGGTCACAAGAATATGGGCTGCAACGTCTCTTCGTTACCAGCAAGTAACTTTGAACGTTGGAGCGGCAGATTCAGTTCACCAGACGGACTATGCAGTAGGCACGAAATAAATTTACCTGATGTTACGCAACGAAACAAGGAAGGTCAGAAAGCTATGCTCGGACGGTCCCAGAAATCTCAGGCGGAGAACCGATGTGATTTGTGTCACAATCACGCTGACGTCCTTTGACGCATGTGTATATTACTATGTTCTATAACATTGATGGAGCTCAAGCATGCAGCATGCAGGCTGGCATCACAATTACAACGATGAACACATTAAAGTCTGAGGAGCTATAGTACTATAAGATGAACCTTGTTCCTTCTGTCCGACATGGCAACAGGCCCACGACTCAAGAACATGGAGGTAACGTGTAGACAAGAAGTGAATACTAGCGATGATCGGAGGATACGGCGAGACATGATGCATAAAACTATACCATGTTGCAGAAGACTTCAGAAGTACTCCTCAAGGAGATGGTCGTTCTCTACTGCGTCATATAGGTTCTGAGCCGCTTGTAGCTCCTCCATGGACACGGAAGAGCTCGCCGGTGCGTAGAACACGGAATGGTTTGCTGAACTAGATCTGCCTGTCACAAATCCGTGGTCTGTATGCCGACATGTCAGATCATAGGGTGTTGGGATAGATGTCGCGACTCGCCTGAAGATGAAGATACTGAGGACTGCACCGATGGTGGCGGGTAAGGCGAAACATATTGAGCCCGTGCTGAAGAGGAATGATGCGAACGCGAGCTGACACCAGTCGTCGCAGACGTGCCATGGGATGGCGGCGATCTGATGTGAGCAGACCGACCGACGAGCTGTGTGCTCGGCACATTCATCGCCTGCATTGGGACTTGAGAGTATGGCCCTGCTGAGAGCAACGTTCAGTGACTTGAGAAGACCATCAACTGGGGCAAACGTACCCATGCTTTGTTGGTCTCCATGTTGATATTCATGGCGAGTGCGACGATCCACCGATGTCGGGTACGGCTGGTAGGCAGTGTTCTGCACTCCAGCATAGCCTGTGTGCAAGCATGAACACCTCATGATATGTCATTTGAAGAGACCCCACCTGTCTCCCGTGCGCGTAATGGTTCGCCTTGGTATGTGTAGGCCTCTGAGGGCACATCACGCAAGGTGCGCCGATCATATCCAGAGGGTCCCGTCTGATGCTCGACAGCAGGTGATGGTGTGGAAGGATATTGTCGATGTGGGCGAGGGTATTCTTGGACAAACGAATAGGACTGCTGGTTGTATGAATCCGTCGTCGCTACCGGAGACTGAGCGCCTTCAGAGGCGCGCGTCCAATGGCGTATATCAGGTGGGTGCCCAAATGTCCTTTCTCCCCACTGTACCACCTGTAGTGCATCATTACCACCTATCAACGAGTGGTACAAGAGCGTTACGTACTCCTGGTAGTTTCCGCACATACTCGTTCTTGCTCGGTTTCTTCGGTCTTCCTGCCTGTCCGTCTGGCTGTTGGTTGTCCTGCGGCATCACGTTGACAGGAGAGGGGACGATGAATTATGGTAGAGCGACCTGGGGAGGATGATCAGGTAGCACAAGCACAGCGTACTCTCCCCGCTGCAAGCACTTACATATACCACTGCGCCGACCCACGATAGGCAAGGCGCATCAGGCCTGAGGACCTCCTATCTGCCAGCCATTGCTTCGTACATTCCTCTCGCTGTGCTCGATAGCGACGACACATAGGGGGTCGTCTAGGACGCCCAGTGGCGAGCACTGTGCACATGAGCGCTCCACGAGAAGCAGTGCGTGCATGGCTCGTTTGGGGAGCCCGGCGTCGGGCAGAGCAGGATAGATTGACATGACATGAGAGCCATGACGTGCAAGCGGTCTCAGATACTTCCCTAGATTTGCACAGGCGATGCGGATTCCAGGGAGAAGGCAGATGAAGTGAGACAAACAGCCAGAGTCCTCGGGAAAGATACGGCACAGCCGAGATCTCCGTACCACAGTCATGGTCTGAGCCAGTGGTGTCCCGTGTTGCTTGTCTGTGAGGAGCTCTGTGAGCAGCCGTCAGCGGGGCATCGTATCGACATGAGATCTACAGGGGACGGAAGAAACACACCGGGACCGCATCACCCTACCGATATGAGGGAACTTTGAGTTCAGGCACTCATACAGACATGCTGTGACAGCGCCGGATTGCAATTTGTCCAGGTCGACACCAGATCCGATTACATCCTTGTCGTAAAGAATTCGCGAACAAGCACGGCATGTGCCATTCCAGAAACAGACAGATTGGTGCACAGCATAATTTACTAGCAATAGAATGCGTTCAAGGAAGAATAATGAGCCTTCGCAGTCAAAGGAGTAGAATAGACATACCCCAGCACTAGTCGACAAGTATTCGCCGATTAAGCAGCTTTCCCCGCAGCGCTCTCCCAGGTAGTTACATAAACGTACTCTGGGCTTCGCGACAGCAACGGACCTCCCAATTGTAGACAAATACAACAGGAAAGAACAACGATGTCTATGTCGGGTTAGCCGCCGTTACGGCTGGATCCTGCCATGCGGAAGGAGGTGATCAGGCCTTGTCATAGGCGTGGGCATCTCCAGAACATGTTAGATTGACATAGGACTTTCCGCGAATACAGCGCGTATCGTTGGTGTCTCCATCTCGACTTCGGTGAACCATAAGGCCAAGGCACAGGTGATTGTTCGTCGCGAACCGTCACGTGGCCGCGTTTTGGCACCCAGATAGCGCCCAGATTTATACCCGCGCAACCCGAGCCATGTCAGTCAATTTCGTTTGTCTATAATCCATATGTTAAAGTTCGTCCGAGACCCGAAGCGAGAACGATCAACGAAGACATATCGCGTTTGTCTGAGCTCTGTCAAACGCGTAAGGAACATACAGGATGGCTCGCGCAAAGTCTGCGAGGTACTACAAACAATGCCAAATACGGTGGCATGCGCTCGCCACAATCTCAAGTTCCAACACCATATCGGACCGAAAATTTGAATATACCTCTGGTAGATCGCACACTCTAGCGGCATACACCTGGCATGGGCAGAAGCTTCCCGGAGGTAAAGACTAACGGTCGCATACTACTTGCTAGGTGATGGGCGCCGTCGTTCGCCTTGGACTCATGGAAGAGACATGGCGAACCATAAGGCTCGGGTTGTTCACGAATCCCGAAAGTATTGTAGATGCACCTATATAACCATGTGATAGGCTGAAGACGGCGAACGATCTGGTGCACATAACATGCACTCGACACACCTACAAGTAGGGATACGATCAATGCCTTCCAAGCTTTGCTGCACCGAGTTCATTTACGAAACGTTTCTTGTGGTTCTTGAAATATTGCCTACCACCGGAGTCTGTTGCAGCAATCACTTGGTGAATGGAGTGAGCTCGGATGTCAGAGCTACGTAGAAGTGGTCAGCCGCGACTTCACAAGCGCTGATCATGGATCTCGATACAATATTCTGGTATGGGACGATCCTCCAATCAGATGATTACTGCCGATAGTGCCGCCTTTCTTGATGTCTCGCAACTGTCTCCCGCCACATCTTTTTACTGGTAACAGTCAGAAACAATAAGGTAGTGGTCATCCTGCTGCGCCGTCTCCGAGTCGCTTGTCACACACTGTACACGAGGCTTTTTGTGTGGCGCAAGGTCAAACAATTGGGCTGTCGAATGCTTGACAAACAGAATTCCGGCGACAGTACCCCATAACTTCTTTATAACTTAGGGACATACTCACTACCGAGGGAACAGTGGCCCGTCAACACAGCCCAGCTACACTCCGGGTTCATGTCGCTCATGCCACCCTTTTCGACATGGGTAATGGTGCAATGTTTCGGCGAGTGCTCTATTGTGTTTATTAGGACAACTTGATGGCACAGTGTTGTGTTGAATGCTATACTCTGCCAATGCCGTCTCCTTATAGCCTAGAAGTACATGGACTGCTACTTTGATATTCCAGAGCGGCCGTGGGTTGACCATCTGACGATACGCGATTGACGCTTCTGCTTCAACACCACTTCATCTATTGCTCATTAGTTATGTGTTGACATTCCAACTTTCTTTGAATGTTACCCATAACTTGTAAGCAATGGCTCGTATTGTGATTGTCATGGGAGTATGCTTGTCCATACTCCGAGCGTGTACTCAATGATTAGATCGGTCCTTACACAAGCAGGCAAGTGGCCGCGAAGTTTCGGGCTGACGGCTTCGATGCTTGCGCATGACTTCTCTATTATATATACTATTCGAAGCACCCGGTGTCCTCTTTCCTAATCATATTGATCAGGATACTGCAGAGTATATAATCTACGTTGAGTGCTATACATACTCCATGCTACAACCCACACCCACCTCCACTTCTTCACAGACTTCTTCAACAAAATAATACATTAAACACACTAAGACAAGCAAGACGGCAGGAAAAGCGTGAAACGCGAACCATTATGTGTTGACTTTCTTTGTACCCGGATGCTACTAGAAATGTTCGACAAAAGATTCTACTACGGCGGCAAGCTCTCCCGTAAGCGGTAAGGCTTCTTCGACATGATCGTTCATCAGACGCTCGACTTCTGGGAGCGGTATAAGGCGAGAGCCCCATAGAAGATCGTGTACACGAGTCTTCCTGTAGTCTCCTAGAATCGCTCTCATCGAAGGCAACGCAGACGGGAGGAGCTGCACTGCAAGGGGGTTCGAAGGCCGCAGTATAGGGTCGTGCGTCACTGAAGGAGTGAGATCCCAAGTACGGGGGATCCCAGACAGTGCTACGAGATTGACGTCGTACTGTGAGTTGCATGTTGGCGATTGTCTGTCGTCCATCGAGATCTGGGTTGGGAGTGATGGTATCAGAGCTGGCGTCGGGCTAGTCCGAACGATCTGCGCATGGTCCAGGGGTGTGATGGCCAGCAGGGGTGTGATGGCCAGCAGGGGTGTGATGGCCAGCAGGGGTGTGATGGCCAGCGGAGCACGTATGGAGTTGGACTGAGTCGGGAACGAGGCCTGCTGAACTCGGTCAGTTGCCGGCATCGCTGGTACATACATTTGAGCCATTGGGGCGTGTTTAGAAGGCGCTAGGAAGACAAGCTGTAAGCATCACAGAGAAAATCCTATGGAATGACTAGCGTACCTGTGCCTCGCTGACACGAAGATTCAATTGACCTCGGGACGGGATGACTATCCGCGGAGGGCGGATCATTAACGGCCGAGTGCAAGTCGGTTCCTCCAAATAAATCTAGCGCAAGCCCCAGCGAAGACTGCTGCGTGAACGATGTATTGTCAATGATGATACTGGGAAGTCGCTGTTCGGCCGCAGGAAGAGGTATGGGTCGAGCACCGTAGAAGGGATCGTACGTTAGCACCTCTCGGTGGTCCTCCCGCGTCGACAGCAGCATATGAGGCGCATGTTGTGTTAACTGATGATCCAGAGCAGATGATTGCATCATATGCATTTCTGGCAAGGGACCTGGAAACATGTTTATGAAGTCAAAACTACGCGTTAGTAGCATGAACTGACCTTCCGGAGTGGTGTACTGGTCGCGCAATGATTCCATGCGATAGGGATGGTGTCCTTGAGAATGCGTACGTGCACAAGCTAAGCTGCCGTGCTGTAAGGTGGGACGGTGGACCGCGCTGAGACTTCGACGAGGATTGGAAGTGTCAATAGAAGGGTTCGAGCGTGACCCTTGATGATTGGAAGCCTCCGTGCGCGAGACGATAGGCTCGTGACCTGCATGTAGACGAGGAGCATTGGACGACGTCCATCCGTGCTCCGCGACGATCGAGGGGGGTGGACCGGAAACGTCTAGTACACCCAACACCCCGGGCGCATTGGGAGTTTTTGCAGTGAATCGCCCGAACAGCCGCTCCCCATGAACAGTTGTCTGCAACGCCTCATGAGTCGCGTATGGAAATCAACGGTCGGGCGACATACGCCTGATAGTTTCCGCACATATTGCGTCTTGTTGTCTTCTTTCCTGTTCCTTTCGACCTCATCACGCTGTTGTAATCCTCGAGGCGGTCGCTGAAGTCGAGACATGGATGTTGCGCGGAGATGCGGAGTGAAGGGTGCCGGGATACAAGGATGACTGTATCAAGGCACAAGGAAGAGGGTACTCCGGCGCACCGCACCTCCCGCTTAACAGGGCGGCACAGGCCGAGACTTACAGACCGCATGAGCGAACAGCATCGCCGACCTCCATTCTACACGATATCGCCTCGAGAAGTGCTGTCACTGCTAGAGACAGCACAGACAGATAGGGGGACGTCTATGAGAATCGCGAGGACTGCGCAATCCGACTAGGCGAGGCACTGAGAGCGCAAGGTTTAATTTGGGAGCCCGGAGTCGGGTGCCACGGCCGCGCATGACAGGGAACGAAATGCGATGCTCAGCCCAGGCGAGAGGCGGCGCCACAAGATACCGTACGCCTGGCACGAGCGGTGCACATTCCATCGGAAGTCCAAGACGAA
>NW_020169835.1:403310-406545 GCF_002117355.1 Postia placenta MAD-698-R-SB12 | reverse complement strand
TAGAGCACGCGTCGTCGGACTATAACAAATAGGACGAGGACCTCAGTGCGTGCTCGGATACGATGCAAGACTTGTATTTATGCATACCTATAACAAATAGGACGAGGACTACAATGTACGTGAGTATGTGTAAACGAGAACAGAACAAGCTAAGTACTCACCCTCAGTGCGTGCTCGGATACGATGCAAGACTGAGGGTGCGGTCGCAAATGCGAGCGTATAAGACGGCGAGCAGAAACGACAGGCACAAGGTACGTGACAGGTACTATCGGTGCGCACTGATGCTGCGCATGCATGCGCATGGCGGGATGAGTGCCAAGAAGGGGCAGCGCATCAGCGCGTAAATAGCGTAAGGTAAAACAGGGCGATACGGAACGGTATAGTAGCCGGAGAGCCGGCGCGAGAGCGTACGTATGGATTATCTGCTCCAACACTCCCCCATAATCCTACAGGAGCCCGAGCGCAGCAGCGAAGTGCTTTACCTTCGTGCTGGGAAGGGCCTTGGTGAGCGCGTCGGCCACCATCTGGTCCGTAGGGCAGTAGACAAGCTTCATCTTCTTGTCCTGTATGATCCACCGAATGAAATGGAACCGTATGTCGATGTGCTTCGTGCGCGCGTGGTACTGGTGGTCCTGGGTAAGCGAAATGGCGCCAAGATTGTCAGAGTTGAGCAGGATGGGTTCTGTGAAAGGAGCGAAGACCTGGCCGATGAGTGAGCGCAACCAGAGTGCCTCCTTGGATGCGTGTGTGATGGCGACGTATTCGGATTCGGTCGTAGAAAGCGAGATGATCTCCTGGCGTTTGGACGCCCAAGAGACTGCACCACCGTCAATTAGGAATGCGTACCCGGAGATCGCTTTGCGGTCCTCATGCATTGATCCATCGGCATCAGTGTAGCCAACGAGGTCGAGCGAGACTGCGCCATAGGTGAGTCGCAATGTCTTCGTCCCGGCAAGGTAACGAAAAACGCGTTTGACGGCTTCCCAGTGCGCGCGTCCGGGGTTCTTCGAGAAACGGGCGAGAACCGACACAGCGTAAGTGATATCAGGACGGGTGCCGAGGGAAGCATACATGAGAGACCCCACAGCCTCCCGGTACGGGACGTTGCGCATCTCAGCAGCTTCGACAGCCGTCTGCGGCGACTGTGCGGTGGACAATTGGACGTGCGGGTCCATTGGCGAGAACACAGGCCGCGCATCTTCGAGGTTGTACCGCCGAAGGATCGACTCGATGTATGCGACCTGCGAGAGCGACAGGGTGTGGGCCTCGCGATCACGCTCAACAGCGAAGCCCAAGATCCAATGGATCTCGCCCTCATCGGTGATTTCGAAGTCCTTTTGCAGGCTGGTTTTGACCTCATCCATAAGGCCTGCAGATGCGACAATTGTGAGGTCATCGACATGTACGCCCATCGCGATGAGCTTGCCGCGCTCCGAGCGGTAGAAGACGGCCTGGTCGACGTCGACCACGGACATGCGCAGGCGGCTCTGCAAGACGCTGCGGAGCTTCTTATGCCAGTTACGTGCGCTCTGACGGAGACCGTACAGGGGACGCAACAGGCGCAGCGCGAGGGACTTGTCATGGGTGAGTGTCACACCCGGTGGCATGGCCATGTAGATAACCTCGTCCTCCTCGAACTCACCATTCAGGTATGCGCTCTTGATGTCGACCTGGTGGACATCAAGATTGTGGCGCGCTGCGAATGCAAGCAGGGTGCGGATGGACGCCATCTTGGCCACGGGAGCGTAGGTGTCGAAGAAATCGACTCCTGGCACCTGTGAGAATCCACGGGCGACAAGGCGCGCACGGTATCAGTTCACGTTCCCGGCCGCATCCTTCTTCGCGTGAAAAACCCACCGGCAGCTGACTATATTCGCATCGGGTGGAGGCCGTTCGAGACGCCACGTGCTGTGCGCTTCGAGTGCGCGCAGCTCTTCCTGCATTGCCTCTTGCCAGCGCAACCATTCGGGCCGGCGCTTTGCTTCTGCCAGCGACTGCGGGTCCAAACCCTCAACTTCAGCAATCTGCGCGGCCATGGCAGCACCCAAGACCTCCTCAAACAGCTCGGCAGCGGGCTCTACCGGGGTCTGCACACCACGTGGTACGCTGCTATCCGCGCCCTTGCCAGCGAGGATGTCACTGACCTTCTGCGATGGTTTCCGGATGCGCATTGGCCGCGGCGCTGGCGGCGGTTCCAGGACTTCGGGCTTAGGAGAGGCGGGCAGCGTGGATGGCTCATTAATGGCAGTCTCCTCAGTAGAGTCGGCAGTGGATGTGGGCTTGTCATTGCCCGGCACCTGCTCCCCCTCAAGCTCGACACCATCGTTGACAACAACGGGCAACGAGAGCTCGCCAAAGCGAACGTTCCGCTCCACGGTGACTTGGTGAGTTGTATCCCAGTAAACACGATGGCCCTTGCTTTGACCATCATACCCGACCCAGCGCGCGGCCAGGGCCCGCACACCGACCTTCCCAGTTGAGGTGTCATGCACCCAGACACAGCACCCCCAGACAGGCAGGCCGAGCAATGTAGGCGGACGGCCGTTTATGGCCTCGAATGGTGTCCTACCATCGAGCGCTTTGGTGGACGTGCGGTTTTTCAACCAGACGGCGTGCAGGACGGCCTCGCCCCACAGGTACGCAGGCAGCCCAGACGTGAGCAACAGCGCCCGGGTCTTCTCCATCAACGTGTGGTTGAGACGCTCCGAGACACCGGCCTCCTCGTGGGTATCGTGGACTGACAGCTTCTGCGCGATGCCACGGGCCTCAAGATGAGTCTTAAACTCCTCACTGAGGTACTCGCCCCCACGATTGGTGTTCAAAAACTTCAACCGCTTGCCATGGTGAATCTCCAGCCACGCTTCAAAGGCTTCGCTCTTTACACGCAGCAGGTAGAGCATCGTCCAGCGTGTGGCGTCATCCGTAAAGGTAATGTAATGCTTCCGACCACCCAGTGTGGCGACTCGCGCAGGGCCCCACAGGTCAGAGTGAACCTCGTCACCAAGCTCCTCCGCACGCTCACCCTCGCGCACAGCAGGAACTGGCTTCCGCGTCGACTTAGCGCGAATGCACACCTCGCACATCTCCAGCTCGGAGGACGGCAGAAGGGCAATACCAGTGATGTGCCTGTCACGACTTGGTACGGCGTCTAGCCGTTTTTTAATTTTTTCCTTTTCGCGGGCTCGAACCCGCGACCTCTGTACTACCTGCCTGATATGGACACGTCGTTATTGTC
>NW_020169835.1:393532-400212 GCF_002117355.1 Postia placenta MAD-698-R-SB12 | reverse complement strand
CCACTCATTGATCCTTTCAGCTTCGCGGGATCCATCGCCACCTCATCGCCACCGAACACATAGCCGACATAGTCGACCTTGGGAACGTCCCACTCGCACTTCTCAGGCTTCAGGAACAGATCATTATCCTGAAGGCGGCGCAGAACCTCGCGTGTGACCTTTTCATGCTCCTCTTTATTGGTGGAGAAGATGAGTATGTCATCCAGGTACACGAGGATCTTGCCACCGACGATGAGATCGTGGAAGATCTCGTTCATCATCGCTTGGAAAGTCGCGGGGGAGTTGGTGAGACCGAAGAACATCACCAAGGGCTCGTACAACCCTCGGTTAGTCACGAAGGCCGCCTTCCATTCGTCACCGGCTTTGATCCGGACGTTGTTGTATCCCCATCGGACGTCGAACTTCATGAAGAGCGTAGCGCCACGGAGCTTGTCCACCATTTCGGTGATCAACGGCAAGGGATAGCGATTTTTCACCGTGATCGCGTTCAATCGGCGGTAGTCCTGCACGGGTCGAAGTGTCCCTTCCTTCTTTTTGATGAAGAAGAAGGGGGACGAAATGGGTGACTTCGACTCCCGTATGTAGCCCTTCGCTAGTTGCTCCTTGAGGAACTTGTCAAGCTCCTCCTGCTCGTTGTTCGACAGGGGGTACACCTTCGAATGGAATGTCGAATAGCCGGGCACGAGTTCAATTGCGTGATCATACGGCTTCCTTTCGGGTAGCCGTTCTGATGCTTCCTTGGAGAAGACATTCAGGAACTCGTGGTACTGTTTAGGTACCGACTCCTCGGCGGTCTTAACGACCTTCTTTTTGATCTCCTCCTCAGCGAATAGCTGGGAGTACGTATGTCCTGCTGCGACAAACAGCTGAGGAGCGCCAGGAAGCGTGATGCCTTGCTCCCAGGCTTCGATCAAATCGGCCTCATCCCACTCTACCTCCACCGGATCTTCTTCGGGTTCGAAGTCCGGGAGTACCTTACTCCGGCAGGCACCTATAACCGACCGTTTGGATTTCGGCGAACGCCTGCGTGCCGTGGGCCTGACCCCCGTATCACGCGCAGTCGCTGCTTGCTCCATTAGGCCAGTCCTCCTGGCACTGCACGTTTCAGGGCATCGCGACAATTTGAGGGAGCCCTTCTCCCAATCTATTTCGGGGTTGTGCTCGCGTAGCCAATCCAACCCGACAATCACATCTTCCGGACCGATGTCCGTGACCGTGAACACCGTCTTCTCGACGTGCTCTCCTATATGCATCTGTAGTACTGCTACCTCCGAGATGCTTCCGTCCTTGTTCAGGGTGCCGTCAATGTTGTATAGCGGAATTGGTTCCTTCAACTTCCGCGTCTGCACCTTATTCTCTGCAATGAATCGCTTGTTGATAAACTTCGTGGTGGCTCCGCTGTCCACCATAGCGATTATGTCTTGGTGCCGTCTTTTCCCTTGGAGTCGAACTGGAATGTGAAAATGCTGGGACCCCTGGTCCAGCTCGTACACCATTGCAGTCGACAATACGTTATATCTGTTACATGATGATACTCGCGGCCCGACGCGTGCGGCACGAAGCGCGGACCGGATCAAAAACCCTCCTCCTTCATCGCCCGATAGTGCTCGAGCTCCTCGCGCATCGACTTCACCTGTGCCATTAAGTCCGCCAGCTCCGATTGCTCGGATTTCGCTGAAGCGGCACTTATACTTGCCGAGGGTGTTGTCGTGACGGGGGCGCTTGTCGCAGCCTGGGTGGAGCCCGAGGCAACCGTAGCCCGCGCGTCGGCACATTTTGTGTAAGGCTTGTTCTTACAATTGGGGCACTCGAAGCGTCGGTACCCTTGCTTCCCACAGCCGAAGCATGTGCCGGGGAAGTTGCCTTTTCCGACGACCGCATTGATGCTGGCCGAAGCTGCGTGCGTCGAGGGTGCACCACCACGTGCCCCACCGCGTCCTCGACCTCGGGCCAAGAAGAAGTTATTTAGCTCAGGCCGACGGGCCCGGCTAATGTCGAGGATCTGCTCGACCTCAGTGGCGCGCTTGTCAGCGTCTTGCCACGTGGTGAAGGTCTCGAGCTCGATCTTCCGGTAGACGCGGGAGGGGATGCCGCTCAGGTACTTGTCGCGTAGCTCCAGGTCCCCATACCCAGAGCGGTCCGCCGGACCCTTGAACAGCGCGGAGAACTCCGCAGCAGTGTGTTTTTCACGGACCGACTTGTCCGCGCAGAGCTTTGCCAGCTCTACTTGTGCTGCCGCCTCGTCGTCGAGATTCCCGAAGCGGGCCTTGAAGGCGGCGGCAAAGGCCGCTTCGTTTGCGAAGGGGGTCGTAGCCCTTGCACACCTATCTGCACCGATACGAGCTGGGCGAAGTAGGGGGTGGCCCAGGCGCGGGCGTCACCGTCGAGCAGGCTCAGTGCAACCTGTACTTTGAGCTCGATGGTGGTCAACGACGTGTTGACCAACCAGTAGATGCGCAGCTGCGACAAGAACCTATCGCAATCGATGACAGTTTTGCCATCGTATCGGAGTGGGAGGAGGAGTTTTAATATCTCCTTGTCGAGGGCGGCTGCGGGGGACGACATTATCGGCGTCGGGGGGGACGGAGGACGCTGCGGGGGCGGAGGCGGCTGTGGTGGCCTTCCGCCGGTCGAACTTCGGGAGGAACGAGTGCTCGAGCGGCCTCTCGGCGAAGTCGGCGGTGAAGGCGCCGGAGGAAGTTCGGTGGAGGGGTTACGTATGTCAGGGACTGCTGACGTGGAGGCGAGCGCTGTCGGCGAGGCGGGCCGAGCAGGATCCGCGGACTCGGACTCCGAGACTCCTTCTTCACTGTGACTCTCCTCAGGCTCAGGCTCTGGTGCAGGGTCTGGAGGGAGATCTCCTCGCGCTTGATTGACGACAGTTTGAGGGAGGCGGGAGGTAGGGGAGACAGGGCGAGAGTGCCGCGAGGCCGATCGAGACGCGAGGGTACTTTGGGGTCCGAGCGGGTGTTGCGCTCGTCGGATCGCCTTGTAACGAGGGTAATCTTCCTCGATCGATCGGGGTGTCCAATTTGGGCACGGTTGTTGCTCGCAATGGTAGAGGACAGTCTCAGGGCCGTCTGGGATGTAGACGTCGATGAGGTCCTGGGAGTCGAATGCATGGATCTGGCCTTGGCAGGCAGCCACGTTGGATGGGGGAAGGACGGGGAGGTGCGCGTACTACAATGGCCGTGCTATGCTAGCCTACGCTACGGCGCCCGAGAAGACACTAGGGTTCGCAGTTCACGTGGGGCCCAGTACTGCTTTTGACTATTATGCAGCAGGAACCTAGTCCACGCATCCGTGAGGACAAGTACCGCCCACTGAAGTGCAGGTACTGAAGAGTTCGTTCCCTAAATGGTGGCGATGTATGTACGCTATCTACGTATCGTAATGTACCGTAGGGGTGCGCACCACCCGACCTGTGGGAAAGGAAAGTGAATATAGGGTGTCCCGAGGGGACGCTGGCAGCTTGGGGAGTTTCGACCTAATGTCGCGACTTGAGGTCAAGCGACTAGAGAAAACTGAAAGGCTGGGGGCGTCCGACTAGATCTCACCGAAGCGATGATGAGCAGTGCTCAAACCTAAGGCTAGGGACAAGTAAGTTAGCATTAGAAAGGTAAGTAAGTACATGAGCTTACTGACCTAGGGACAAGAGGTCGAAACTGAGGTCCCTAGGGCAGCAGAGGCCGGTTTATATACATGGGGAGATTAGGGCAGGCTGTGCGCGTTGGTCCGTGCGCAGCTGGTCCGTGCGCAGCATGCTGACGCGGCCCCGGGAGCCGGTGAGTCAGAGCGGCTGTGTCAGCGGAGCCCGAGCTGTGCCGTGCGCTGCCGCCCCATCTAATCTAATCGTACAGTAGATAACGACGTGTCCATATCAGGCAGGTAGTACAGAGGTCGCGGGTTCGAGCCCGCGAAAAGGAAAAAATTGAAAAACGGCTAGACGCCGTACCAAGTCGTGACAGCCGACTCCGCCGAGAGGCCGCTCGAGCACTCGCTCCTCTCGAAGTTCGACCAGCGGAGGGCCACCACAGCCGCCTCCGCCCCCGCAGCGTCCTCCGTCCCCCCCGACGCCGATAATGTCGTCCCCCGCAGCCGTCCCCGACAAGGAGACGTTGAAACTCCTCCTCCCACTCCGATACGATGGCAAAACCGTCATCGAGTGCAACCGGTTCCTGTCGCAGCTGCGCATCTACTGGTTGGTCAACACGTCGTTGACCACCATCGAGCTCAAAGTGCAGGTTGCGCTGAGCCTACTCGACGGTGATGCCCGCGCCTGGGCCACCCCCTACTTCGCCCAGCTCGTATCGGTGCAATTAGGTGTGCAAGGGGCTACGACCTTCTTCAGAAACGAAGCAGCCTTTGCCGCCGCCTTCAAGGCCCGCTTCGGGAATCTCGACGACGAGGCGGCAGCACAAGTAGAGCTGGCAAAGCTCTGCGCGGACAAGTCGGTCCGTGAAAAACACACTGCTGCGGAGTTCTCCGCGCTGTTCAAGGGTCCGGCGGACCGCTCTGGGTATGGGGACCTGGAGCTACGCGACAAGTACCTGAGCGGCATCCCCTCCCGCGTGTACCGGAAGATCGAGCTCGAAACCTTCACCACGTGGCAAGCAGCTGACAAGCGCGCCACTGAGGTCGAGCAGATCCTCGACATCAGCCGGGCCCGTCGGCCTGAGCTAAACAATTTCTTCTCGGCCCGAGGTCGAGGACGCGGAGGGGCACGTGGTGGTGCACCTCAGTCGCACGCAGCTTCGGCCAGCATCAATGCGGCCGTCGGAAAAGGAAACTTCCCCGGCACATGCTTCGGCTGTGGGAAGCAAGGGTACCGACGATTCGAGTGCCCCAATTGTAAGGACAAACCTTACACAAAACGCGCCGACGCGCGGGCTACGGTTGCCTCGGGCTCCACCCAGGCTGCGACAAGCACCCCCGTCACGACAACACCCTCGGCAAGTATAAGTGCCGCTTCAGCGAAATCCGAGCAATCGGAGCTGGCGGACTTAATGGCACAGGTGAAGTCGATGCGCGAGGAGCTCGAGCACTATCGGGCGATGAAGGAGGAGGGTTTTTGATCCGGTCCGCGCTTCGTGCCGCACGCGTCGGGCCGCGAGTATCATCATGTAACAGATATAACGTATTGTCGACTGCAATGGTGTACGAGCTGGACCAGGGGTCCCAGCATTTTCACATTCCAGTTCGACTCCAAGGGAAAAGACGGCACCAAGACATAATCGCTATGGTGGACAGCGGAGCCACCACGAAGTTCATCAACAAGCAATTCATTATCGAGAATAAGGTGCAAACGCGGAAGTTGAAGGAACCAATTCCGCTATACAATATTGACGGCACCCTAAACAAGGACGGAAGCATCTCGGAGGTAGCAGTGCTACAGATGCATATAGGAGAGCACGTCGAGAAGACGGTGTTCACGGTCACGGACATTGGTCCAGAAGATGTGATTGTCGGGTTGGATTGGCTACGCGAGCACAACCCTGAAATCGATTGGGAGAAGGGCTCCCTCAAATTGTCGCGATGCCCTGAAACATGCAGTGCCCGGAGGACTGGCCGAATGGAGCAAGCAGCGACTGCGCGTGATACGGGGGTCAGGCCCACGGCACGCAGGCGTTCGCCGAAATCCAAACGGTCGGTTATAGGTGCCTGCCGGAGTAAGGTACTCCCGGACTTCGAACCCGAAGAAGATCCGGTGGAGGTAGAGTGGGATGAGGCCGATTTGATCGAAGCCTGGGAGCAAGGCATCACGCTTCCTGGCGCTCCTCAGCTGTTTGTCGCAGCAGGACATACGTACTCCCAGCTATTCGCTGAGGAGGAGATCAAAAAGAAGGTCGTTAAGACCGCCGAGGAGTCGGTACCTAAACAGTACCACGAGTTCCTGAATGTCTTCTCCAAGGAAGCATCAGAACGGCTACCCGAAAGGAAGCCGTATGATCACGCTATCGAACTCGTGCCCGGCTACTCGACCTTCCACTCTAAAGTGTATCCCTTGTCGAACAACGAGCAGGAGGAACTGGACAAGTTCCTAAAAGAGCAACTGGCGAAAGGCTACATACGAGAGTCGAAGTCGCCCATTTCGTCCCCCTTTTTCTTCATCAAAAAGAAGGAAGGGACGCTTCGACCCGTGCAGGACTACCGCCGATTGAACGCGATCACAGTCAAGAATCGTTATCCCTTGCCGTTGATCGCCGAGATGGTGGATAAGCTCCGAGGTGCTACGCTCTTCATGAAGTTCGACGTCCGATGGGGATACAACAACGTCCGGATCAAAGCCGGTGACGAATGGAAGGCGGCCTTCGTGACTAACCGAGGGTTGTACGAGCCCTTGGTGATGTTCTTCGGTCTCACCAACTCCCCCGCGACTTTCCAAGCGATGATGAACGAGATCTTCCACGATCTCATCGTCGGTGGCAAGATCCTCGTGTACCTGGATGACATACTCATCTTCTCCACCAATAAAGAGGAGCATGAAAAGGTCACACGCGAGGTTCTGCGCCGCCTTCAGGATAATGATCTGTTCCTGAAGCCTGAGAAGTGCGAGTGGGACGTTCCCAAGGTCGACTATGTCGGCTATGTGTTCGGTGGCGATGAGGTGGCGATGGATCCCGCGAAGCTGAAAGGAATCAATGAGTGGCCGGTGCCCCGGAACAAAAAAGACGTTCAGA
>NW_020169835.1:388632-392894 GCF_002117355.1 Postia placenta MAD-698-R-SB12 | reverse complement strand
CGCCTTCAGATCCCATGCGATGGATCCGGCACAGCGGAACTACGAGATCTACGATAAGGAGATGCTCGCGATCATTGAGGCACTAGATGATTGGCGCCATTATCTCGAGGGTCTGCCCAATCAGTTCGAGATCGTCACTGATCACAAGAACCTCGAATACTGGCGCACGTCCCAGCACCTCACGCGTCGTCAAGCGCGATGGTCGCTGTTCCTAGCTCGCTTCGACTTCCGCATCACGCATAAAGCCGGGACGTCCAATGGAAAGGCTGATGCCCTGTCACGTCGATCAGACCATCAGATCGGCGATGAGGACGATAACACCGATCAGGTGGTTCTCAAGCCAGAGCGCTTCCGCATCGCCTCCGCCAGGCGCGGCCATGCCTCGGTAACGGCCGATCAGTCGCTTCTGAAGCGTATCAGAGAGTGCTCGGAGAAGGATCGGGAGGTGGCCGAGGCACTGGAAAAGGTACAGGACCTCGGGCCGCCCCGGCTGCAAAGGGGTTTTGAGGAGTGGAATGCCGAACAAGGGCTTCTGCTGTTCCGCGGGTGCGTGTACGTCCCAAAGAACGCGGAGCTCCGGCGGGATATAGTCAAGATCCACCATGACTTGCCGATCGCCGGTCATGGCGGTCGTGCCAAAACCCTGGAGCTCGTATCGCGGAACTACTGGTGGCCAGGAATGTCTAAATTCGTCAATGAGTACGTAAGCACCTGTGACGTGTGCAACCGTACCAAGACATTCCCAGCCAAGCCCCAGGGTCCGCTGAAGCCGAATGAGATCCCCGAGCGCCCATGGCAGATCATCACGACCGATATGATCGTCGGCTTGCCGAAATCTGATGGGTTCGACTCAATCCTAGTCACCGCCGGCCGCTTCACAAAGCAGGTCCACTTCTCAGCCTGTCATGAGACCCTGACGGCGGAAGGTGCGGCAGACCTGTACATCCGCGATGTGTTCAAGCATCATGGGGCCCCGGCTAAGGTCATATCAGACCGAGGTCCCCAGTTTGCTTCGAAGTATCTCCATGCGGTGTACAAGGGACTGGGAATTGAGCCGGCGCTGTCTACGGCGTTCCATCCTCAGACAGATGGCCAGACAGAGCGCTGGAATCAGGAGATCGAGCAGTACCTGCGTGCTTTCACAAGCCACAGGCAGGATGATTGGGCAAAGCAGTTGCCACTCGCGGAATTTGCACTGAACAACCGAGTTCACTCCGCGACCGGGCACTCCCCTTTCTTCCTGCATCAGGGGTACCATCCTGAGATCCAGGTGCGGATCAATCCGATGTCTGCGATGCCCACGGCCGCTGATCGACTCAAGATCCTGAAGGAGATTCGCGATGACACGCGCTCTGCGCTCGAGCTGTCAGCCGAGCGTATGAAGGTGTACTACGACAAGCACGTGCAAGAGGCACCGGTCTTCGCACCGGGGGACAAGGTCTGGCTTGATGCCCGGAACCTTAAGCTGAAACAGCCGAGCAAGAAGCTTAGTCCCAAGCGCCTTGGACCATATGCCGTGCGGCGAAAGCTCGGGGACCTGGATTACGAATTAGTCCTGCCGAAATCGGTGCCGGTGCACCCGGTATTCCATGTCTCCTTGCTTAGCAAGTACACGCGTAGCGATATCCTGGGCCGGGAGCCGGAGGAGCCACCTGCGATCGAGGTTGAGGGCGACGAGGAGTATGAGGTTGAGCGGATCAAAGATTCGAGGATCTTCCGGCGTCAGCTGCAGTATCTCGTCAAGTGGAAGGGGTATGACGATTCGCATACGTCATGGGAACCGGCGCGCAACGTTGCCAATGCGCCGGCCCTCATAGCCGACTTCCACCGGAAGAATCCGAACGCCCCTCGTCGACTCAACGCTGCTACTTTCGGTGGTCTCAACTTCCAGCCAATGCCTTCGCCGCTGACTGAAGCACGATGCCGCTCCGGGTGGGAGATGGGCAAGGGCGCCTCGCATGAGGTCATGCGCCGTTGAGGAGGGGGTAATGTCACGAGTTGGTACGGCGCCTAGCCGTTTTTTAATTTTTCCTTTTCGCGGGCTCGAACCCGCGACCTCTGTACTACCTGCCTGATATGGACGCGTCACTATCTACTGTACGATTAGATTAGATGGGGCGGCAACGCACGGCACAGCTCGGGCCCCGCTGACACAGCCGCTCTGACTCACCGGCCCCTGGGGCCACGTCGGCATGCTGCGCACAGACCAGCTGTGCACGGACCAACGTGCACAGCCTGCCCTAATCTCCCCATGTATATAAGCCGGCCTCTGCTGCCCTAGGGACCTCAGTTTCGACCTCTTGTCCCTAGGTCAGTAAGCTCCCCTTTGTATTCCTTTCTTACTTAACTAACTAATATACTATCTTGTCCCTAGCCTTAGGTTTGAGCCTCGCTCACCATCGCTTCGGTGAGAACCAGTCGGACGCCCCTCGCTTCTAGGTATTTTCCTGTCGCTTGACCTCAAGTCGCGACAGCACCGGCCACTCATTAATTCCTTTCAGCTTCGCGGGATCCATCGCCACCTCATCGCCACCGAACACATAGCCGACGTAGTCGACCTTGGGAACATCCCATTCGCATTTCTCAGGCTTCAGGAATAGATCATTATCCTGAAGGCGGCGCAGAACCTCGCGTGTGACCTTCTCATGCTCCTCTTTATTGGTGGAGAAGATGAGTATATCGTCCAGGTACACAAGGATCTTGCCGCCGACGATGAGATCATGGAAGATCTCGTTCATCATCGCCTGGAAAGTCGCGGGGGAGTTGGTGAGACCGAAGAACATCACCAAGGGCTCGTACAACCCTCGGTTAGTCACGAAGGCCGCCTTCCATTCGTCACCGGCTTTGATCCAGACGTTGTTGTATCCCCATCGGACGTCGAACTTTGTGAAGAGCGTAGCGCCGCGGAGCTTATCCACCATCTCGGCGATCAACGGCAAGGGATAACGGTTTTTGACCGTGATTGCGTTCAATCGGCGGTAGTCCTGTACGGGTCGAAGCATCCCTTCCTTCTTTTTGATGAAGAAGAAGGGGGAGGAAATGGGCGACTTCGACTCCCGTATGTAGCCTTTCGCCAGTTGCTCTTTTAGGAACTTGTCTAGTTCCTCCTGCTCGTTGTTCGACAAGGGGTACACCTTAGAGTGGAAGGTCGAGTAGCCGGGCACGAGTTCGATCGCATGATCGTATGGCTTCCTTTCGGGTAACCATTCTGATGCTTCTTTGGAGAAGACATTCAGGAACTCGTGGTACTGTTTAGGTACCGACTCCTCGGCAGTCTTAACGACCTTCTTTTTGATCTCCTCCTCAGCAAACAGCTGGGAGTACGTATGTCCTGCTGCAATGAACAGCTGAGGAGCGCCGGGAAGCGTGACACCTTGCTCCCAGGCTTCGATCAAGTCAGCCTCATTCCACTCTACTTCCGTCGGATCTTCCTCGGGTTCGAAGTCCGGGAGTACCTTACTCCGGCAGGCACCTATGACCGACCGTTTGGACTTCGGCGAACGCCTGCGCGCCGTGGGCCTGTCCCCCGTATCACGCGCAGTCGCTGCTTGCTCCATTCGGCCAGTCTTCCTGGCACTGCACGTCTCAGGGCATCGTGATAACTTTAAGGAGCCTGACTCCCAGTCAATTTCAGGGTTGTGCTCTCGTAGCCAATCCAACCCGACAATCACATCCTCTGGACCTATGTCCGTGACCGTAAACACCGTCTTCTCGACGTGTTCTCCTATCTGCATCTGTAGTACGGCTACCTCCGAGATGCTTCCGTCTTTATTGAGCGTTCCATCGATATTGTAAAGCGGGATTGTGTCACAGTTTCCCTAATTTTACCTAATTTTTCCGCTATTTCTGCGGACATATCAAAGGGTATAGGGACTTATCCATACTTATCTGTCCGCATATGGGTACATCTACATATCTAAGGGGTTATCCGCTTAAATAAGCGACACATGATCTTGTTCTGGACACATCAGGCTAGACTCTGATGCCGGACCTTTTCTAGATAGAAACCAGACTCCTTCTGGACCATGACATCATTCTGACATCATAGGTAGGAGCTAGGCTCAGGCACTAGGCCATAGGCCGGTCAATTCTGGACCCTAGGCCCAGGGCAGGGCAGGGCCAGACTATGACATCATATATGACATCATAGAGCACATGATACTTAGTAATCCTTACCCAGCTAGGTACCAGGGGTCCATTACCGGTCCCTGGGGGTTTTCCCTCATGTATATAAGGCAGCATCCTGGGGCACCCTGTCCCCA
>NW_020169835.1:155784-378066 GCF_002117355.1 Postia placenta MAD-698-R-SB12 | reverse complement strand
ATCTAAGGGGTTATCCGCTTAAATAAGCGACACATGATCTTGTTCTGGACACATCAGGCTAGACTCTGATGCCGGACCTTTCTAGATAGAAACCAGACTCCTTCTGGACCATGACATCATTCTGACATCATAGGTAGGAGCTAGGCTCAGGCACTAGGCCATAGGCCGGTCAATTCTGGACCCTAGGCCCAGGGCAGGGCAGGGCCAGACTATGACATCATATATGACATCATAGAGCACATGATACTTAGTAATCCTTACCCAGCTAGGTACCAGGGGTCCATTACCGGTCCCTGGGGGGTTTTCCCTCATGTATATAAGGCAGCATCCTGGGGCACCCTGTCCCCCAGTTCTATTCACTTCGTTGTTGCGCTTAACAGCATTACCTCCCCCACACTTAAGTGCTTTATCTCCCCCCCTTACCATCAAGCTATAAGGTGGGTTTATAGGTTTTGTGATAGATTGGCTCTTTCAATTTCCGCGTTCGTACTCGATTCTCTGTGATGAAACGCTTGTTGATGAACTTCGTGGTGGCTCTGCTGTCCACCATTGCAACTATATCCTTGTGCCGTCTTTCTCCTTTGAGGCGCACCGGGATGTGGAAGTGCTGGGACCCGTGGTCCAACTCGTAAACATTCGCGGTCGCCAATACATTGTACAAATTGTTATTACGAGGTCCGACGCGTGCGGCACGAAGCGCGGACCGGATCAAAAACCCTCCTCCTTCATCGCCCGATAGTGCTCGAGCTCCTCGCGCATCGACTTCACCTGTGCCATTAAGTCCGCCAGCTCCGATTGTTCGGATTTCGCTGAAGCGGCACTTATACTTGCCGAGGGTGTTGTCGTGACGGGGGTGCTTGTCGCAGCCTGGGTGGAGCCCAAGGCAACCGTAGCCCGCGTGTCGGCGCGTTTTGTGTAAGGCTTGTCCTTACAATTGGGGCACTCGAATCGTCGGTACCCTTGCTTCCCACAGCCGAAGCATGTGCCGGGGAAGTTTCCTTTTCCGACGGCCGCATTGATGCTGGCCGAAGCTGCGTGCGACTGAGGTGCACCACCACGTGCCCCTCCGCGTCCTCGACCTCGGGCCGAGAAGAAATTGTTTAGCTCAGGCCGACGGGCCCGGCTGATGTCGAGGATCTGCTCGACCTCAGTGGCGCGCTTGTCAGCTGCTTGCCACGTGGTGAAGGTTTCGAGCTCGATCTTCCGGTAGACGCGGGAGGGGATGCCGCTCAGGTACTTGTCGCGTAGCTCCAGGTCCCCATACCCAGAGCGATCCGCCGGACCCTTGAACAGCGCGGAGAACTCCGCAGCAGTGTGTTTTTCACGGACCGACTTGTCCGCGCAGAGCTTCGCCAGCTCTACTTGTGCTGCCGCCTCGTCGTCGAGATTTCCGAAGCGGGCCCTGAAGGTGGCGGCAAAGGCTGCTTCGTTTGCGAACGGGGTCGTGGCCCCTTGCACACCCACCTGCACCGATGCGAGCTGGGCAAAGTAGGGAGTGGCCCAGGCGCGGGCGTCACCGTCGAGCAGGCTCAGTGCAACCTGTACTTTGAGCTCGATGGTGGTCAACGACGTGTTGACCATCCAGTAGATGCGCAGCTGCAACAAGAACCTATCGCAATCGATGACGGTTTTGCCATCGTATCGGAGTGGGAGGAGGAGTTTTAATGTCTCCTTGTCAAGGGCGGCTGCGGGGGACGACATTATCGGCGTCGGGGGGGACGGAGGACGCTGCGGGGGCAGAGGCGGCTGTGGTGGCCCTCCGCTGGTCGAACTTCGAGAGGAGCGAGTGCTCGAGCGGCCTCTCGGCGGAGTCGGCGGTGAAGACGCCGAAGGAAGTTCGGTGGGGGGGTCACGTACGTCAGGGACTGCTGACGCGGGGGCGAGCGCTGTCGGCGAGGCGGACCCAGTAGAATCCTCGGACTCGGACTCCGAGATTCCTTCTTCACCTGTACCCTCCTCAGGCTCAGGCTCTGGCGCAGGGTCTGGAGGGAGATCTCCTCAAGCTTGACTGGACTCGGCGACAGTTTGGGGGAGGCGGGAGGTAGGGGAGACAGGGCGAGAGTGCCGCGAGGCAGATCGAGATGCAAGGGTGCTTTGGGGTCCGAGCGGGTGTTGTGCTCGTCGGATCGCTTTGTAGCGAGGGTAATCCTCCTCGATCGATCGGGGTGTCCGATTTGGGCACGGTTGCTGCTCGCAACGATAGAGGACTGTCTCAGGGCCGTCTGGGATGTAGACGTCGATGAGGTCCTGGGAGTCGAATGCATGGATCTGGCCTTGGCAGGCAGCCACGTTGGATGGGGGAAGGACGGGGAGGTGCGCGTACTACAATGGCCGTGCTATGCTAGCCTACGCTACGGCGCCCGAGAAGACACTAGGGTTCGCAGTTCACGTGGGGCCCAGTACTGCTTTTGACTATTATGCAGCAGGAACCTAGTCCACGCGTCCGTGAGGACAAGTACCGCCCACTGAAGTGCAGGTACTGAAGAGTTCGTTCCCTTAGTGTTGGCGATGTATGTAGGGCTATCTACGTATCGTATGTATCGTAGAGTATCGTAAGGGTGCGCACCACCCGACCTGTGGGAAAGGAAAGTGAATATAGGGTGTCCCGAGGGGACGCCGGCAGCTTGGGGAGTTTCGACCTAATGTCGCGACTTGAGGTCAAGCGACTGAGGAAAACTTGAATGCTGGGGGCGTCCGACTAAGTCTCACCGAAGCAATGGTGAGCTATGCTCAAACCTAAGGCTAGGGACAAGTAAATGCATTAGTTAGTAGGGTAAGGAAAGAATACAATGGAGGGCTTACTGACCTAGGGACAAGAGGTCGAAACTGAGGTCCCTAGGGCAGCAGAGGCCGGCTTATATACAGGGGAAGATAAGGGCAGGCTGTGCGCGTTGGTCCGTGCGCAGCTGGTCCCTGCGCAGCATGCCGACGCGGCCCCGGGGGCCGGTGAGTCAGAGCGGCTGTGTCAGCGGAGCCCGAGCTGTGCCGTGCACTGCCGTCCTATCTAATCAGATCGTACAGTAGATAACGACGTGTCCATATCAGGTAGGTAGTACAGAGGTCGCGGGTTCGAGCCCGCGAAAAGGAAAAAATTAAAAAACGGCTAGGCGCCGTGCCAACTCGTGACAGTTATCTACTGTACGATTAGATTAGATGGGGCGGCAACGCGCGGCACAGCTCGGGCTCCGCTGACACAGCCACTCTGACTCACCGGCCCCCGGGGCCGCGTCGGCATGCTGTGCACGGACCAGCTGCGCACGGACCAGCGCGCACAGCCTGCCCTTAACCTCCCCTGTATATAAGCCGGCCTCTGCTGCCCTAGGGACCTCAGTTTCGACCTCTTGTCCCTAGGTCAGTAAGCACTCATGTATCTGCTTACTTACTCATACTAACTAATACACTTACTTGTCCCTAGCCTTAGGTTTGAGCATCGCTCACCATCGCTTCGGTGAGAATCAGTCGAACGCCCCTAGCTCCTTTTAGGTTTTCCCCTGTCGCTAGACCTCAAGTCGCAACAGTGCCCCCGTGACACAAGCTCCCGTATCGTACGCGGTGCGATGTGACCCAAACGGCGGTGGAGGTCCATAACGGTAAGCTTCTCGACTTTAGCCGCGGCATTAGCTGACCCAGTCGAGCGGGGACGGGTAACCAGATACAGGCCACGGGACTTCGGGATGGTGCCAACAGTTCGCCCATCCTTATCAGCAAGGATGCACTTCCCACCAGAGAACATTGCAGAGTATCCCGCATCATCAATATGGCCGATCGAGACGAGGTTAAAACCGAGTGCAGGCGTGTAAAGCACCTGTGTCAAGCGCATCTGTGAGCTTGGCGCAGAGTCGTTTGGTATGGAGACAATAATGTCCCCAACCTCAAGTGCCTCGAAATGCTGCTGGTTTGCGGCATTCAACGTCTGCGGCTTGGTCTCACGAAAGGAGAGGGAGTCCTGGCGGTAAGGTGACATATGATGACTCGCACCGGAATCGTACAAGTCAACGGGAGTAGATTCAGCTGCAACAAGAGCAGTGACAGCTGCGGCGGTAGAGCTATTGTACATGACAGGACTGTTGTCCGGGACAAGCTCTTGGAGCGGTGCTAACTCCTCGTCAGCAGGCTTGTTTACCATAATGTCATCCAGCCAGATGGCAACAGCGGTAAGGCGCGTGGCGACTGGAACGGGCGTGGGTGTAGGAACAGTGTCTGCATTGATGTGCGGGCCCGCATGACCAACGTGGGAATCCATTGAGCTTGACTCGGTCCGTAGTGACGGCAATGAGTGAGCATCTGACTGTTCCGTAAGACCAGTGATGTCTGACGTCACATCGGCATCGAACAGATCCGGGAACACCTCCTCATCCGATGATTTGGAGTGCAGGAACTCCTTCGGCAGCGAGAGGTAAGCGGACCATGCACCGGCAACTTCGTCGAGCGAGGCGACAGCAGCAGTCGCAGCGTTGGCGTTGCCGCTCTTTGGCTTCGCCACAGCAGGCTTAGACGTGTTCGATGAGTCCTTTCCTTTGGCGTCGTCATCCTGCGCCGGGCTGGGGCATTGATCCTTACGATGACCTTTGCCACCACAGTTCCAGCATACACCAACAGGTTTCTGCGGACCACGGCGACCCTTCACCTTCGGCTTCTCGGACGAGATCACACTCACTGCGACTCCTGCGTCCTTCGGCTTAGGCTTGGGCTTGCCACTGTGCCGACGGTCCCACTCTTCGAGAGCGATCTCCATGAGCGCTTCCGCATCAAGAGCCGGCACTTCCTCGGTTGGCACATTTGGCGGGAGTGGAGTAGGTGGCACAACCTGGAAGCGACGGGCAAGCTTCGTAGTGGCAGAGACTTGCGAAACGAAGGTTGAAAGCTCCTCAGGTAGGAAATTGATGACTAATGAGGCATACTCGGCATCGCTGACCTTGATATCGTTGGTCAGCAGCTCCTCGTACTTCACGCGCAGGCGATCAAGTTCGGTGTGGAGGTTTGCACCGGACATTGCGCGCATAGTCAGGAACTGCGTGCGCAGGTTCGCACGCAACAGCATGGACTTCTGTGCGAATTCCTGGACGATTGCGGCCCAAATCGCGGCAGCGGTCTCCTTCCGGGCGTGTTTCGTGAAGGTGATGTCCGGCAGCTTCTGAGTGAGGAGGTACATCGCTAACGATTCCTTCTTATCCCAGGCTGCAATGGCTACCTGTTCCGCTGGCTCCACGTTCACTTCATCAGCAGGTACCGGGCGTGTCGATGTCCCATCGAGATGGCCCCATGCTTCCTTCTGGCGCACGGCAATCTGGAAGCGTTGGCGGAAAGTGGTCCAGTTCCTCCCAGTAGCATCAAGCTTCTCAAAAGCTGAGCTGAAGTCGGCAAGGGACGAACTTGTCATAGCGACGGCGATGGGCTATTGGCGGAGGCGAAAAGAAATGTGTGAGTCTGCTTCAGTTACGGCTCGGGGCTCATAACCTGACGCAACGGCAGGGCTAGAGCACGCGTCGTCGGACTATAACAAATAGGACGAGGACCTCAGTGCGTGCTCGGATACGATGCAAGACTTGTATTTATGCATACCTATAACAAATAGGACGAGGACTACAATGTACGTGAGTATGTGTAAACGAGAACAGAACAAGCTAAGTACTCACCCTCAGTGCGTGCTCGGATACGATGCAAGACTGAGGGTGCGGTCGCAAATGCGAGCGTATAAGACGGCGAGCAGAAACGACAGGCACAAGGTACGTGACAGGTACTATCGGTGCGCACTGATGCTGCGCATGCATGCGCATGGCGGGATGAGTGCCAAGAAGGGGCAGCGCATCAGCGCGTAAATAGCGTAAGGTAAAACAGGGCGATACGGAACGGTATAGTAGCCGGAGAGCCGGCGCGAGAGCGTACGTATGGATTATCTGCTCCAACAATACTGGGCTGCTTGTTTGGTCGCGTCGGACGAAATTCGAGGGTTCGACAGACATGTCAAGGTCGGCTGCTCACCTTTTCAGCTACTCAACGACGAGCTCGAGCTCGTATAGACGCGGATCAGGTGTCCGTGGAGTGAGCTGCGCATCGAATATCTGAGACACCCGATGCCTGACATTGTCAGCAAGTACCTCATGAACTTCCCATCGCGAACGATTCTCTTGCCGCGGGGACATACGATAATGCGCGGGGGGGAGGGGAGGGGGGAGAAATATACATGAATTCAAGTCGACCTAGAAAATGCGTAAGATGACAGTGTATTATTGGAGAATGGGAGATATTGGTATAAGTATGACCATAGAGCTGTGTATGCCGGCCCCCGTCCTTTCTCGAAGGGTGCAACCGCGACGGGATTGGAGTGCAGGTCAGAGGCTCGATGCGTACTGAGTATCTCCCACTTGGGAAATGAACTCATAGTCTATGACCAGTGATCAGCGCTCATTCTAAATCGTCAGGTGAGCTCACATGAACCTTGTTTTTGCTAGCTTTGGAAAAAATGGTTCATATCGAGGCAGAGGAGCAAGGCCATGAGAAACGGAAGCAGAAATGAGTAGACACGACAGAATCTTCTACGCACGCTCTAGGTTCATAAAGACTAATGCGAGGCGAAGCTCTTCCGGACCTTATTCTCACTGCTGTCCTGTGCAACCCAGATGCACGTGGGGTGCAGGTCACAAAGTGTCGTCATCAAATGGCCGTTGTTGGAAGAAATTCGTGCCTCTCGAATTTTAACCAAGTGAAGCCTAATTATAGCTCCACACCTGAAGCGACTCAACGAAGGTAAGATACACACATCTGGAGATTGGTATAAATGAGTGGGGTAAGGAATGGATCGTCACTTTACAAGAATACCAGAATACTATAATCAAAGGCAAAGGCACTAGTAAGTGACAAGGGGGGGAAAGGAGGATGGGCTGAGCCTGAAGAAAAGTGTTCATCATCTTCTACAGAGGACACACGACATCCCGTCAGCATATTCAAGAAATGAGACATCACAATGCGTACAATGCCCGACCCGAAGCGTTGAGAGTATCCATCGCGCTAGTTATACTTGACGGATTGATCCACCAACGAAGTCCATTGCCTTGTCGAACTCCAAGCTGAGCTCCGGAGAGACAGAGGATCGGAGCTCAGGCAGACTGGTACCCATGTCCCCAAGTATGCCTCTGCATCCCGAAGGCTCTGTATCCCCCTTAACCGTGGTCGTGGAGACACGGACTTGGATAGGATAGGAGCCTTCTCTGAACGCTTGCGAAGAGGCGTCACCACTGATCCGGATGATGATGAGGTCGAAGGAGATGCCAACGATCTCCAAAGTCTGGGAGCTCAAGGCGTTACAAGATGGAACGGTATGCGCAGCTACTACTGCTCACCATGTCTGATAGACCATAACAGGCGTTGGTACCGCTGTATGTGGATATGAATGTCGCTAGAACCGAAGCAGTGTATATGACCGCAGACTCGACGATTGCCGTGTTCACAGCTGCAAGTTTCGAGCGGCGACGAGTGGAAGTGCTGGAAGGAAAGAGAGAAGACGTCCACCTGTCGACCCTCCAGATCCTATACACGATCATGCCTAATAGCAGCCACAAGAATTGATTGATTGCACCTAGAGGAAGCAATTTTGGAGCGCGCACCTGTACAGTATACGTTATGAACCAGGGTACTAGCGAAGACGGACGTCAGAAGCGGATAGAGCTTATTGTTTCCGTCCGTAATAGACAGTTCTCCGAGTGTGTGCATGTAGGATAGGTTCGCCACAGCGGTCGCGCTAGTTACCATCACTAGCAACAATGGCATGGCAATGACCCACCACCGCCTGTTCCATAGAATCCAGCAGCGGTATATCTAGTCCCAGATGAGTCATTCATGGGACTTAGCGGCGTCAGTCAGTTTGAAGCTCGCATACCAAAGCCGCGTCCGAGATGACTGTCACAATATCGTACCAGGCACTCTGGGTAGGGCGGCCGTCAGCGACGAACGAACTAACGGCGAGCAACCATAAGTTGTTTACCCTCATGATATTCACTCTTGACGAGATCTGCAGGAACACCGCTTTTGCGTCGCCCTCGCTGTGGTTGTTGTTGACAAACGCGGAGACGTTGTGGCACAGATTGAATAGAACGTCAACCGTGCCGACGATAAACAATGCCGTTGCGACATAGAACCAAGACCAGCTGCAGAGATTGCGACGTACGCCGGTCCGCTTGAAGAGCGTCCATATGCAGATCGTGAAGGTGAGCATGTGTATACCGTATGTGACGCTCTGCAAGAATAACGCGATAAGTCGGGCTTCGGTGATTGGGAAATTGTGCATAGTGGGGAGACTCTTGCAAGGACAAAGTCAGTACATCCAGCCTATATGCTGCTGAGGAAGGCTAGTGTCATGCTCCTACTTTATCATGACATCTAAAAGCTCTTTTGAAGCGAAATTAGTGGTACGTGACCGAAATATTGGCGGATAAACTTTAACTCACCTATACGAAATTCATTCGCCAGGCGCAAATAGCCAATTACTTATTTACGATATTGCGACTGCTGTGGCTTCGGTGATACAACACATCATCTTACGAGAAGATCAGCGATCAAGGCAAACGTGCCAAAGTGTCAATTAATCACCGGCAGCTATACCCGATCTTGGTCTGTACAAGGATCAAACAGCTAGTGAGATCATGTACCCGTCTACACTTACCATCGATGGATTAATTTTGATGCTCACACTGACGGCATATACGTGCGCCTGGAGGAGCAGACGTAAAGGGAATGACTGCAGAAGCATGAAATCGCAGGACCTCTCTTCGCATCTTATCGACAAGGTAACGTTTGACGGACACTGACAGAAACATCCTTTAGAATGTGATCGTCGAAAAGATGAGCGGCGTCTCAGACTCACTATGATGTGGAGGTGTGAAGAGAAGACTTGCGACGATTCGGTGTAAGTCATAGAGGCGGAACTATCATTGGAAGCTCCGGAACGAGACAGATCATCAGTGCCTGCACAGTGCAGCAGAGCAGTAAGTCGCCATAGAGATCAGACTACGTGAAACCCGTTTGCCCGACCGTGGAGACCATTTGATTCATAATGCAAAGATGAGTGTCCAAAGAACTCACGAGAAGCTGTAGCAGCAATTGAGCAAAAGTTGCGAAGCTTTCCAGGGCCAACTCGAAGGGACCGTATCGTGAGGATTTGCAGGCAAGGCACTTTGATCGTGATTCAAAAGCCTATAACTGAGTGGTAGACAACTCGACGCTGATGACACTGGCATGAGCAGCTACTCAAGTCATGCTCTTGCGCCAGCCTTCAGCTTGACTACAACATATACGACAACTCCACAGTCCACAGATGGTGCTGCAGCGCAATGCGGATAGTATGCGGTCTCCTGAGACACTGGGATGCGCCCTCCAGCAGGATGACGTGTGCACTCTTGTAGACTAGATACAGCGTATACCGGGCCAGGGTGAAATGTTAGAAGAAGGGTTCATTGAAGCCGTTGGTCTCCAGGTGGATATCATAAATCCCCTGCGCGGCAGTCCTATATATGCGAACATAATGAATGTCAATTGGTTTACTCAGGTCGCCGAAATGGAAGCAGAGCGACCCGTATGATTCTTTCTGAAATAGGGACCGGAGCAACCCGGACCTCGGAGCCGTGGGGTTGCCGATAAGTTCCCATAAATGGAAGCGCTGGAGGTCTTCAGTCAGTACTTCCTTTGAGTGTGCGGTGCTTGCCATGCGTACGGCAGTATCACTACGAGCTAGGTCAGTGCTTCCCGCTCGAGGTAACGCAGTGCATCCCCTGAGAAAGCGTTACTAAAGGCTGGCATCTGAAGCCGAACCGTGGAATTTCTGATAGCATCAGGACTCAGGATCAGCCCGACAAGCTCACTGCGAAGTCGGTACCTCATCTCGTCTCTTGCAAACGATGCTTATCTCGATGCTCATGCGCACATGTACGTCGCATGAAATCGCAAAGCCTGAACGAGGACATGTGGTTTCACATCATATCTCTCGTCACTCCAGCGGATGCGCTTAGCCTGTCTGCAGTTTGCAAGGAAGCGAGGCCATTCGCTAGACGCCGCTCTCTATCGGAGATCCATCTGCACTCCAGGAATTTCGACAAAATCTGTGACTTTCTACTAGCAGACACCTCTGATCGTCTCCACTGGGTACGCGACCTTACGCTTGCGGGGGATATATTCGGGTCGGAAACCAGCCTGTACCAGTACGACCTCAAAGATGGCGATAACATAAAGTTTGAGTGGGTACCTGTCTTCCTTGAGATCCTACAACTTGCCCACAATCTCCGTCGACTGTCATTATCTGGTACTGAGGTGCTGCTCAAGATGGAGCCTGCGATCGGGGATGCATTCGTCGCCCTTCCGGAGCTCACGTCGTTAGAGCTCAACCACGCTGGCTCACACACAATAAGAATGCTATCCAGGCTACAGAGCACGGTGCGGCATCTCATCGTCCACCACGATACAGCAAGCGATACAGGACGAACCTTCTATGAGTACTTGACTCATGGGGTGACATTTCCCGGTGTCGAGACCATTGAGTTCGGTGACCTCGACAGTGAACCTTACCCGCTCACCACAAAACTCTACCTCGACAGACAGTGGCCTGACGTGCGCCATCTGACTCTATCCCAGACGAGCCTCACCCCAATGTCGACGTGCGCGCGACTATTTTCCGGCATTCGTTCACTCTACCTGAAGTATGCTATTGGATATGATCCTCGCACCCCACCCTTATGGCCCAGCCTCGACTTCGTACGGGGTCAGTGTCGAGCGCTTGATTACTTGACGGTAATAAGTTGTCCAGTCTATCATCTCAAACTCCGTGAAGAAAGCAGCGAGTACGAGCATCCCCCCCGCATCCTCAAAGCCATCAGAAAGCCCTCGCCTGTTGTACTATCAATAAGGGCACGTGTCCCTCTCAACAACATGAATTTCTGGATAGCGCTCCTGGAGTGTGCTCCACGACTGCGGTGTCTCGATTTCATTGTGATCTATGATGACACCGGAAAAGACCGTCTCTGCAAGTGGATCGTGAGTGTGATCATCTTATATTCCAATATTGTGCTCAATGACCGTCATACATTCAGGAAGACATATCGGATGTTTTCGCATCCTCACGCCTCCTTTGCATCAGGATCCGCATCCACGACCGGTTCTGTAAGCTGTCGGATATACACTTCCTGCTTCCTTCCTTGGAACACTTCGCGCGTGGCGTGCGTTCATTGCAATATCTTGCCTTTGGTCTCGGAAATCTGGACTATCTCTCCGAAGCCCGGCCCGGCCGCTTTCGTGGGAAGACGTGTCTCCACATGTGAGGATGGCAGGTCGATTGAGGCAATATCGCACGAATCAGGAAAGCATATACTCGCGGCCATTCGCTCCGCGGATTTCGGTGACGGGAAGAACCTGGACGGTTTGTCGCGCCTTGTCATATTACGTCTGTTGCTGCCGGCTGAACCATTGTGAAGGTCTTGTATCAGTTCGGAGGGGAAAGGAGGTTGAGGCAATGTCAGATGGCTATTACGCACATGAGCATGATATGTCTGGGGTCATACACACCCGCCCAGTAGTCTGATAGGTCCGCTTTCAATAGGAAATCGTAGTCTAGCGCATGTAGCCGCATCGAAGATTCCGCTATGAACGTCGAGTGTTCTCATGATTTTGTTTTCACTACATTGGTCCCAGTATAGACACCTGTTCCAGTTGAACAGACATGCTATGACCATCCCCTTGGTAATAGGTATGAACTTTGTGCGGCCGTCAGAACGCAGATTAGATCTCTCCGAGATCCGAAATGGCTGCGACACAACTGTTACTTGAATGTGAGTCTAATATCCTGATATCATCATATACGGAATCTAGTGCGCAACGCTCATGCGTCAAGACATTTCAGTGATAATCACGACTTCAAACGTACTCACCTTCCATATTTGGATGTCTCACCGATCGCAGTGGCGGTGATGGCTGCATCATCGTGGTGTGCGCAGGAGCGCCCTTTGCTGGTCCGCGTGCGAGCCATTCCTGCTCATTCCCTCTCACCTGAGCCGGCTGAGGCCGAGCTCCGTCGACAGCTCAAGTTGCCTGGTGCGACACAGACGGATTATACTGCTTTATTTAGCTTGCTTTCGTTCCATTCACAACCTGCTTCAGTGCCATGATGATTGCTCTCAGACACAGACCTGTGGCCCGTTTGCTTCCATTCAATTCGGACTGGGTGCCGATGATTTCCGTTGGGGCTTCAACACGATTTACGTTGAGCAATTTCCGAGTGGTTGAGTGCAGTAATTTGCATGGCCGAACAAGGCACCTTCCCTTCACCCTAAGGATCTTAAACTTCCCCTTTGCACCCTGGTTTCGACACGTCAGATATATGGAGGTATTGCTAGCCTTATTTTTAAGCAGTACGTTTATGCCTTATGAGGCTGTACAGCTTGTTGCCATCGCGACTCATTCTACATTGACACAATGCTTCATAGGCCACTAGTATGTTCCTCATTCCTGCGTACCCCTTCCCTGCGGATTGATGCAACACATCAAGACATGTTATATTGAATGCATCACTAGCATATCACTGCGAAACCCAAATGCGATCATCCGCCAACAGCGAAATCGACATCGACATCGACATCGACAATCTTTCTTTCAACATTGCCTACTCAACGAGCAGTGGGGTCGGTAATATGAGGTCAGGTTGCATAGATTGCGTTGAATACAACTCACTATCGAACAGCGACGTAAACGTTACTCTATATAATTGCATCTTGACTCAGTTGGCGCTGCGGCGGCGGTCATAGTAGGCGACGATGAGATCTTGACCATCCGCCTCAGTGTCTGTATATTAACCATAGTCTTAAGCCTCAGCGCAAAACAGAATTCATGCACTAACCCGCAGCAGTGTCTAGAGAAGTACAACAAAGCTGTCAGTACTCGTTGCTGGCAATACATACAGCTATGTGACATACCTGTGTCAGAGATTGGCGAGCCGGTCGCAGCAAGCACGACCAGTGAGAGAAAGGCTACAAGGACAGAAAGACGAGAGAACTGCATGATGGTGTGTACAGAATTTATCGAAGCGAATCGTTGTAACTGGTGCTGAGGAGGAAACCAGAAACGATGCAGCTCATCTTATATATTGTGAACTCAAGCACGACTACCAGGGCCGCTATGAGAGTATGTATGTATGTATACTACATGTGATCCAGCTTATCTTGGAATATGCAATCATGAACAGATGAATACAGTCGCAAGTGTATAGCTTAGGGAATTGCGAGACCAAAGTGGCATAGTGGTCTTTCCTTGTGTGGTCAGAATCACACCTTCTCGGATTCTGTTTGAAATTCTCAACGACAGCTGTTTTGCATTATGGCAACATGAATCTTCGCAAACGCATGGGGGCGTATCCCACCCGCAATTATCTTGCTACTCGAGGTGTATCTTCACACAATGTCATAGTCAGCTGAACTGTTAATCTGTCCTGCTGCTCGGCTGACCTCACATACTGCAAAGACCACTTTGCAAATGAGCTAGCAAACAGCCTTAATGACCTCTAGCAGTGAGTCTCGTGGATATCCTTGTGATGCTTCTGATAAGAGTCAGCAATAGATATTCTGACAGGCATCAGTTTCCAACCTCGGGGCGTATTCCCAGTCTTTGACGCATTTGCCATATGATCGATACTCTGGAAGCTTAGATAACATCCTCGCCCAATCACTAATGCTACCATCCCGCCCACTTCATATCCATGGCAGATATCCTTCGCGCATACAGACCTATCGAGGGTAGGGACGGTTCAACAGACAGTCTCATATCAAAGTACGAAAGCGATGATGAAGCTCACCTCGTGAAGGAGACGCACGGGAAACAGCCATGGTTCAGATTAGTCATTTGGCTGGAGCACCTCGTCGTCGCCGTGTCTTTGATCACAGTAGCGGTTGTTGTTTCTCAACTTCCCAGCGATCGACTTTGTGCGAAGAGGCTGTCGGCATATTGTGCGTGGTCCCCTTTTCGAATAATCGTGAGCAGGACTTACATGCTTCCAGCGACAGCGATGGATATCGTAGAGTATCAGGATGTCAAGTTTAACGGAACGAATGAACATCAATCGATTTACAAAGGAGAGCCTAATCCGGACCTTGACAACGCTTGGGATGCACTAGTCTTTGGAAGTGGGTGATATATACATCGCATGGACATAGACGTATCCTTACGAAGTGCTACACAGCGAAACTGACGGCAGTTTCCGCAGAGGCAGTGGAGAAACTGGGAAAATCCGTGCAGCCTTCTCTCGTCAAGTTTATGGATGAAGATGGCGGCGGGTACATGACCACGATGGAAGTCACGCATCAGCTCCATTGTCTGGTAAGTCTTGTTCGTGTTCTTTCCCGTGCGGTGATGCACCTAACTAGCCTCCAGAACTTGCTACGCAAGTCAACCTACTACGACTATTACAAGTCGATGGCAGACCCCTTACTCCGCAGTTCACCAGATCAGTACCGCTTGCATTTGAGTATGACATTATGCAACCCCATTTGCAGTTCCTGGTCATGCTAACGGGTACCTCCTAGACCATTGCATAGACATACTGCGACAGCAGCTCATGTGCACAGCGGATGCTGGGCTAATCACCTATCAATGGGTCAAAGGCTACGAACGGCCCTATCCGGACTTCAGTACTTGGCACAAATGCAGAGCTATCGATAAGCTCTGGGAATGGAACGAGGAGCATGCGGTCCACGTTCCTTGGAGCCGCATCAAGAGGGTCGAACAAGGGATGGACTTGGAGGAGGCTCCATAGTCTTTCGTATGGGTGAAGGCCGTGGCATTACAACTCGCTCTGGGAGGCTCGAGAATACTCACCAGGCAAACCTTCTTGGAGACCGTGGATTTCTGCGCAACTGGGAGCGCTCATATGCTTTATGAATGTTTGAGCCGATTTTATGTAAACAAAATGTATGACACATATATCTCGAAACTGAAGAAACCGGCGTGCTTGTTGATAACATGGCTTGGTCGATGAGATAGATCTCACACGGACACGTTCAGACGGCTTACGCCCACGGTGATTATGTTATGCTCTGATCCCCGCCCGCCCCTGTTCCCTGTTAGTTGTCCTATACTCTCATCTCCACATCTATACCTAATAGCTTTGACATACGACCTCTGCTCCAATAAGCGCATATATCAAGAACGATGTAACTCCAGAGGAGGTTCCACAACCATTGGTCTTTTCCCACTTCCAATAGGCTCGTCTGGCTCACGGACGCGCTCATTGGCCGCTGAAGGCTCCTCATAGACCGCTCAGAACTCCAGTCACGGGATTTGTCTACCGCTAGTGCAGCAGAATAGCCGCGTCTCGACACAGGAGGCCGCAAATTCTGTCCCGGAACACCGACATCGGGTGTCACGCTTGCAGGGAATGTCATTGCGTAGGAGGGCAGACGATGATGTGATGTGGATGATGAGCATAATATGACGATATTCAGCTAGCACCGACTCAGGTCACGTACCGGCAAGCCCATTGATCTTGAAAAGTGATGAGACGATGGATTTCTCCGTGATGTGCCCTTAATCTTGACTATCCACGTCTATCCACTGGCATGGGACATTGCACCCGGTGCTTATTCGTGTCTTTTCAGTTTTGATGCGATTTGACGGCCCACTTTGACTTGGTGGTCTATTCACCTAAAATCATAGTGTCTTCTCATATATATACACACATATAAGGTATGACAATCTCCTCCGTGTGGCTAACTCGTCTTATCGACACGCGTCCGAGGTCACAACCCGGAAGTCCAACAGTGCTCGCTACTGTTACTGCAAGAAAAGGCCGCCTTGTAATCGAGAGAAGGAGTATATGAATATTATGATGGATCAGGCGAACGTACTTCTTCAAAAATCTAGTCAGAAATTGCACTAGAGATGAGCGGTCGAGAGAGAACTCGAAAAATTACAGACCGCAGGACTTAATTGTCTGTTTCGATTGATTTTGCAGATACAACAACGCCATTTGTCCGCCGCATGAGCAGCCTGGAATCGTGGGAGAAGATATATTGCCATGCGGTCCGCGGTCTGCAGAAGGCTGCGAGCAGGATCAAAGTATTGGGGTGGTCATCGGAGGCGCTCATTGTAGTGCCATCTTGAGCGCCTTCAAACTCCGGATCGAAGCGCGCGTTCATCATGCCGGCCGCTCTTCATGGTACACTATGATCAGAATACTGCTTACTTCGTATCCTCTGGATCTCGGGCACTTCCCGGCGAGTTCGTATTCTTCTCCAACTGGCAAGGAGCATGGCCCAATATCAGACCTTCGAATGGCTCATTCAGTCTTCAGCTAACCTTAAGACGTTATTTTTCGCAGCGCTAGCAAGAGGGACGTCCTCTTGACATCCTGCTCGTCATGGGGCCACTGTCCCAGAGTGTTTTGGCGGATTTCTGAATGTCTCGTGCGTTGCGAGGCGCGTGGCCGGCCTCGGGGGATGGGGAGGCCCATCTCTCAGTTCGAGAGCTTGCAGGACAAAATTACGCACATCTGGCTCGAAGGAGCTCGATCAGATATTCCGATAGACACTTCGCTTGCAGGAATCTCCCACGACCTCGGCCATTCGATCACGACGTAGGTGCAATGACAGGCACCCTCTGGCTTTACCATTTGCTGTATTCGTTCTCCACTCTTATACGTATCGATCTCATCTCGGACGGTCGGGATCTACCACTCGTGCTGCATCCCAGTTATATACTACAGGCAGTGCGAAACGTATCAGCTACAAGGATGACTGCAGTGTGGCTTCATCATGCAGTGTGCTGTGATGCACGCAGGACTCGCCGTATCCAGGAACTGATTGCACTCATGATTTCGAATGGCTTGAACATCGTGTTCATCCCCTCCGCTTATCGGCACGTGTAGAGAGGTATGTGTGTCCCAACTGCAGTAAATGACAGTCGGGATGACGGATCCTCGCCCCATGACCTTTGTTCAGCGCCTCCTTCATTTCAGCATGAACAAATGATCTTCCTCCGTGTTGAAGCCAAGTCGCTACTGAAGTTCACCGAATTATACCAGACGCCCTGGAAAAACCACTCAGTAGCACTCCTTGAATGATTATCTGGTACAGTCGCTATTTAATTGAATGTGTCGCTCTCCAGAAGCCTCTTTTTAGCTTTGCAAGCCGCAGAAGTACTCAAGTCACTATGGACAATGCTGTGCAGGCTCATTTTTGATTGGCTATGATTCACCCAAGTATGCCTTCGCCCAATCTAAGAAGTAGAAGGGCTCTCGGAGGCTATCCTACTCATGGCTTCGATGTTGCTTGAAAGACTGCACGTGTACGGAAAGTTCGCTGTGAATATTCCACACCGCATTGCCTCGGGCGCATCGATTGATAAGTGCCGGGGCCTCGAACCATATAAGCATGGGTTGGACATGACTGACATTGGCCAGAACCTTTGCTGGCTACCACTGCGGCGCGCATGACTTCGTACCGACCGTACAACATCACTATTGCTGACTGCGAGCCCCTCTTCCAGTACTCACCCTCGCGCGATGGGCCGAGTGATTCTTCGTGGAACGTCCCCTTATATAGCGGAGCGATACAGGTTCGTTCTCTCCTTCTTGCAACCCTTTCGTCTACACGACTGATTCGGTGAACGCAGCACTACACAGCCTCCTCTCCGGGTGCCTCTGTCCAATTGATTTGGACAGGTACTGCAGTCTGGATTTATGGTATCGGTAACACTTCAGACTACGAAGTCCGGAGCGATTCCGACCCAACCCCAACGCGCGTCCTTAAAGCCGCTGATGATACTATTCTATACAGCCAGGGAGGGCTGCTTTATGGGAAACACCGGGTGAACATCGATGTCACCGGAGGTTCCGTAACTATCATCTCAGCGACGACTACAGTCGGCATGGGTGATCCGAAGTGAGTCCGGCTATTTACGCCATCTCTCGGGACTTATAAGAGTGCATAATCCAGCACACATCTTGGGAATCGCACCATCGCTGCGGTAATTTCGTCGTCTTCTGGCGAAACCGCGCTGAACCCGATGTTCTCGCCATCTGATGACAACCAATGGTCAATTCCTGTTAGCTCGAGTGCTATCACTGCCGTGTACCTCGAGACATCTGCTCGTTACGCATCAATATTCTTCCAGGTCAACTCCTCAGTAGCTTTTGAACTCTACGGTGTCATCGGCAGCGAACATGGCGCGTACAGCGTCGCACTGGACCCTCCCGCTCCCAACACAGGCATCGGTGTCGTAATCGAATACAATGCTTCATACCCTGTGACTACTACTGGGAGCGTGCTGTACATTGCGACAGGATTGAATCGGTTACAGACATACAACGTCACTATCACTAATCTCGACGCCGCGAAACGTTCGTTGGAAAGTGTTGTTATCTATGACTCCAGCGTGTGAGCAACTCGACATGCTTCCTATGGCTCGTCTGACCACTTGGCTCCTATAGCACATCGACATCGTCAAGTATAGCTTCTGCTCAATTTACCGCTCATGCCTCCCAGAATAGTACGAGCTCATCTTCCGTGGAGCATTCAAATCACAAGACTCTGGCGATTGTAGCTTCCACGGTGCGTCCAAGAATGTGTCTGCTCCGCGCGAGATTAACGAATTGTGCAGGTTGGCGGCCTACTTCTAATCGGAGCCGTTGCATGCTATTGCTATTACCGGATACGCCGCAGCGGAACTCAGTCCCGGGCTCATGTCGATCTCGGTACCCCTCCACCTACGGCCACTACGGTGTATGATGGGGCATTTCCGCCCCTCGCTGATCCCTGTTAGTTGTCCCATACTCATGTCTCCACTTTCTTACCTGATGGCTTTGTCATGACCCCTTTTCCCAGACATGAAGGCTTATGAACCTCTAGGGGGTTCACAACCACCGGCCTCTTCCCCGTCTATAGGCTCGTCTGTCTCACGAACGCGCCCGTTGGCTGCCGAAGGCTCCTCGTCGAGCGTTCAAGATCCCAGTGACAGGAGCTATCCACCCCTAATGCAGCGGGGCCGGCGGACCCGCCACGACTCGATACAGGAGGAGGAGGCTGCAGATTCTATTCCAATAACACCGCCACCTGGTTATACATTCTCAGGTAATTCTATTGTGTGAGAAGGCAGGAAGCCAAGCGATTATATGTATGCTGAGCGCAGTATGATAATAGTCAGCTTGTAAACCGTTGGAAGTACAGTCAATACTTGAAGTAAGAGGTCACATGATCGCGTATGTACTGTTCGTCCTGTACGCGACTCCTTACACGTTTGCTGCCTACAAGCTGCATGCAACACGATTACATTACTATTGTCTTACGGATAAGCGGGTCAGGGACAACCTGGCATAAAATGCTCTTGTTTTGCATACGTGACAAGAGAACGTGGATTCAGATATTATCCTCGCGATTTACTCCAGCATGTCACGCGACAGGCTCACAATACAATGCTTGACGGACTCCCGCGACTTGCAGCAGCGCAGCATGTCTCATTCAAAGCTCACTTCTTACACTTGAGCTAATTAGGTTGTTCAGTGCTGTACAATTCTGTCGCATGAATCTTACGCCAGCCGGGGCTGTTTGTGTAAACAATGCATTCCAATTGGTGAAATTATATTGAGGGCGATCCGCCCTGCCGCAGATGCTGATTCAGACTTACGACTCCGAGTGACGGCAAGCATCTTAGAGGGTGCTCTAACTTCGGGCGCTCCCGCTTTTGGAAGGTCATGAGCTCTTCCGCGTCTCTAATGTCCAGGTCGTTCCGGTCCATACTAGCTAGACGGTCAATGCTTCCTGCTCGAGACAACACAGCCCCCGGGAAGACTTTGCGAAAGACTGGCATCTGAAACCGAACCGTGGGGCTTCTGATACCACCGGATTCAGTCCGATTTGCTAACTTGGGGCCAACCCGTCCTTCGAGCGTCATTGGAAAGTCAGTACTTCATACCTTGTCTCTTTGACGATCCTCATCTCGCTGCTCATGCACACATGCACATAGCATGAAATCGCAAAGCTTGAACGAGGACATATGGTTTCACATCATATATCTCGTCACTCCAGCAGATGCGCTTAGCCTATCCGCAGTTTGCAAGGAAGCGAGGCCATTCGCCAGACGCCGCTCACTGTCGGAGATCCATTTGCACTCCAGAAATTTCGACAAAATTTGCAACTTTCTACTAGCAGACATCTCCGATCGCCTCCACTGGGTGCGCGATCTCACGCTTGCAGTGGATATATTCGAGCCAGAAGCCAGTCTGAGTCTATACCAATTCGATCTCGAAGCTGGCGGGAACGTAAAGTTTGAATGGGTACCTGTTTTTCTGAAGATCCTACAGCTTTCCGACAATCTCCGTCGACTATCAATATATGGTACTGAGCTGCTGCTCAGAATGGAGCCCGCGATCGGGGATGCGCTTGTTGCCCTCACGGGGCTCATGTCATTGGAGCTCAATTACGCTGGGTCACACACAATAAGAACACTAGCCAGGCTACAGAGCACGGTGCGGCATCTCATTGTCCACCACGTTAAAGCGGGGAATACTGTACGGAACTATCATGAGTACATGACTCATGGGGTGACATTTTCCGGTGTCGAGACCATTGAGTTCGGTGACCTCGTCAGTGAATCTTACCCGCACACCAAAAACGTCTATCTAGACAGACAGTGGCCTAACGTGCGCCATCTAACCCTATCTCAAGGGTGTCTCATCTCACTGTCGACGTGCGCGCGACTGTTGCCCGGCATTCGTTCGCTCCACCTGAAGTCCGCCCCTGGATATGATCCTCACGGTTTACCTTTATGGCCAAACCTCGACTTTGTATGGATCCAATGTCGAGATCTTCATTATATAACGGAGATCAATTGTCCAGTCCATTTTCTGAAACTCCGCGACGACACCGGCCTACGGTATGAGTTTCCACCCCGCATCCTCAAAATCATCAAAACGCCATCGCCTGTTGTTCTATCAATAATGGTCCATATCCCTCTCAATACCATGCTTTTTTGGATAGCGCTTCTTCAAAGTGCTCCACGACTGCGGTGTCTCGATTTCATTGTGATCTATGATGACACCGAAAAAGACCGTCTCTGCAAGTGGATCGTGAGTGTGATCATCGTATATTCCAATATTGTGCTCAATGACCGTCATACATTCAGGAAGACATATCGGATGTTTTCGCGTCCTCACGCCTCTTTTGCATCAGGATCCGCATCCATGACCGGTTCTGTAAGCTGTCGGATATACACTTCCTGCTTCCTTCCTTGGAACACTTCGCGCGTGGCGTGCGTTCACTACAATATCTTGCCTTCGGTCTCGGCAATATAGACACTCTGTCCAAAGCCAGACCCGGTCGCTTTTGTGGGAAGACATGGTGGTGGTGGGTCACCACATGTGAGGAGAGCAGATCGATTGAGGCCATATCGCGCGAGTCGGGAAAGCATATACTCGCGGCCATTCGTTCTGCGGACTTTGGTGACGGGAAGAACCTGGATGGTTTGTTGCGCTTTGTCTTCTTACGTGTGTTGCTGCTGGCTGACCCATTTTGAAGGTCTAGTATCGGCTCGCAGGGGAAAGGAGGTTGAGGCCGTCTCAGATAACTATTACGCAAATGAGCATGATATGTCTGGGGTTATACACACTCGCTCAATAGTCTGATAGTCTAACAAGTCTGCTTTCGATAGGAGGTCGTAGTCTAGCGCATGTAGCCGCATCGAAGGTTCCGCCATGAATGCCGAATACTCTCGTGATATAACTTCCAGTCTCCGCACTGTTTTCAGTATACAAATACATTCAAGTGGACCAGAAATGCTATGAAAATCCCGTTTGTTTGTGCCGCCGTCAGTCTGCGTCGGAAAGCAGATGAGATAGTTCCGAGATCCGAAATGGCCGCGATGTTGACTTTTGGGTAGACCGGGCAAGCGTCGCTGCCGGCCCAGGTCACGTGGTCGGTGTGAGAGTAGGACTTATGTAGGCGTCGCCCCATCGGTTTGTAAGCTTATCCACCATTGATCCCTGTCCATCGAAGACGTTGTCTGCCGGCGGTCTTTCCGGCGTCGTTCTCACACGCGACACAGCTGCTACTTGAGCGTGAGTCCGGTACTCCTGATATCATGCAGAATCCAGTGCACAACGCTCATGCGTTCAAAGCAAAACATTTTAGTGATGATCACGACTTCAAACATACACACCTTCCATATACAGATGTCTCACCGATCGCAGTGGCGGTGATGGCTGCACCATCATGGTGTCTGTGTCTGCCGGAGCGCCCTCTGCTAGTCGCGTGCAGGCCAGCTCCTGCTCCTGCTCATTCCCTCTCATCTGAGCCTGCTGAGGCCGAATTCCGTCGACAAATCAAGTTGCCTGGGGCGACACATACGGATGATACTGCTTGATTGAGCTTGCCTTCGTTCCATTCACAACCTGCTTCAGTGCCACGATTGCTCTCAGACACAGACCTGTGGCCCGTGGACAAACACATTATCCGACTGTTTCCGTAACTCTGTAACTCAAAGCCCTGCCGCGGAAACTTAAACGGCCACAGCCTGAGCATATCCTATTATGCGATTTTCGATAGAACATTCTGATACATGTTCCCTTATGATACCCGTGCAGTAACGTATTTGAAGTGCTATACGAATGACATTTGCGGATTGACTTTCTGGACACGCATCCTTATTTAAAATGGAGATAATCACTTTGAGATCTTGGAGTTACATTCATTTATGAATATTTATTTTTTACAGTCCGGGTTCCCAATCCTCAAGCTCTCCCAACGGTTCCTGCTATCGCTGCTAAAATTGATACCAGTGAGTTCATTATACATTATATTGTGACATTTGATAGCGTGAATAACGCACTGGCATTCAGAGATTGTCGATGACGCAGGTGTGGCGTCATCGATCACTCTACAGGGGTCATTCAAGGTCTAATTAACTTGGCTGAACATGCAGGTCTTAAGCCTCGGAATTACCGATAGGATGAACTTGCTGCGCCAGTAGTGGCTAAGTTATCTGCGTATGAACTCCTTAGCGGTGACAAACTTTGAATGAATGACAGCGCGCTCACTCCTCGACACTGCCGATATACTTGATTTTGTCTCCTACATCGGTGACTTCGTCTATATACCCAACATCATGGACCTAGAGCGTCTCAAAGTATAAGGCATGCGTACCGGCTTCGATGTACTTGATCTTGTCGCCTACATCGGTGACTTCATCGACTATATGTCAACAGGTGAGCTTCGGTGGCACCATGCATACATGATATATGATGACGGACAGACAGAAACATCTACTCAAAGCGAAGTAATAGATAGCGGTAAGTATTGTTGGTCAAACGCTTGTAGGAGCAGAGCTCACCGGTCTCTACAGACGGTAAAGCCGCAACAGCCATCAAAGCTGCAGGGAGAAGAGCGATGAAGCAAGAAAGACGATACAACTGCATGGTAGTTCTCTCGTTGAGCTGAAGTGGGGTGCTACCGTTGGGCCTGGTGTTCAGCATCCGTGAACGGTCTGCATATTATATAGTTACATTGTTTGCTTCAAGTAAATAAAATTTCATGTCTCCGCCGTCTCGAAATTCTTCATGTCGTATCATGTAAGAACATATTTCCCCGACACCGATTTCATACTGTGTAGGTCATGTTGTCGACTGAGAGCCGAGGTTACCCCGATCCCCTGCAGGTGTCATGTGTAGTCCTCGTGGCACTGCAACACTGCACATCCTGTCCATGGGTCACCAGCGGAATACTCCAGTTGGTATAATGCACAGGCTACGGCTCCACATACCCTATCTAGTGAACGAGCACAGTGTAACAGATCCTCTGGTACTTTACACCAAGGGGTTACTGATTCAACCGCGAATGTCAGCTACAACAAAACCCGTTGATGTCAACTTGTAATGCTTATACTTTGGCGGCGAATACAGTGCCTTAACGCCGACGATGACACTTCTCCATTCATGTTTCTTGACGTATGATCAAATGGGGCACATTGCGCCATTGATATTAACTTATAATGCTCCTACTTTGGTGGCGGATACAGTGTCTTAACGTCGACGCGGACACATTTCCATTCATGTTCTTGACGTCAATTTTAAATAGAATACTTTGCGATAGTGTCCTACAAGTTTATGGATCAATATGTGCACGTGCGATGCATCATGAGGCTGCATAACTACAATTTCCAGAGCCGAGAGATTGCAGTAGACTCACTTTCCACTGCGATTGACTGGAAGTGATGAGCACGGTTTGCATCTTGCTCTGCTCTAACACAATCCGATCGTGTGATCGTGTGGATGAGTGACCAACAGAATGTGTCAAATATAAACCGCAACGTTCACCCAAATGTCACACGTTCAGCCTGTATGAGCGCTTTAGTACTCAGAAGCATGTATGTTTCCTAAAGCAGCTCGAACAGAATGAGGGCGTTCAAACTTGCGAGCGCCCCGACCACGTCGGTATGGGATGTAACTGCTTCCGACTGTGATGACAAGTTCTATTTTCAGGTCAACGCATGAGAAAATCCTCAGACAAACCGATATAGGCTTATGCGTCCAGCTAGCAGAAGCTCGCCCCTCGAACGCGTGATGGAACCTGCTCCCGCATATTCGCTTCTCAAAAGTGCGGATAGATCTGTAGACAGTCTTGTCCAGCAAGATGGCTGTGGTGACGGCTCTCATCTCCTCGATCAACGCCGACATCAACGACAGAAGTGGACAGCATCTCTAGCATGGGTGGAGCACATATCGCTCCTAGTGTGCCTGACCGCGGTGTTTCTCCTCTTACTTCGAGCTACAAGTGGCCAGCAATGCGCAACAGCTGTTTCAGCATATTGTACGGAGACCAGAATCAGCCAAGAAGTACACTCACTCTGCTTTCAGCGCCCGCCTTGGAAGCAGTGGAATACCTTGATATCAAATTCAACGGTTCAGTTTACCACCAATCCATATATAAAGGGCAGCCGAACCCGGAGTTGGACGCTGCTTGGGACAAATTGGTCTTTCGAAGTGAGTCAGTCAGACGTCGCAAGGCAGCTCAAATTCTCATGGAATATACTATAGCAAAGCCAACACCGATCTCAAGCGAGATACTGCACAAATTAAAGAAGTCGGATTCTCCTTCACTTGTCAAGTTTCTAGATGAAGATGGCGGAGGGTATCATACGACGTTAGAACTTACTCATGAGATCCACTGTCTGGTATGTCCTTGTCACAGACCCGTCTTGATGGGCAAGATTCATTATTCTCGCAGAACATGTTGCGAAAGGCCACTTACTATGAGTACTACGAAGCGACAGATCCTGCTATCCAGGAGGGACCTGTATACTACCGACTTCACTTGGGTATTGGAATCGCCTTACTCACAAACATTGACCATGATCGTGCTGACACGTGCAATATAGATCACTGTATAGAAATGCTACGTCAGCGGATAATGTGTACAGGAGATGTGGGGCTCATCACCTCACATTGGGTGAAAGGACATAAGCTCCCGTATCCCGACTTCAACACGTGGCACAGATGTAGGAATGTCGACAAGATCTGGGCCTGGAATGATGAGCATGCAGTTCATATTCCTTGGAGCCACTTGGTAAGGTCTGGAGACGCGGTGGATCTAGAAGAAGCCCCATAGTCTCGTGGTGTACTGTAATGCCCACTCAACGAAGACAGATGATTAAGATGGGATAGGTAGCGATTCGCACCTTCTACTCGGCTATTACTTAGTATATGCCTCGTGTATGCACTCCTGTAGACGCCTCTAGGCCTATCGGAGCTGGGGTGAGTAGATTGTCATTTCCCGCGAGACTGAGGACGATGCTGCGAAAGCTGCCGGCAAAGCATGTTCTCATTATGTCGACTTGTACAAAAGAATGAGGTTACCTACGGCGTGAAACGCCTACGTACGGACATCTCTCTCACCAGCGCACCTACCATGTCAGTCGGGCCGGCGGCGACGCTTGCCCAAAGGTGACTGAGTGGACAGGCGGCAAGCCGACGCCCATGAGGAGACATTCTCGCCGCAAGTTACAACACATCTCATCCTGCACAGGTCATTAGGATTGTTCCAGGGCATCTGTAAATTACCCGCGTAGGAAACGGCTCGGAGACATGCTTCGGCCGGCGTGTCACCCGCACCTCTATGCTCCCTGCCATGGCCGCAACGCCACCTTGATCAGTCTGTTCAATCATTGCAAATGAAACAAGTATGGTACCGACGCGTGCGGCCGCGGCCAGCCCCACCCCTCGGCTCAACCATAGTGCTCTGTGGCGACAGTCCTGTCAAAATGCGTAAGTGCGAGGAGGACCGCGCTAGTCAGCCGCTGCTGGCTCATGCAAGCCGACGCGTCAAGATGAAAAAGGGAAGAAAAGGAAGAACAATTAGGAGCAAGCTCGCGGGACGGGCGGCAGGAGACGGGGTATGAAGGAGGTGCTGCGAGGCCCCTTCCCGTCCCGCGCACATCATACTGGTCCGCCCAGCAGCAGTAGTTGGAAATCACCTTGTTCGCGAAGGACGTCAGGACGTCATGACGCCTCCTTATCCACTTTCGCAATCTTGAAAAACAGCAATACTGCGGGGGCATCTTGGGCTAACCCGACGCAGGCCTTTGCAAGAGATAGCAGACATCGATAGCGTCGTTTGGTGGCGCGAGTGCGTTACAACGGTGGCGGTGGCGCCAGCACACATGCACATCGAAGCATCCCACAGCCCGATTGTTCCGAGCGCGCCTCCAAACGTGGATAACAACCGCACACGAGAGCTAAGGGATTAACCCCCCTCCCCGCTGTAGGATACCTGTACATAGACATCAGTGCTCCAGTGGGTGCAGGTCGCGAGGCCACAGAAACGCGGGCCGCATCGCTCCTCGTTGTGCGCTGGCATGTGGTGGCCAAGAGCTGATTTCAATAGTAGATCGCGGATAACCAGCGTTAGTGCGCCCCCCCCCCTCCCGCGCGTGAGCGGGACCTCGACTCCGTTCGCCTTGAGAACGGCACATCTCGTTGCACAGCAGCCATTGCGCATCATGCCAATGCCGTCCAGCCGGGCTGCTGCCTGATAATCTGCGGGAGCCGCGACAGAGGCTCATTGATCACGACGCGGGACAACGGGACGGTTTGCGAATCGAGTGCCGTAGGTGCAGATGGGTGCCTGGGCATGCGCGAGCGATACAGCGGTACATTGATTGCAAGCGCGTTTCGCCAGGTCGTCGCCCTGAGGCACACGTGATGATCTAGGAGAGTAGAGGGAGGTAACAATGATTCATCCAGCGACACACTCGTAGTTCCACACGATCCACTCGCGCATGACGAAGTTCATTACACTGTCGCAGCGGGAGAAGCTCACGCGACGCGCGCCAAAGCCTTAGGCAGCGCCCAATGATACAGGATATGGACATCGATTCCGTGGATAAGATGAACGCACGAGACTCGAGCGCGCGTGGCTGAACCGCGCGAAGTTGTTGAGCGCCGAGTACCCGCGAGGTTACAGGCTCCGCGCAGTGGGACTCGGTCGACCCCGTTGACCGGGAGGGTCGTCGAGTCGAGCCGCATGCGGCGTCGTAGATCTGGATCTGCGGACCGGAAAGGACGATGCCAAGAGCATCGGCGGGGCCCGCGTTGACGTCGAAGAGAAGCAAGTAGGCTACGCAGTGCATCGTGGGGCAATCGGTGCATTGAGCTAACAGCCGGGTGTGAAGAGGAGGTCTCCTCATCTGAAAGGAGGTGCAATGTGTCGCCCTCAGCACGAAGTGGGCTGTTACCGAACTCGAAAGCTCCGCGCGGGTGATCCAGAGGACGGAGTGCGGTAGCTCGTTTGGTTCTGTGTGCTGCAGGAAATGGATCAAACCTCAAGGGCGATGTCGATTGGAGATATGTCACGAATGAATCCGTGCGAGACGAATGATCAGGCACTCGGGTAGACGTACCGCTATGAGGCATATGGGGGGCTGCTGTTCGCACAGAATTTGGCTTCTTTGTGTGCAACCATCGACCCAAAGTTATTTCCTTTGAGTCGTGTGCGTAGATGGGCCGTCCGCCTTGACTGTGGCGCGGATCAACGAAGACATATTCATTTGAATGTGTGCCTTCGGGCAGGCACTTGGCCAAGAGAATGATGGCCTGAGACGCGCACCGCTGTGGTCATTTGCAGAGAGTTCAGTCAAGGACAGTAGCCAGGATACGGCGGATGCCCTGCGACCGCGAGGGTACTTGTATTGCACGTGACCGGTGGTGTCGACGAAAAGTAGTGAATGGCGCGTGGTGATTGGCTGGAGGGGTGGAGGGGTACCCGCCCAGTCGCGATGATGTTGGCCATGCGCCCGTGTTTCCCCCCGAAAATCGCTGCGTCGTCTCTCGCACTGGGCGCGTTTCCACCATCATCCCATTTGCGGTATATAATCTCCCCACCCTTCTGCTCGAGCCACCCGTCCCCCTACAACATACCTCTTTGGGTAGCAGAGCCCGCTTCTCATCCGCCATGAGACGCTACAACGACCTCGCCGCCCGCGACATCGACTCGTGCGCCCCCGGCGCCGGCGCACACACCTACACCGGCCTCCGCATCGCGTCCATCTTCATCATCATGGCCACCTCCATGTTCGGCGCCATGTTCCCCGTCGTCTCCCGCAGAGTCGCATGGATGCGCACGCACGTCCCCTCCATCGTCTTTCAGTTCGCAAAGTATTTTGGCAGCGGCGTCATCGTGCGTGCTCCTTTCTACACAGGTCGCGCAGAGGGGCACTAGCTCACCAGCGCGTCGCCAGATCGCAACCGCTTTCATCCACCTGCTCTCACCAGCACTTACCGAGCTCCAGAATGACTGCCTTTCCCCCGCGTGGGGCGAATACGTCAGTGCCTCGTTCACTCTTCACGCCTCACCCTCACCCTTTGCCCACAGCCCTACGCGCTTGCCATCTGTCTCTGTAGCATCTTCATGATCTTCATCGTCGAGCTGGTCGCCTTCCGCTGGGGCACATCCGTCCTTGCCAAGCTCGGCATCGGGCACGGTATGCCTCCCGTTTCTTCCCCGCTCGGAAGGATTCAATTGCTGACATACCTCGTCCCACCTCGTGCCTGATCAGATGCGCATGGACACGGCATTCCCGGAGGTACACATGCCGCGCACGGGCCCGAGATTGCTCCCAATGGCCCACACGCGCCCGCCTACCCCGACGCAGACTCGCTCAAGGACATCGAGTCCCTCTCCGAGAAGCACGACCCCTCCGGTAACTTCTCCGACTCGGCCATCGCGCAGATCCTCGGCGTCGCCATCCTCGAGTTTGGCGTGCTCCTCCACAGGTGTGCACCCCGTCCCGTTTCCTTGTGCTAGAGCGTGCTAAGCGTGCGCTTACAGCGTTCTCATCGGCCTGACGCTCGCAGTCGACCCGGACTTCAAGGTCCTCTTCGTCGTCATCATCTTCCACCGTACGTCCCCTCCCCGCTGTCCCCGCCCCGCTGTTCCCGCACGTCGCTGACCGCGCACGCGCCCCGCAGAGATGTTCGAGGGCCTCGGTGTCGGCTCGCGGCTCGCGTACATGCAGCTCCCGCCGCAGTACAACTTCGTGCCCGTCGTCGGCGCGCTGCTCTACGGGTGCACGACGCCGATCGGGATCGCGGCGGGGCTCGGCGTGCGCGCGACGTACAACCCGAACACGCCCACCGCGAGCATCGTCAGCGGCGTCATGGACGCGTTCAGCAGCGGCATCCTGATCTACACCGGGCTCGTCGAGGTGCGTGCATCTGCGCTTTTCGTTTCGCGACGAGGGCGAGAGGATGGCTGACGCCGGCGGTGGACAGCTGATGGCGCACGAGTTTGTGTTCAACAAGCAGATGATCGAGGGCTCGAATCGCCATCTCGCGTTCGCGCTCATCTGCATGATGCTCGGCGCGGGGCTCATGGCGCTCCTTGGCAAGTGGGCGTAGCGGATGCTTCTCCTCGGGGCGCCTCCTCTCAGTCTCCTGCCCTGGGCGCCTTCGCACAGCGCTAGGCCGCCCGCGATTTGCCGAGGGCGCATTCGCAGAGAGCGCCTACAGCATACTCCACTATTACACCGGACACCCCACGTCCATTCTATACCGTCACGTCCGCTCATGCCCGCATGCATGCAAGCCCCTACGAACTGTGACGACCCACCCCCCCGGACACGATATCGCGCGAAGAGCGCTGTTGCATTAAACACCCTAGACCTGCTGTTGTTGTGTGCATGACTAGTTTTGCGGCGTGTACGATCGGCGTTGCGTGTATCAATGCATAGAATAATGACATCGATGCGTGGGTGCGTGAGCGCGAATGACCGTCAGGCAAAGGGACTATTTTTGCGCAAGCCGCGCACAGTAAGTAATATGACTAGCAAAAAGTATATTGATCTAAGGAAGGGACACAGCGGTCGCGCCGCTGCTAATTCTTCAGAACGCAAACGCGCCAACATGCGGGACAAGAGGATTACGCTCTGCATTAGAGATGTGCAGGTACCAAGGTGAGAGTAGAAGTTGGGCGCCATGCCGTGTGCCTGCACGGCCCTGGCGTATATGCAAGCATTATTCAATGTTAGGTACTGCTCGTCGACATTCATTCTATTCAGTAACACGCTGCGTTACAGTGGATGAACCGGTCCTACCGAGCAAAGTCGCATACAGGCCGGGGCGGGGCGGGTCGTCCACGAAGGCCAGCAAATACTCTTCCGCTGGACATCATGGCTCCCCATTGTCCGCGGCGGGCAGGTGGGGCGGGCTCGGGCTCCACGCAGGATCGTACCGCGGCGGCTGTGTCATGGGCAGCGGGCCCGCGTCTTCCTCGTACATCAGCGCGTCGTCGAGCTGTGAGCCGTCCACCACGGACGTTGCGCCGCCGACCTGACTGGAGCCTGCGGTGGTCCAGGGGTTGTCGCCGCTGTACGAGGAGGATGCTTGCCCGGACGCAGTGCCGGGGAGGCTCGGGAGGGGCCTCGACGCGTCCGCTTGCCCCTTGGTGTCTATGGAGCATACAAGCCAATCATCGGCGTGGCGTGCGAGCGGGGATGACTGAAACGGCTTACAGAGAGCCGGCCCACCCTCCCCGGGGGGGAGCAGCGACGCGGTGGAGTATGTCTGCGTGTAGCGGCCGCTGCTGCTCGCGGGGTCCGCAGACGAGTCGGGCCCCGGGCGGTCGGTGCAGTCGGAGTATGCAGGCGGGCGGTGGAGGAGCTCCAGATTAGACTCGGGCTTGGGCTCGATGCTTACCGCGCTGTGGCGCTGCTGGATGATGTCGAGGGGCGTCCGGTGTTTGCGGCGGAATAGGACGTAGGATACGAGGATGGTGCACAGCACCACCACAGCGACCTGCATCGCATCAGCATGGGTGGGCGGGAAGGCGTTGGGTAGTTACCGTCACTCCGGCAATGGCACCGGCGCTGAGGGAATGGGACTTTACAGCGTCCCTCGCTCCAGACGGAGATGCGCTGCTAGACGCGGTATGGGACGCAGGCAGCGTGGAAGAGGTCGCGCTATTGAAAAGTGTCAAATCGTCTAGTTAATGAGAAGTGCCGCTGCGTGGCCAAGACGGCTTACGTAGGGACAGCGTCCAGGAGGACCATGCTCTGGAAGGAGAGCGGATTTGAGCTGTTCACCATAACGGTGTATGTCTGCGACTGATTAAGGCCCGTCTGCATCCAGATCAACGTGTTCGGGCGAATGTCAGGATATGTGAGGTTGGCTCCGCCAATGCTGGTCCCCGTGAATCCAGACTGAGGGGGCGCAAGAGTCACACTGACGATCATGGAAGAGTAGTCGGGGACCAGGATCCCGTACAACTGGAAGGCGGCCGCAGATTGGACCTGGAAAGTGAGCGCCCCCTCTGGGAGTGTTGTGATGATGTATGGTACTGAGACTTCCGCGTTGGTTGGGATTACGACGCTCCATGAATTGCTAGGTATTTGGCTGAACATGGGGTTAATGGACTGCGTGCCGGATTGCGTCGTATTAGTGACTGTCTGTATGGTACGATTCTGGAGCACGGCGCTGGATTGTAGCTGTAAGCACTACAATCCAGACATTATGCATGATGGACGTACTTTTCAGGACCCACACCCACTGTGACCGTGGCAGAGACAATAGTAACAGTTGACTTGCCCAACACACTTAGCTGAATCTTGTGAGGTCCGTAGTCCATGCCAGTCTCGCCGTAGAGCAAACGAACGCCGTTTGCACCAAGAGGCTGTGCGGGAACAGTCAGATTGACATTGTTTTCGTTGCTGATTGTGTAAGCAGAGGGCTCCGCGATGCCATATAGCCAAACAGCAGTGCCTATCCATTCGAACAACACAGCGTTATTGGCTGCGAATGATGTGTAATGGGGAGACTGGAAATCGTGATGAGTAGAAAGACAGTGGCCGTGCAGAAATTGTTGCTTACTCCGGTCTCTGCGCCATTGATCACGCTGGAGAGGTACCAATAACTACTCGAGCTCCCAGTGCTGGAGGCGCGCTGAGGAGTATACTGAAAGAACGGTTCGTAATCGTAGAAGGTGACATTGAGAGGCTGGAAGGACGTCATGGGCGACGATGGGTCATTGAGACGGTTCTATGGCCAGAGGACAGGTATCATCGTCTGCGTGAAAACGCGCTAGGCACAAACTTATGCGAGCGGGCTTCTCGGTGAAATGATACGAAGGCACGGCAACGGAAAATCAGGGGTTGGATCATGATGTTAGATGATGATGGCCTCAGTACGTCCTGTAAATCACGTCCGAGTGGCAGCTGGAAGATCGTTGGTGCTTCGCAGCCATTTTCAAAGCAATACATCCATAGATTTCAACAAGCGCCGTCACCCATACTGCGAAGCAAGCCTGACTGCCGATTTGAAGTTAGATGAAAACTATTGGTCGAGCACAGACTGCGCACCAAATGCCGTACGAATTTTGCATGGAAGAGAGCTCTGCATGAGAGCGTGTATACGATCAAAGCAAGCAAGAGTCCTGACAGGTCCGAGTCGGTGGCAACTTTCCGGTGGTTCGGCACGTGCCACGAATTCCTGTGGGTCCCTGTGGGAGTTCGAACGCTCTCACTAGCACTTATGGTGCGCTCCTTATAGTGGATCCTCTATACTCATTCATGGCTTTTATATGGTCGTTAACATGCTTAAAATGCCCTAAGGGGTATAACTGTGCAATAGTCATACCTCTGTTGGAACAACGCTGCGACGGCGCGGCGAGCGCGTCTGTTCACGAGCTTAGCGATGCCCGTAAGGGACAATCGCGTGCGGTACGTACATCGTGAGCGGTCGTTTTATACTACGAACGAGGCCTCCGGCCCCCGGCTACTCGCGCGCCCGAGCTTGCGAGCTCGTTCCTGACCACGCGTTTCAACACTCTCCACGTTGTCTTACTATATTAAAATCCACCACAGCGCTCAACACAGACTGCGATTCTGATCTTATCGGGAGATCAAATGCAACGTGCACTGAATGCGACACGATCGAATGATTTACAAATGACGAGGAGTACTAGGATGCCAACGCCGGGTTGCATCAAAGGCATGTGCATCTGATGGCAGCTCTAACGCATGGTTTGCTTCGGATGACGAGACGGCTAGCGAAGAGCAATCGAAAGATACAGTGAGCTGAACACTTTCAGTCTGTGAGATCGAGTCCGCTTGAAATGTGTACTAACTAGAGGCGGGCTTGTACATATATGCAATAGCATTGCCTACCAGTTCTCTCCGTTCATGCTTCATACCTCCGCGCTGACGGCTCGGACACTTTGTGAAATTAAGAACGGGGCGTGCTTGATGCAATAGAGCGAAAAGCAAATACTGTGGACTATTGTGCCGGATAGCTCAGCCGAATAGAACACACTAGGATACCGAGTATGATTGCGAATGCTACCGAATAGAGACGAGTAAACAGGGAAGAGCCGAAATCGGGGCAATGGGGACGCGGAATTGAAGAGTAAATCATTGACTTTTCGCTGCTCTTTGAGCAGCGACTCCGGCCTCTATGAGCTTGAGGACGCGAAAGCCCATGTCTACAGTCATGAGAAGGGGTATTGCAAAGAATGGGACATAGCTCGCGAGGAGTACTGCGCGCTGTATCGAGGTAATCGATACAACACCCGCTGCAATAGTTTCCGCGGATGTCAGCGGTGTTGAGAGAATGACGGTAAGGCAGGGAAGTGTCGTCGTAGTGGTGGACGCAGCATAGACAAGCAACAGTACGTAAATAGCGCGGGAGTCTAGAAATCAAGGATCAATTGCGAAAGCCATATCATAACGGATTTAGGTACCTTTCCATAAGCCGCGCATGCCCAACAAGAACACTGGAAGCTGGAAAACCCTTGTAACATCCAAGAGTTGAGTCCCGAGTCTCTTCCAACCACAATTGTGAACACTCACGCCTCTAGTAAAATGAATGTTTTAAACCAGATGAAGTTATTTGTTTCGCCAAAATATCCCGAGACACCACCGATTAAGGGGTCATTGTATTCTGACATGTAATATGTTGTGATAGCTTTCATGAAGGCCGGGACCATAGTTGGCGGGTAGACAACTTGCAGATCTACCAAAACGGTGGCAAAGGTGTGCATCTACAACGCAGGACTTCACATCAGGAAGCGTTGGTACACAACTGGCTTAGGGACTCACCGAAAAGTACACAAAGTACACAAAGTCCAGGGGACGCGATGTGAGTGTCCTTCGAATCATCCTATCGCTAGATTTTCCGGATTCTATAGACTATAAAGGACTGCGGGCGGGCGATGGTTGCACAAGTCGCGGCGCTGAGATGGGTGTAAGTATGTATGAGGCGCCAAAAGCCCGCGACGCTAGATACTAGCGCTAAATGAGCGCTTCTAAGATTGGGCGCTTATACGCTTGGGCAGGGCTCTCATGTCTATTTTTCCTTATTCGCGTCTAGTGCGAGGTTCAACGCGCTCGGTCCTTATTACAGGTCCACATATACAAGTCCTCGACTCTCAGTATGCTTAGTTGTCTACTCACTAGCTCTTTTGCGGACTAACTGACGCAGAACTGGGACCATCTTGCATTCGACGCTGAATTTGAATGGCGCGGAGAAGGATGCTTTGTTAAAGTCCGGCCCAATACGCTGCTCTGCCGTAGACGAGGCTTCCACGCATGTAATTACTGCAGGAGATGACAAGAAGCTAAAGGTCTGGCAACTCGATGGGTTGAAGCTGCTCAGTGAAAGGTACGTACATGAATATCACCTAAGACCAAAGTTCACTTATACCACGCAGAGAGCTTCCGAAGAAGCCAACCGCGGTTCATCTCACACGGGATGGACAAGCAATCCTTGTCTCTGACAAGTTCGGTGATGTCTTTAGGTGAGCTTGTACTGTCGTCGTAGGATCCCCGCTCATACTCCCCGCATAGCTACACTCTCCATCCAAAATCAGCCCCTGCTCCTAGCGAGCCCTCCGAGACCTCCAAGCGCACCGCGCTCACTTCACATGAAAACCCCTCTGACGGGGAGCTCATCCTCGGGCACGTCTCACTACTCACTTGTTTCCTCCTTTCCACCGACGACAAGTACATCCTCACTGCCGATCGCGATGAGCACATCCGTGTAAGCTGGTTCCCGCAAGGCTACGTGATCGAGCGCTACTGTCTTGGGCACGGAAAGTACGTTTCTGCGCTACATGTCCCGCCGTTCGCGCCGGACACCCTCGTGTCGGGTGGCGGCGATCCAATGTTGAAGGTGTGGGACTGGATGACGGGCAGAATGTTGCTAGATGTCCCGATCATGGAGACGGTGGAGCCGTTCATCAAGGTGAGGGTTCCGAAGGGGAAGCATGGGTGGGACGAGGGCGAGGGTGGCGAGGAGGAGGGTATTGCAGAGGGTTCGGGGAATACCACGGCACGACGGAAGAAGAGAGGACGCAGAGGTAGAGGGAAGGGCAAGGGAGTAAAGGAGACGGACTCGGTCGAGGGAACTCCAGATGTGGAGGAAGGCGACGGTGAAGGGGAGCCGGAGGGTGCAGATGAGCAATCCATGCAGACACAACGAGAGCCGAAAGCTACCAAGCAGAACGACGAAAGTCATGACGAGAGGCAACGCGAGAGCAGAACAAGCGAGGAACCAGACAAGCTAGTGCTCGTTATACACAAAATTGCGTCAGTCGACCTGAGCCAGTACGGTCATGTCCTCGTGTTTAGCGCAGTGGGGTGCGTCTCTAAGCACGGATTTCTCGCCTCGCGTTACTGACACGATTCTGGCAGAGCGAGCGCGCTTTTCTATTGCGCATTCCCCGAACCTGGCACATTGACCCCGCCTGCCGTGCACGCACTCGATCTCGGACAACCAGTCATCGACTTTGTTATTGGCCCAGAAAATGATACCTGGGTCCTGCTAAACCCATTACACGGCAAGGAGGATGGTTACGCTGACAAGTCCCAGCTTGCTGTGTTCGTGTCTTGGTCGTCGGGAACGGTGAGCAACCCCAATTTGTCGGACACTGAGAGCAGCCCGCCTGACATAATACAGCCCACTATAGTACCGACGAAGGACGCACCTCCCCTTCTTTCCGCCCTCCAAAACACTTGCGCGGTCTCTGGTCAGTAATCTAGACATCTTTAGTGTATATTCGCTCATGTTTGCCTCAGCGACGGCAGCGGATCTCAAAACGCTCGACCTCTATTCGGTGCTGTCTTCCATGCCAAAGAACGTCGATCCCGAGCACGATCCTCTACGACGCGACCTCCTTGCTGAGGCAGACGGGACGCCCGAGCCCGCCTCTGACAGCGCAGGCAAGGCTAGGCAGAAGAAAGAGCTTACGCAGAGAGAATTGGCACGGCTCAAGAAAAAGCGCGCGGTGGCTGCGACGGTGCAAAAGCAAAGTCAGGCTGTGGGCCAAGAAAAGGAGGAAGGCGCTGGTCCGATAGACGAGGGCGGTGAGAGAGAGTTTAAAAGGGCAAAGTCCGAGACTCAAGCAGATCTTTCTGATGTTACGCATGATAGTAACGCAATGGATGAGTCGTGATCCCATATGGCCCAGTTAAGGGGAATGCAAGATGTCCGTCAAGCGTCGTATTATGACGTCCAAGTCCATCATAAAGTATGTTGATATAGATTATGGTATTCCGTAAGCCGCCTTCTCCCAATTTGACCAATGGAAGATAGGCAGTGGATGGGCTTCAGTGTTGAACACCCATTCGTCCAGAGGTATAATCTCTTCGTCGATGAAGAGTAGGTATAGGTATTTCAACCTAGCGGTTGATGTATGTCAGTACGAGGTGTATGGATTCCCGAGATACTGCTTACGTTTCTGCCATGAAGAAGCTGAACACACCACGAGCCCTGTCAACAAGGCCAATAGCAGTGAAAGTGTAGGTAACGCACCTTGGCATCTCGTTCTTCAGTGATGCAGGCGACTCATCGACGCTGAGCAGACTGGCGTATCCGCTATCTGTCTTGGCCTCCCGTTCTATTGCTTGAAATACCGCCCAGCCTCGTTCCCTCCACACCTCATCGCCCGTTGTCCTCCACATGATGTAGAAACTCTCTACCGCCTAAGAGTGCCTCGTCAGCGCCTGAAACATGGTTTCAAATTACTCGCGCACCTCAGGACGTAGGTAATATCCCGCCTTGCGCGAGCTATAGTCCCGATGCCCCCGTGGCTGCGTCGGCACCTCCACCAGCCCTGGAGGCACGCCCCCCTGGCGTCCCGCGAGAATCCATCGATCGAGGTGGTGAACCCAGAGCCCGCCGTGCGGGTTCTCCTCTGACTTGCGGATCGCCTCCATGCGGACCTCATCTGGGCCGAGTCCCGACGCTTGGTCCGCATACGTGATCCAGCACGTGTACGCAAGCCCGCGCGCGGCCCACGCGTGCACCTCGCGTTCGTGTGGCGGGAGGCCAAGTGTGTGTGCCCCGAGCGCGAGCAGACCGGGGAGGAAGCATGAGAGGTGCTCGAAGGTATGGCTTGGCGAGCCGCCGGTGGTGTCAGTGACGTAGAGCAGGTTGCGGTTCGGTGTGATGTAGAGCAGGCTCTCGATAATACTGGTCGCAGCACGCAGATCTAGTAAGAAATACATAAATCAAGTAGTACACCATGCGAACGGAGATGTGCTTACAGAGGTCTCGCGCCTTGGGTTCCGACTTTGACGTCAGCAGCCATTGTTTGAGCAGGTATTCGTGGGCGCTATCAGCGAAGGCTCCCACGGAGAAATGCGCTGCAACGCTCATCAATGAAATTCAAAGCAATTGTTGCGCTAAGCACGTACAATTCATCGGCGTGCCTTTAGAAAGGTTCCATCTCGTCGGGAACATGCCGTTAGTCACTTGTGCATCGCGCATGATGTCCATGATTCGCTCGACCTATGACTCCCACCATCAGTCAACAGTGCTGTGCGGGATGAAGCGACCGACGTACATCTTCGAAGTACTCCCTCCTACCTGTCAAATGCGCGAGATATTTATATTCCAGTTGGCAGCTGAGCGCTTCAGCCCACAACACCGTCCCGTGGGTCCATCCTTCCCTCGTCTCCCCGCTACAGACTACGTCAACCACTATCACTGCTTCAGAAGCTCGCATGCATACGTCACCGTATTCACCGCATACATAGGCAATCCCGACGTCGTGTTCAAAGCAGGCAGGAGCATTCGTCCAAGATCGTCCGCACGAGTAAGCAATATCGGCTCCCCGGAGAGCGCGTATGCGGACAGCAGCCCTCCTAGATAGCGAATGACAGTCTCGAAGAAGGGAGCGTATGATTTCTATCATCGTGCACTCAGGATATGAACAGCTACTACGAATCATGTGATTACTCACCGTGTCTTGAGCAAATGTCATGTTTGCGACTATGGGAATAGCTTCGTAAAACTCCTCGTGCAAGCCCATGATCCACATAGTGTCGAGACCATCAATTAGCGTTACTCCCCAGCCGTTGAAACTATCGAGGTAGTTAGTACCATATTCCACTGAGGTATGCTTCAGAGTGGTCAAAATCAGAGACCACAATTGTCAGACAACAGTGACAGAAGTTGCTTAGCTCGGAACACGGGCAGTGGTAAAAGTGATGATCCTTAGTGTCAGACGTGATTGTAAGGGCTGAGAAGGAGGTTCTAGTGCCATTTATATCGACTGCAGCCAAACCAGTGCACCATAGTAGCTTCCGATCAATACGGAAGCCATTTCGGATAGCACCTGAGCCACCTAGATCATTTGAAATACCGCATCTCAGTGACTACTCACTTGTTTACGGAGCCATCCGACAGAGGCAGGAGCTCGTCGCTGGTTCCAGCAAACTTCTTGTATCCTGCGTAAGCGTGCAAATAGGCTTGACGGACCGCGTCTGTACGGGCATTCCACTTCTTGCTTCCGCGGAAGGGTGGGCGTAACTGAGGTCCGTCAGGTAGCGGACGCGGCGGCCCATGTTCAAAGGCAGGCCAGGCAAAATATAGAAGTGCCCAAAGGAAGACACCGGCACCGAGTCCGAACGGAAGCAGACGAGCCACAGGTCTGTGTCTGAGAGCAATCATGGCACTGAAGCAGGTTGTGAATGGAACGAAGGCAAGCACAATAAAGCAGTATCATCCGTCTGTGTCGCACCAGGCAACTTGAGTTGTCGACGGAATTCGGCCTCAGCAGGCTCAGATGAGAGGGAACAAGCAGGAGCTGGCCTGCACGCGGACTAGCAGAGGGCGCTCCGGCGGCAGACACCATGATGCAGCCATCACCGCCACTGCGATCGGTGAGACATCTGTATATGGAAGGTGTGTATGTTTGAAGTCGTGATTATCACTGAAATGTCTTGCTTTGAACGCATGAGCGTTGCGCATTACATTCCGTATATGACGATATCTCTAATATCACATTCAAGTAGCAGTTGTGTCGCAGCCACTTCGGATCTCACAACGATCTAACCTGCGTTCTGACGGCCGCACAAAGTTCATACCTATTACCAAGGGGATAGTCATAGCATGTCTATTCAACTGGAACAGGTGTCTATACTGGGACCAATGTAGGCCCTGAGAAATATATCACGAGAACACCCGACGTTTATAGCGGAACCTTCGATGCGGCTACATGCGCTAGACTACGACTTCCTATCGAAAGCGAACTCATCAGACTACTGGGCGGGTGTGTATAACCCCATACATATCATGCTCATGTGCGTAATAGTCTTCTGAGATGGCCTCAACCTCTTTCCCCCTCCGAGCTGATACTAGACCTTCAAAATGGGTCAGCCAGCAGCAACAGACGTAAGAAGACAAAGCGCAACAAACCGTCCAGGTTCTTCCCGTCACCAAAGTCTGCGGAGCGAATCGCCGCGAGTATATGCTTCCCCGATTCGCGCAATATGGCCTCAATAGATCTGCCCTCCTCACATATGGAGACACGCCACCACCATGTCTTCCCACGAAAGCGACCGAGTCTGGCTTTGGACAGATAGTCCAGATTTCCGAGACCGAAGGCAAGATATTGTAGTGGATGCACGACCCGGGCGAAGTGTTCCAAGGAAGGAAGCAGGAAGTGTATATCCGACAGCTCACAGAACCGGTCGTGGATGCGGATCCTGATGCAAAGGAGGCGTGAGGACGCGAAAGCATCCGATATGTCTTCCTGGATGTACGAAGATCATTGAGCACGATACTGACTGGAATATACGATGATCACGCTCACGATCCACTTGCAGAGACGATCTTTCACGGTATCATCATAGATCATAATGATATCGAGACACCGCAGTCGTGGAGCACACTGAAGGAGTGCTATCCAGAAACTCAAGTCGTTGAGAGGGGCACGTGCCCTTATTGATAGTACAACAGGCGAGGGCGCTTGAATGACTTTGAGGATGCGGGGGGACTTATACCATTCGCCGCTGTCGTCGCGGAGTTTCAGATAATGGACTGGACAACTGATCACCGTGAGGCTATTTGGATTCCCACCCTGAACGCGTACGAGGTCGAGGTTTGGCCATAAGAGTACGCCGTGAGGATCATATCCAGGGGCGGACTTCAGGTGGAGCGAACGAATGCCGGGGAACAGTCGCGTGCACGTCGACAGCGAGATGAAACACCCTTGAGATAGGGTCAGATGGCGCACGTTAGGCCACTGTCTGTCGAGGTAGAGTTTTGTAGTGAGCGGGTAAAGTTCACTGTCGAGGTCTCCGAACTCAATGGTCTCGACACCGGGAAATGTCACCCCATGAGTCAAGTACTCGTAGAAGGTCCGTCCTGTATCGCTTGCTGTATCGTGGTGGACGATGAGATGCCGCACCGTGCTCTGTAGCCTGGCTAGCATTCTTATTGTGTGTGAGCCAGCGTGATTGAGCTCTAACGACGTGAGCTCCGGAAGGGCGACGAATGCATCCCCGATCGCAGGCTCCGTCTTGAGCAGCACCTCAGTACCAGATATTGACAGTCGACGGAGATTGTTGGCAAGTTGTAGGACCTCAAGGAAGACAGGTACCCAATTAAGATTTACGTTCTCACCATCTTCGAGATTGTACCACCGTGACTTGAATCCCGACCCAAATATATCTCTCGCAAGTGTGAGGTCGCGTACCCAGTGGAGACGATCAGAGATGTCGGCAAGTAGGAAGTCGCAGATTTTATCGAAATTCCTAGAGTGCAGATGGATCTCCGATAGAGAACGGCGTCTGGCGAATGGCCGCGCTTCCTTGCAAACTGTAGACAGGCTAAGCGCATCCGCTGGAGTGATGAGAGATACGATTTGAAACCATATGTCCTCGTTCAAGCTTCGCGATTTCATGCTACGTACATGTGCGCATGAGCATCGAGATAAGCATCGTTTACAGGAGACGAGATGAGGTACCGACTTCTCAGTGAGGCTCGAAGGACGGGTTGGCCCCAAGTTAGCTTATCGGGCTGAATCCGGTCGGCTTCGGATTCCAGTCTTGAGCAAAGTCTACCCGAGGGACGTGCTGTGTTGCCTCGAGCAGAAAGCACTGATTGTCTAGCTAGTAGGGACCGGAACATGCCGGCCATTGGAGACGCGGCAGGTCTCAAAAGCGGAAGCGCCAGAAACCGTGACTCGGAGCCGTACTCAAGTTTGAATACAGCATCTGCGGTAGGGTGTATCGCCCTCAATATGGCGGCCACAGTTAATGTAATCAACTGGAATGCATTGTTGACACAAATAGCACCGGCTGTCGTAAGATTCATGCGACAGAATTGCACGGTACCGAATAAATCGAGCCCAAGATGTAAGAATTGAACCACTAAATGAGAGAGCACGATGAACTTAATACGAGGAATATTATATGAGGTCGCTCTGCAGGTGATTGCTATGGGACTTCCTCCAACTCGACCTCATTGCCAAGTTTTGTGAGGCGACTCCACGGAACATGAACTGCGTGTTCATCATTCCATGCCCATACCTTGTCGAGGTCTCTGCATTTATGCCAAGTATTGAAGTCCGGAAATGGCTGCTTGTAGCCTTTGACCCAGTTATATGTGATGAGCCCAACATCGGCTGTGCACATGAGTTGTTGCCGCAGGATTTCTGTACAATGATCTATACGCCATCTGTCAGCGAAGCTACATTGAACATACGGGTTTTTCACGTAGTACCTAGATGTTGGCGATACATCGGTCCATTTCCGAACAAGGCGTCTTTGGAACTGTAGTAGTCAAAGTAGGTAGACTTGCGTAGCAGATTCTCGAAGCGAGTTAGCAAATCGCGGTGTCCTATCAAATGTCGCCCGGAAAACACTCACCAGGCAGTGAAGTTGATGTGATACTTCCATGGTAGCCATATACCCGCCACCATCTTCATCCAGAAACTTCACAAGTGAAGGCTGCCCTGATTTTCCTAGCTTTTGCAATATTGCATCCGAGATTGACGTCAGGCCCGCTGCGTTACTAGTGAGCATGCAGGTGGCGTTACGATGTCTGGTTCACTCACTGCCGAGGACTAATCCAGCCCATGCACGGTCGAGCTCGGGGTTGGGCTCTCCCTTGTAGACCGACTGGTGCTTGACAGAACTATTAAATTTGATATCACGATATTCTACTGCATCTATAGCGGTCGCTGTAGATATCATGAGCCTTTGGATCTCTTAAGTACCGTATAGGACTACGTACAATATGCTGATAGCCTTCGCGCACACTGCTGTTCACTTGGAGGCCGGAGAAGCAGGAAGCCAATTGAAACCAAACAGATCACAACGACTACGTGCTCTAGGGAGGAAAATATAGTGTGCCATCGCTGTCTTCTATGCGGTTCGTTCGCAAAGTGGGATTCATGATCGTGCTGCTCACTCCCAAGGAGACCTTCCATCAAGCCGTCGTCATTCTTGAGTTGTCTGTATGCTCCCCGGGTAGTGTCTGTCATGGTCTCGAAGTGGGAGAAGTACAAAGCGGTACTAGTACGTGCTCTGTCGGACAGCCCTATCTAAGTCGCCCGACTCACTCTCATGGATACCTTTACCCAGAAGGCGAACTGCGTGTATTTGTAAAGCTGTCATTGAGGCCAAGCGGACACCTGTCGCCGACTTTGATGAGCTGTATTGTAAAATGACATGTACGGCGCTCACTGATGAATTCAGGATGTCCTTGATCCTCTTGCCGGATCATATGCACTATGCTATTTGCAAGCCACCTGAGTATTTTTAGGCTGCCGAGCGGATATCTGGTCATATGACTGAATGTCAGATTAGAGTCCCTATCAGAATCATAGAAAGAACATGTCAAGAACGCATCATCAGTTGCGTCCGCAGGCACTGTTACGACCTACATATGAAATCCTATGACGCTACAAATTCGGAATCAATCCAAAAGTAGTCATTTTCACCAGTCTGGAGATGAATCAGAACGATATTGACAGCTCTGTAGTAAACGTTCAGATGGAAACATGGCAACATCATTGTTTGCAGCGAGGTTCTGACTAGGACTGATGGCACACAATCAGAAAACGTCAGAAGGAACTGGGGTGAGCGAATGGCTTACTACTATCCCAGAGCATCCACGCTCTCGAGGCTCGAAAGATATCCAAAGGACCTCGATGCACATCATATATAAGGTGTGCCGCATTTCTCACAGCGTCAACTTCAGTATTCGATCCTCTGCGTACCATCATGCAGTTTTACCACGTTACTCGCTTCACCATCATCCTCTCTTTGGCGGTCTTCGCCGCGACAGCGATGCCATCTCCGGACAGTGGTAAGCCCCTCTGGATATGAATCCGCATTCATTGCCGAGCGATACTGATGATTTCGGTACACCTCTCCTAGACATCACCGCTGGTGAGTACTGTGAACCGCTCATATAAACTGACTGAAACCTGTGTGCAGACAGCGAAGTAAACAACATAGGACTCATAGCCGACTACTGGGCAGTTGATAGTAGCGGTGAGATGCAACTTACAAATGCATGGGTGAGAACTGAAATCTAATGCTCTATAGATTTAACCTCCGGTATAGCAATGCCATATTGACAGGAAAGGTTAATGACTCACCTGAAAGTGCTATAGCGCGATGAATGCGGGACATCGCTTGCTAAACATGAATATGTGAGATCCGTTTCAAGCAGGTTAACATATATAGACTCATAGCGTCATATAGCTGATTTGTAGTAACCTTCGTTGTCGGTCTAGCAAGCACATCGATCGCCTTGTGATGAAACACTGTGGCTCGAGATCATTTTGCAATTGGGGAGCTCGTAGCATCGTCTCGTTGAGACGGAAGCAGCGAGAACAGCGTAGCTTGATCGGAAACACGTGAGGAGAATTATAAGCCCGGCGCATCAGGAGATTCCGCCGTGTTCAATCACAATGAGTACAACCTATTAAGGCTGTGATTGCTATATGAGAGCGGCGGTCATCACCCCGATAAATCGACGTCTCCTCGTCCTATAATTACTTGTAGTCAGTTGTAATGATCCCGTGTCATGCAAATAAAGGCTCACTAGCCTGAGCCCAAGAGTATGATGTCGAAAGCCAAGCCTTGAGGTATCTAGAGAAGAGCAGAGAAAGGACAATCAACAAGGTAGACCCAACGGCATAGAAGTTGAGAAAGCGCCTTAACGCTTCTACTTTGAGCGTCTACTGCCGGACAGCCGGATTCAACTTCACTACTTCTACTGTCGCTGTCCATAAATTCCACTGAGTGATGCGCTACCGAACAGCAACACCTATTACTGCCGCTTATGCGATACACACGCTGACAACTCACCCTTGCGCCAAATAAGATGAGAAAACGCGCATTTCGACTGTGTCTAAGACACTAGCGAATGAGATACTAGTAGATCGCGCGCTTGAGCACAGACTTAGCAGCAAGATGCTACGAATTGTGTGTTAAATCTCAATCTATACTTGTGTACAGCACAGAGTCATGCCGCCAGTAGTATTAATTGTCGCAGCATCTATCTCCTGGCCAGGGCGTACATGCCGGTGTCATGTAGCTGAAGGTGAGGTTCTTTCCATTGATCCGAATGGACCATGCACATTAACGCATGCAGTCACGCACAGATATCTGTACACTGCCTATAATAGCCTCATAATATTGTGCTAATGCATCGCAGAGCTCATGCAAGACCTCTCGCCCGAAAGAACCACAGTCGGCGAGGTCAATCTCGCACAGCTCGATATGGCGCAGCTTGTGGAATCCATTCGCCCGAGGCCCAATATGGCTCAGTGCGTGTTGCTCCCAAGAGCTCCGTCACGCGTTGAGACGGGACGCTATGCAGGCAGAGAGTTTTGACATTCTGCATCATCTCGAATGGGTGACGCGTCATGGTCTCATGCGACGGATTCCTTAGGAGGCGGCCTGAAACGCACGAGGTCCGTACTTCCGAAAGCTGTAGGACGTCGCAGAGCATGGTAAGAGAGATGCGCCGCAGTCGCTCACAATCAGCAGCAAGTACCAGGTGAAACATATGCTCCGCCCCATCCTGGACCGAACCTGTGACATGGCCGACGAATGAGGAATCATACCGCGAATAGACCGTGCGCCCTGGTTTCGCACATAGCTGCAACCAGTCTGCCATGCAAGAGATCATGCGCCGCTCTGCCTCCTTGGCGAGTCTTGGCCAGTGGATAGCGATGTTCACCGCCATGTGCATATGGCGACTGAGACTACGGTGCGTTAAGAGTAACCCGATGGCCCTCGTGCTTCCCACGAACTCAATGTCGCGGAGGCATGGCAATGCGATGGAGTTGGCGAGCAGGCCTACGACAGTGTTCAGGGGCAAATTGTGAATTTTGAGGACCTAGAGGCAAGGCAGGCTCGCTAGCGTGCCTAGCACCTTCGCGACTGAGTGTATATGTTCAATTCTCGGAGACCGAGAGAGCGTGAGGGTAACGAGTCTGTTCTCATGTATCAGCAACAAGATTCTGAAAGAGTTTGTTGGTACGCACCGCACGTTGAGAACTTCCGCTTCGATGAATTAATGGAGAAAGAGGACAGAAAAGCATCGGAGCATCTCTGCCATTCCTATACGTGTTGCTGAGATGTCCTCCGAACAAAGGGGAAATTCTAACAACGGTGTTCCTCAGTGAAAATAATATCATGTCCCAGGCTGCAGTATGTGTAGCCTCAGCGCAGGAGATTCTTGCTCGAAGAGATGCGGGGAGGTTTGTGACCGAGAAAAGAGATTCTGACGACCTACTTTATATTGCGCAGCTTGCAAGGGAATCTGCAACGGCTGGCGGTCACTGGATGAACAATGTAGCTCAGCCAATGCTGCGGTCGTTGTGATCGCGTGGACCTGCTGATTATGACCCGTGACAGTAAATGCTTTGACCATACTCCTCGAGAAGACAAATGCAACATTGCCACTCCACGCAGGACAGCTACACAGCATCTGTGCAAGCTGACCTTCGTTACAAACAATGTTGCCGGTCATAGAACACGGTCATGTCCATTGCGCAACCGTTCTTGACAATCAGTCAACATAACAACAATCATGGCCTCGTAACGAAGATGAAACGAACACCTGATGTCTTCCCCAGCACCGGTGTGACCGACCGTTCAACATGCACCCTCTTACAATTGTATAGACTTTCCCGCATCCTCTGATGGAATCTGATATTTGTATCACCTTGTAGCGTGAATGATACTTACGAAGCTTGTTGCATGTGTCGACGGAGCACCTAACATTCGTGTTTGATCATTACTGGAGTCGTTATATACATATTCTGTGATGATAAGAATTGATGAACCCTCACGGTTGCAACGTCAGGCGAGGAGAGGCTGCATTAATTGGCACTCATGTCATTGCTGTTCCCATTTCGCACACATTCTCCCAAAAGACTGCACAAAGGGAATTATTGTGTTCGAGACCGACAAAGGAAACGTTATGGTGCAGATTTCATTTGGACGTACGATGCGTAGCTGCGGTAGAAAAAGAGGCATCGTGCAGTCGCGGTCATCAAGTTGCATTCTTGTAAGTAAACTTGAAAGTGAAAGTAACGATGAATGGAGACCCGATCATAGGCGTCTCGCGGCAGCTCGGACTTCCCAAAAGAGAACCATGTGTATGTATGGGCGCTTGAGATGACCGGACGTCTCACCTTCCTTCATGTAACGACGCCTATGAGCTGCCCTCATTAACACTCCTCTATAGCTCTCCAGCACTTCCTATACATGCCGCCGCCCAATACACCTGAGGCCGCCGAAGAGGGCCGAGAAGCTGGCACAGATGCACGCGACTTCCCTCCCCATCGTCGCCGTAGTTCCGTCCCGACGTTCCTGTTTATCAGCTTCGTGCTCTTTATGCTCACAAACAACAGAGGGGAGCAGCTTGACACACGCTTTCAATATATGAAAGCTCTGGACTCGTTGAACCAGAGGGTGTCGGACTACTCTGCGTGGCTGAACGGCACTGCCTCCAACTTCACTCTCGTCAGTCGTGTGCTTTCATGTAGAAAGGTCATCTAATGTGACGTGCAGCCAGATCACGACAATGCCACAGCTCCTCTTGTGAATACATTTATGACGTTTGAGTCCCGCCTTGACCCAGAGAGAGGCTCCTACTACACGAACCTGACTGGGTTTTGGCATGGCGAGGTGAACCTCCACAATTTGACATCTCCCGACATGGTCAATGGAACGGCAGCATCATGGCTTCCGTTGGCCGAAAGCTATACCAACGCGACCAATATGACTGCACTCCTTCAGCTTCTCGGCCCATGGAAGTGGGCGGCCACAAACAAAGTTGCACTCAGTGTAGGAGACAAGGCTCTGTCTGCTGTCCAGAACGCGTCGCAAGACATTGCAATAATCCATGTATGCGCGCCTTTCACTCCAGCTGTGACCTGACGATAACATCAATACAGGGCAAAGTAGAGCTGTCTGAGCCGCATGCGTCGGAGGAACTCAAGTTTGACTTCGACGGCGTACATTTCATCTCAAATGGGTCAATCTATGCGCTAAGCGAACCGTCTGGGTGCGTCTCACTCCGCAGTGCCAATGGTCGTATACACGCTCACGTGTCGATGGCAGAAAGCACATTGACTTGAGACGCGTTATCTCGCTCGTACCACACGCGCATTCGAACGAGACTGCATATGCAATATTGGCAGAGATGACGTCGAGAGCGACAAAGTTGAAAGAAAAGATCGATGCGGGGACAATAGACCAAGACGCCTTCAACGACGGTTCGTACATCTCCCTCTTTTTATGGATTTGACTCGATTCACAGCGTGCCTATGCAGAAGACCCTCCAAAGGTCCATTGCTCTTTCGAGCTCTACGGACAGCTGGTACCTACCGATGTTTCGCAAGACTCCATGCAAGAGCTCGAAAGGGAGATCGAAAAGCCGACTGGCATCGCGACCGTCAAGGCGCCTGAGTTAAAGCTGAACGGCGTGCTCGTAAGCCAAAACTGTGGCATTCTGATCGAAGTGAATGAGGTCATTGGGCTGAAGTACGTATTCTGACCCTAGCAACCTCCCCCGACTGACGCTGCCATAGGTCTCCGCAGCTGTATAGAAAGATCACGACGTGTAAGACTTGCAGACGGACTTTCATTGGTTCCATGACTGACCCAATTGCACGCTTTACTAGATGCTGGAATCGCGACCATCGTCTATCTAGTAATGTACAAGCTGCTTTGTCGCGAAATGGCAAGGACAAGCTCGACGGCCACATTGTCCCGCTTGTCGCGCTACGTCTTCTTCTCACAGAGTCTCATAGATGCAATTGCGTCTGTCGGCGTAAGTTAATTATCGTATTGTCTTGCTAGCATGAAGCTCAGTAGTCGCTTTAGCATATCACCTTGGGAATCTTGTCAGACGGCCGGCCGTCGCTTGCTGTCCTTGCACCAGCGGGTCTTTCTTGTTTGCTCTTCGTCGCGGAAGCAGTCAGTAGTATCCGTATTCTTGATGGCACTCATTCTTCATTTGTTTCATTTTGACTAGCGATTTTCCGTTGGAGTCGGACAAAGCCAGATTTCAGAAGATATATCTCCACCTCCTCCGCAACCTCTTGTAACGCCAGCCCCCACGCCAGCCCCTGCTCCACCAACACCCTCAACGCCTGAACAGGATGCGCAAAGAAATCAAGCACCGGAAACCACATATCCTCCAGCTCAGCAAGCGCCGCAAGTCCAGATACCGCAGGCAACAGTGACGTCGCCTACCCCGACCACTGCCCTGCCTGGTCAGCCGTCCTTCCTGTCCGTGCTATGGCATCACCTGAGGTCAGATCTATCAACCAGGATGTGTAAGTAATATCACTTCATATTAATTTACGCGCGTCGTTAATCATCGGATACCCAGGGATGACCGTCTCGATATTCTTCCTAGTCGTGGTCCGAATTATCATCAGGCTGTCGCTGCCGCTTTTCTTCATCGGTTCTATGTACTCCTTTATCTGGATGTGCCAGATATACCGGTCAGTGCGGCGCGGGCGGAGCAGCCCATTGTCGGTGGAGTATATGGTTGGCACGACACTGTGTCGACTGTATTTTGCCCTATGTACGTCTTCCGTCAGGTTTACGTAGCTTGTCCGGCTAACGTGCCGCAGACTTCCTCGCTTGCCCGAAAAACATTCTGGATGTTGAGCCGCGACGTATGTTTTTATTTACTCGCAGATTGTGTTTGAGGTTTGAACTACTCTCGGTAGGATGGATCTATGCCGTGGCCGTCCTCATGTTCGCGCAAATATTCATGATTGTGCTACAAGACCGTCTTGGCCCCACGTTTTTCATGGGCAATCGCGTACGTGCATCGTTCCTACCGCCCGTCACGCTCAACTGACGTCCAACGGTAACTCCAGGTGATAGCGGTTAAGACATATGATTATCATCCGTCGTTACCGCTGCCAGATACCGAGGATCCCCAACAGACGTTGGGCGACTGTGCGATATGCATGGACGTCATTGAGGTAGATCCGTCGCTTCGCCGGCGATCCAAGTCGAGCGATGGCAAGGAGCGGGGCGACATGCTCGGCTTGCCTTCGAGGTCCCGACGGCCGGGCGGAATCTTCGGGGCGGTAAGTGCTGTCGGAGGAGGAAATGCGAGGAAGAATTACAGTCTTGCGCCGTGTCATCATCTCTTCGTGAGTATCCTGAAAGCCGGCTTGTTCTCTGCCAATCTTATTTCTTGTTCTCTTTGCAGCATACATCATGTCTCGAGCAGGTTTGTCCTCTTTAACCATTTCCGCGTGTGAAGCTGATCGTTCTTCTTTGGTCATTAGTGGCTGGCAATAAAGGTATGGAACTCTCGGCATACTATCGTCGGGAGACTGACACGATGATGATTCCTAGAACATATGTCCACAGTGCCGGAGGCCGCTTCCACCCCTGTGATATTAGTGCAGTATGGAATGGATGGGCATACATTGTACAAGTATATATACTCAAAATCACTTATTGGTCGTAGACATGTAATAAGGAGTATCTACGACGCGTGCTGCACTTTCTGTCACCGTCACAACTGCATGAGGGCCTCGGTCTGGAAGTGATGAGCGACGTCCTGATCCACTTATTCGCCATGCTGGAATATTACCAGCATGTCCACACCTACAGACGGTCCATTCTTGGCCTAATGCTGGGCATAAAACACTGCAACGGGTACGGGAAGAACTCGCGACTCCGCGTCATGTGACCGCGTCGTCGTAGCTCGTTCCGAGACGCGGTTTGGACGCTGTACGCGTCGCCACTGTCTTTCCGGCTCACCTGTTTCTTGTCTACGTACGTCGTTACTGACTGCCTAGTCCCCAATTCCACGACGGACCTTACACATTCTCCTCGTCGAATATTGGTTGCAATGTCTAGAGAGGCGGCTTCTCAGACTCCTCTGCGTCGCTCTAAGCGTGGCCAGCCTCTTGTCTCTGAGCCTACCTTGCTGCAGGTACCAAATCTTGCCGATGCTGCGTCCGCTCAACCTGTGTATACTCGGACAACTCAACCAAATGACCTCTACGAGGAAGAGCGGGAGGTGGAGGACTTGGCTCTCAAAAACCTGGAAACACGCTTCTATGCGAAGTTTGTCAGGAGAGAACCTACAGCGAATAGGCGAGCCTCTAGAAGCGATGGAAAGGCACGAGGCGGTGCCGCATCTGCTGATGACAGCGATCGCTTGCGGGTCGAGGAATTTAAGATTGGCGATCCAGTGGTCGTGAAGACCCTCTCGAAGGAGCCAAGTATTGCGATCATTGCCGCTATCTGGGAGATCGTGCAAGAGGGCGAGCCAGACGATAAGGGCCTAAGGGTTATGGTACATTGGTTCAGTCGACCTTCGGAGCTCCCTGCTATTAGGGCGCGCCGAGAGCACCTAGAGGTATGTCGTGTTCTTCGCGTTGTAATGCCTTCCGACAGTACGTGATGTCCTGGGTTGCCTTGCATGTGGCATCTAAGGATGTTGTGTATGTGTCGAAAGGCATGATGTTGAGTCTGTCCCCTACCGCTCACACTTGAACCAGAATGAGATTTACTACACCCTTAGATCGACCGCCACACTTCCCCCTTCTAGTATCATTTCACACTGTCTTGTCTCCTCCACGGTGCCAAGCTCTCCAGTTCTGGGTAAACGGAAACGAGCAAGTCGGCCTCGCCAAAGCGACGAGATCATACCTACATTCTACTGCAATCTCGCTGTCAACCCACGCAGAGGGCTGTTCTACGCGCTCAATTGGGAGGAATTTCACGAAGGGGCACTCAGCGCTGTCGTTAACGAGGCCGACGCGAAGGTCGAGGATGTATGGGACGTTTTAGTCGCAGAGGACGAATACATTGGATCCGAGACACCGCGGAAGAAGGCTCGTGAGACCCCAGGGCGAGGTCCTGCACGTCCAGGCGCAGCCGACGCACGACTTCTGTCGATCCCGGAGAGCCAAAGTGCCATTGAGGCCGCAGAGGTACGGGCGATGGTCGCCGAGTCCGACGATGGCAGCTCAGATGCAGATGACTTCCGTCCTGCGCCGGACGATGAGGAAGATGACGAAATAGACGAAGGCGAGGGCGATGCCGAGGAAGAAGTAGTCGCCGTACCGCGCACACCACGCAAGCGCAAACAGGCAATTGCGACTCCTCAAACACCCCGCACACCCCGCACGCCTCGTACGCCTCGCCGATCGGCTGCTACACCTCGGAAATCTCGTACGCAACGCGTGGACACCTCCGCGCTCGCACAGCCTACGCCACACTCAAAGGCTGCTTTACGCAAACGTAGGCGCACTGCACTCGCCGTTCGACCTCCACCACAGACCGAATCTGGCGCCAATCTGCATTTACAGCTCGACGCTCAGCTGGGTCCGAAGGCGAGCAAGAATCCGTGGCTTCGTGCGATGCATGTGCTGCATGTCGCTGCACGCCCAGAAGCCCTCCCATGTCGAGAGGAAGAATACGGGCGAATTTTGCGAGCCGTTGAAGAGCTGCTGGAAGAAGGCAGCGGCGGGTGTATATGTAAGTACAACGTACCATTGGCAAAAGGTCGCTCATTGTATGTGCCCATCAGATATATCAGGTGTCCCAGGGACAGGAAAAACCGCCACTGTACATGCAGTAGTCCGAGAGCTCAAACGCATGGCACAGGAGAATGTAAGCGAATCCGGATTTGCGATGTATTTGATTCTCATAATCATGGCAGGAAGCTAACCCCTTTACGTACGTCGAAATCAACGGCTTGCGTATACCTGAACCTACGGCTGCGTACGGTCTACTCTGGGAGGCGGTGTGCGGCCATGATGCAGCTCGGGAAGGACACATGAAAATCAGCTCAAACCAAGCATTGAGAATGCTGTCGAAGCATTTCAGTGCTGGTGAACGAGCCGGACCAGGCGGACACGCATGGTCAGTGCATCTACCTTGTGAGGACAGTTTCGCAGGCTGATAGTAGCCATTTGTGCCTTGGCGGTCTCTCGACCAGCGTAGTGCTAATGGACGAGCTCGACCAGCTCATGACAACTAAACAAGATGTGGTTTATAATTTTTTCAACTGGCCCACTTTGGTCGGCTCGAAACTGGTTGTCCTTGCTGTCGCAAATACTATGGATCTGCCGGAACGAGTTATGACTGGCCGCGTGAGGAGTCGACTCGGTAAGTGACCGATCAGGATGCGGACGCTTTCGTTCGCGTATACTCTACATTTGACCTCTTTGACTGACATACTATGCCAGGGATGGTGCGAATCAACTTTCAGCCATACACAACGCCACAGCTTGAGAAGATCGTCCATGCACGTTTGCAAAGCGCGAGGGAAGGCCTGCTTGCCAACACCCCCGTTGTGATTGCGCCCGACGGTATCAAATTTGCAGCAATGAAGGTATCTTCGATCAGCGGCGACGCAAGACGCGTACTCGACATTTGCAGGTGTGTCTGAACAACGACTTTGAAAAAATGCTGTTCAATGAACTCTTCGCTCATTTCCTAGGCGAAGTGTCGAGCTCGTACAACCTCTCTCGCGCACGGCGAAGACCGAAGATGTACGGGATGTAATCAAGGACATGCAGAATAGTCCGACGGCGGGATATTTGCGCGAGCTGAGCTTCCACGAGCGTGTCATGCTCGCTGCCTTGGTAAAGTGTGTGAAGAAACAAGGTGTAGAAGAGATCAAATGGGCTGACGTGAGTCGCTGTCCATGACCAGGTGGTTACAGGCTGATGATTCCTATAGCTTGAGCATCAACACTTGGTTTACGTGAATCTTCTACATGACGAAAGTAACCCTCCGTACAAGCCAACCACTGCTGAGCTCTGTGTAGTGCTCGATTCATTGCTTGCCTCACGGGCTATGATATATGAGGATGGCGTGTCTGCGGAACGTAAAGCAGAATCGGCTAGGCGGGTTGCTCTGACATTGGAACATGGGGAAGTTGAGAGAGTATTGGGGGACCTAGGAGGAACTAGATGGAAGAATGCATTGAACTAACTGTGAGTCGTGGAGGAAGTGTCTCAGCGAAGGACAAGTACGTATTATTACATTTCGTCATCTACTTTCCAAATTTCTACAATGGAGCTGTTTTCATCAATCCTGTAGTTCCCATGAGAATCATGGAAGCATGTATCTGTGGGGCTCATCCTGAGAGCCTCTACGAGGTCCAAATCAACATTCTCAATCTTCAAGGAAGGTGACATGGCAGTTTCAGCCGAAGTAATTGTTTCCCTCCTACCCATGCTACCATCTTTTATGGTTTCTTGAGTGACTTGTATTGCAATACTTGGCCATGTAATTTTTGATGGGTGACTTGACTGGCTAGTAGCCCATTGCGACCAACGGCATTCCGTATATTGCCGCAAAGTCAATACAAGTCTGCTTGCCAATATCGAAGACATCCTGAACTTCATTATTATATTGCAGCTGGTGGTTCCGATAGAAATGCACTCACGGGGTGATGAAGTACATTACATAGCCCACTGAGTGACAGTAATCACTGAGCCATGACACTGAGCACATCTTGGTGACTTTGATGCTTGTTTGTAGCACATTGAGAAGAAAAAGCAAACTGCATGGGGTAACTTTCAGCTGACCACAAATTTCTTGAAACCTTTGGGATTACATACACAAAATGGATTGCTGCTGTGTGGTATATCAGCTAAAATTTGGGCTTTCATATATAGCTATAGCATTACATACCAAATCGTAGCAGTATGGCTACAAGGCTATGTAGTATTCCAAGTTCTCTAGCTGTTCTGTAAATGCCATATGTTTTGAACCATATGACACTGATGACAACAAGGTCAGACGCAATCAATGTTACTCCTGTTGCTATGATCACTGTGAACACATGTATAATCCATGTTAATGTTATATATTGTACAAAAAGCAACACCTTACATCTAATCTCATATCAGTCAGTCATTCATCGAGCGTTAACTAATCATGGTTAACTTACTGATGATCCACTGCAACAGGAATATCCACATACACACATCCTGCAATGGTTTCCTCTAGACAGTTCAAGGAGACATATGTTTGCTTGATGATTGCATACTGAAGTAAATATCAGTTCCAATGAACCTAATACCAGTAGGTGAGCTTCACTCAGTACATACCACATTGATTCCACTTGATATCAAACCGAGGAGTAGCACGAGTACAGTGATTCTCTGATTTCCCCCAGTGACTGCATGAATCTGCAAAGCACCGATGCCTATAAATTTATCTGAGTATACAGCAAAACAGCATAACATTTCTTATGGAGAATAAAACTGACATTTAACTGTTACATTCAGCATCACTTCTATGATCTCCATAAAAAGGCCAGTGGTCTTGCAGCTGCCATAATGTAAGGTGTGAGTTTCAGACTTGGAACATGCCCGGGATGACACACTACCTCTGCACAGCATAACAAAACCAACATTAGAATATGATAATCCCTATTTCAGTATTTCGACCCACATACCTGAAGATCAAGGCAAGGCAAATTTTGTAGAAGAATCCCCAGCGCAAACAGAAGGAGAAGATATCGGTTTGCAATGAACCACAATGTCCCCAATCTGAACCTTGAGCACCAAAATGCCGATATTTCTTGAGGAATGGTGGCGATGTATTCAAATGCTATCAGAGCTAGCAACGACGTCATTCGGCTCCGAGTCAGCCAAACAGAAGACGAAAAGCATGCATCCGAACTGACCGCAGACAGCAACTCGACAGTAGTTGCTCTGATCGCTACGAAATGCAAATTAGTCACAAGGCGGTCGCGCTCGGAGAGCTACAAAACGTACACGACGTTCGCATTAATTGAGCAATAAGCGGATGACATGTCGCGAGGTGTACAATGACGAGATTGAGAGGGTAGGCAACGACAGTAGAGTAGAGTACGAGACGCTGCGGCGACACATACTTATACGGCGGTGCCGTCGCCAGAAAGTCCACAACTACAGTGGGCAGGCAGGTGCCGCATGCGGATGATAGATTAGAAGAAGTAACACAGCTGGGGTGCCGCGTTCCATACTACTCGGAAGACGTGCTGGGAGCGTATACGGGCAATATGTGGCCTAGGGCGTGAACTGCAAGGATCAGCTACAAGCCGACTGCCGGCGCCTTGACTAAGTGATGGGGTTTGTGGTAATAACAGACTGAGGACGCACCGTACTCGCTTTCCAACCACCTGCGCATCTCCGTCTAGTCTCCTATATCAATTTGACGTGAATAAATATTTACTTTTTCTGTTTTGCGAGGCCATCCCATCAAAGGGTCCAAATACAATACCTGCGGCCTTCACTAAGTCGCCAGGTCATGCAAGTTGGGCCGTTCAGACAAGCGTGGGACAGGACGAATTGGTCGTGCAATGACAACATGATGTGGGATGTCCGCACTATTCTATTGGAAACGAATAGAGTACTGAACAGAGGGTAACACAAAAGACAACAATAACTGTCACAGCACGGATGCGGAGCTCCTATGGCATTATTACCAATTCTGCTGAAGAGCGCCGATTAGCACGGCGCCGAATGTCATTGACAAAACCAAACTCTACTGACTTTAACGCGGTATTTACTTGCCACCAGTCGTACCAAGACCCATCGCGGCCTTGAACGAGTCGTAGATCCACCATTGGAAGCCTAGTTAACATGGTAAGCGCTCGGAAGGCGTGATTGCATAACCATAATGACATACCAGTGAGGGTACCGATCATGAGCACACGCGTACCAAGACCCTTCGTGGCGAGCGAAGCAAAGCCAACCTCCGACGCGATCTGGCCAAGGCCCTTACCCTTGTTCGACGGCTTGCCCATTTGCGACACGAGCGAGTCGGCGGGATGCGAGACGACGGCGCAAACGACACCGGCGAGGTAACCAGACGCGAACGTGACACCGAGTTGTGTCGGCTTGCTGTACGAGTCCTTGGGCGCGGTGAAGACGTGGCTGTAGAAGAGCTGGACGATGTACTCGAAGAAGAAGAACTTCGCCATCGTGTACGGGATTTGACGCGACCAGAGGGGCACGAGCGAGCCGAAGGGGAACCGCGTGTCGGCCTTGAGCTTGTTCATCTCGGCGAGCGCGGTGAACGTCGGGATGGGGAATGTGCCCGCGGGGCTCGTCTGGATCTTGACCTTGGTCATCTCCAGCGGGCAGAGCGCAATGTCCGCAAAGAATTCTGCGGATGCGGAACCCGCAAGCCAGATGGCGCCCTTGTACTTGGCCGACGCCTCCTCACCAGCCAGGTTCATGTACGTGTCCTTGAAGATCTCGTACAGACCGTACTTGAACGCACCCTGAAGCGAATAGCCGATGAACGTCGGCCCGACACCCTTCCACAGACCCTTGCTGCCCTCCTCCGCAGCGATCGTCTTGATGCCGGAAATCAAGCCGTTGAATTTCCCCGGGTTAACCTGCGCGCAAGGGTGAGTAAGTGCACTGCAGCGACGGATAGCACCAAGGTGGTGGTGGCGGCCAATTGGCGAGAGGTACGGGACCAACTGCCACAAGGATGCCACACATCATATGACTGAATCGCGACATACCTGCATGTTACATTTTGTGACATCGAGCGGGGTGATACCTGCATGGGTGGTACCGCATGCAAGGACACCACCGAACAAGCACTTGGTGTAGTACGAGCTGTCGTGGGGGACAGGGCCGAGGTGGCTGTGATGAGATTGTAAGAACGCGTTCGTTTTCCACCGTGGTGTCTTCGCAGCTCACCGGGCATCCCACTTTCCAGACGGTACGAGGTGTGCCATGGGGAATTATCTAGGTCGTGAGGGTAGGGTAGTGTCTAGAAGAGCTCGAGCCCCGACGAGGTGGAGGACGGAGGAAAGAGGTAAAGATGCGCTGGCGACAGGGACCGGCACGGTTTTTGCTCGGCTTGCTCCGAAGTTGACCGAAAGCTGTAAACACGGTTGCCGAGTCCTCCCACTCTCCCACATCCACTCCGTAGCCGTTCCTCTCATCTCTCCGCTTCCGGCTTTCTCACTCGCTGGCTTGTCGCCCGAGTTGATAGGCAATATATTATACTCTTCACCGACACAACACCCTCGCGCAGAGCGGCCTAATACAGCCACCACCGGACACGTACAGAGAAGCGAAATGAGCTCAGTGTTACTGGGGCTTACTAGTGCGCCGTCTCTCTCGGGCTGGACGTCAGGAGCTACTCCTACGGAGGTGATGTCGCGAATGGAAGAGCCGTTGTGTTGTTGTCGATGTTATTGGGTAGGTTCTGTTAGACTTGCTCCTGGTGTAAGACTGCATCCCGCTGTGTTTTTGTCTACCACTAATGCATGTTCGCTAAGCTATTAGATGTCTTCATTGTCTGGCTTGACGCGAAGATTGTGGCGGCAAGAACAGCCATGATATTTCTTCATTGCACAGTGGATTTTGTGGCCCCGTCATCAGGGAACCTATGCAGTCAGACAAAGCCAAGGTGGTTTGCGGTATTGCATTGAGATGGCCTTATGAGATTGTTCTGGTGAATTGAGCATAAGACGACATGGGTGATGTTCATTTTGGCGACATTGCTGAGTATCCTTCGAGCACTTGAGCCGGGAACGAGACCCAAACTCAGACATTGACGCGCTGATCAGTTCGCCCCCGGGCCATTCTTCATCTTTCGCAATGTAATAGTCACCCTCTTACCTCCCAGTGTGTAGTCAGCTGCGAAATGGAGAAAGACAACCGGGGTCATCGAGTTGACTCATGTGCTTACGCTCATTTTGCCGCCGGCAGGACTTTACTCTAGTCCGTAGCTCTCCTTTGCTCCTATCCCTTCACCTCAACCAAATCTCAGCTGAAGCATCGCTGTTGCATTAACCTGTTCGTCGTGACATCTAACAGGACGTCGTAGCGAGTGGATCCATAACTTGACAATCCTCTGGTATGGCACCTGTGGCAGCCTCCTCATCTGAGGCTTCGCCCAGCTTGGGCACTCTCAAGCCTCCTTCTGTCGACGTACCCTCTGCGCTCCTGGTCGAAGAAGCTCCCCCGCGACCGCACGAGCCAGCCAACCCCGCCCGACCAGTCCAGGTCAAAGACGCACCCGCCCGCACGTCCTTCGCCTTCGACCCCCTGGAGGACGCCATAGCGGCCTTTGCCCGGGGCGAGTTCCTAGTAGTGATGGACGACGAGGGCCGCGAAAACGAGGGCGACCTCATCGCCGCCGCGAGCGAGGTCTCGACCGAGAAGATGGCCTGGATGATCAGACACACCAGGTGCGCCGCCCGTCCTCCCAGACCCCGCCCGCGAACACGGACTCGCTCCGGGTCGTGCGCCGCCCGTCCCGCTGACACGTCGCCAGCGGCTACATCTGCATCGCGCTCACGCCAGAGCGCCTCGAGGAGCTCGCTATCCCCATGATGGTCGCGGAGAACCAGGACCCGCACCGCACGGCGTACACCGTGACGGTCGACTACAGGCACGGTGCGTCCCCCGCGCCGTCCGTCTCCTCTCCTTGTATACTGACGGCCAACGTCTCCCTACTTTGCATCCCCCTCCCCCGTTTTATCCCGCGCAGGCACGACCACCGGCATCTCCGCACACGACCGCGCGCTCACCGCCCGTGCGCTCGCGTCGCCCTCCGCACGGCCCGACTCCTTCTCTCGCCCGGGACACATGGTGCCCCTGCGCGCGCGCCCCGGCGGTGTGCTCGCGCGGCCGGGGCACACCGAGTCCGCGGTGGATCTGTGCACGCTCGCGGGGCTGCCGCGCGCCGGCGTGCTGTGCGAGCTCGTCGAGGACGACGAGGCGGGCAGCATGATGCGGCGCGACGGGTGCCGCCGCTTTGCGGACCGCTGGGGGCTGAAGATGATCAGCGTGGAGATGCTCAGGGAGTGCAGACGACGTGCAGGCGCGGCGGACGGCGGTGTGCAAGGGTCATAGCAAGGAGTGCTGCTACATGAGAGAGGTATGCAGGTGGCTGGTCTAGTGTATACTGTTGTCTGCCTGACTCATGGACAGTCTCAGGCAGAACGAAGCAGGTTGCACAGCTGTAACAATATAGACGCTATAGAAGCAGCAATACCGCCTACGTATCCCAGCTCAACTTGCCATGAGTGCATATCTACAATTCAACACTGCTTGATCCGACGAACGGAAGTCAAGGTCATCCGGCGTCTCATATTCTGGCGAGCACAAACAATAAGGAGCTGGCAACCAGCTCTCGATCTCGGATATGTGGCACTGCAGGGTCGACCGCAGGTGTCCGTGATCACGGTCAGTTGTACATGCTGCAGGCTGCGACCGCCCGCTAGACGGAGGCCGAGCTGGTATCAAACACGTCGCTCTGTTCAGCGACAGCGAAGGCGGCATCGCGCGAACTATGGAGGCGGTGCTCCAAGACTTGTGCCTGGACAAGGATCAGTGGACGCCGTCGCGGCAGCTGTAGAGTCAGCCGTGGTGGGCGAACGTCGCCCCAGAGCGCGTGCGGTATTGGATGCTTGTCCACCGTCACAAACAACTGCAAATGACCAACGCTCATGATCCGACAGCGGTAGTGCTCAGCGCCGAAAGCTGGAAGACGCGCGCCGACGATGGCGACGTGGCCCGCTGGGGAGCATGCAAGCTCCGTTTGAGCACCGCAACGGCCCAGCGGCGACAAGGCCCCGACCAGGCTTTCTAAGCTCACAAGTATCTTAAGTTTACACAGTATGCTCGATCCTCACGCTGTGCATCGCCTTCACGCCCGGCGCTCCCGCGACAACAGCTGCTGTACACGGGCCCACGGCCGTCAGCAATATTAATCCAATCTGACCACGTCATGATGGCACGCCCCTCGTTCTCACTGCAAGATTACAGCAGTCGCCAGTATCTGATCGTATCGTTATTGCTGCGTGCCAAAACACCCGACGACGACCGCGTCGCCTCGCTCCCATCGCAGGCCCTGCTCCAGGTGCTTGTTGCGCGGCGGTGAGACTCCATCGAGTGGCAACCGGGTCAGATGCATTACTTGTGACAGATGCAGAAGAGTCGATGCTTCGAGCCTCAAGGTTTGCTTGTAGCACAGCTGTGCGTTCGCGATGAAGTCGGGCGCTTGTCAAGATGGTAGCATCCGCGTTGCCATCCCATGCAAGCTTTCAGCAGCCAGGTGTCACTGTCCAGCGCACAAGGCCTTGTCACAAGGAATTATGAATAGAATAATTGTGAATGAATTGGTGGCGGGTACTGCCCATTTTCGAAGGTTCATCAAGACCCTTACTGTGACACTGCGTGAAGGATTCAGGTCGAACATAGCATACATCCCACCGCCCCAACGATCTAAGCACTCAGGATCATCAAATGCACACCGCGTATGCACAAACCACTGTTCATAGCAAATGCATTCAACTTTTTCATTTGTAGCACGTACAGTCTAGGCAGCCGGCCGCACGTACATACACGACCATGGTCCATACGCCATACGGGCCGAGAAAACTGGGGAAAGGGGAGACTCGGGATGGGAGATAGTGCACAGTACGATATGGGCGGCGAGGAGTTGGAACGCGGATGAGATGCGAGGGCGGAGCTCGAGTGGTCGTGATGGCATGGGGGGACATAATGAAGGGGACCAAACAGATGATAGTGGGCGAAGAATGGGTAACGCGTGAACGATGGCACAAGGGAAGATGAAGCGACCATGCGAGTGTGATTAAGAATGTGGAAGCAGTAACGATGTAGGGTAGACCTGAACTTCGGCGCGCGATGGGGATGCAATGGAAAGTGAAGGTTAAGCGTAGAGGGGGGAGCAAGAAGCACGCGCGCAATATGTTATGACGTATATATGCAACAACGTCCGAACGGGAGGCAGGAGCAGGGAACCATTAATGTGGGATACAGACGCAGATGGAGCGGGAAGAGAGCGCATATGCTGGAGCGGCATGGAGGCGTATGCGACAGCACCGTGCGCCGCGACGCGCACCCGTGCAATTAGGCGTGGAGAAGGTACGTGCGCGAACGGCGGGACCCCAAATGTACATACAGGCGAGAGGACCGGCCGCGCGATACATAGGGCGCTGACGATGTGTGCATACCCCGGTGGTAAACGCGTTCTTCGTCCTCGCAGGACTCGGAGGGCAACAACAGCGGCTGGCAAACGAGAACCGATATAGTACACCTCTGCGAGAGTGCAGAGGGCGACAGCGACAAGCAATGGGTGGATGACGGAGAGCATGGCGGATAGAGGACAGCAGCATAGCTCAAGGAAAGCGAGACACCGGGACCAGGTATGGGCAACGCCTACGACGAAATCTCGACGAAGCTCCGCCAGCCGCGCGATGCACGCTCATCGTCGAGGCCGAGGTCGATGAAGTTCGCGAGCGGCGAGAGGAACGACTCGATCGTGCTCCGGCGGCTGCGCTTCGACGGCGTCGAGCTCGTGCCCGACCCAGATCCAGATCCTGACCACCACGAGGCGCAATCACGTGCGGATGACGGTGGCGGCGGCGGCGCCATGGTCATACCCAGCGCAGAGGATTCCGGCCGCGCAGGAGGGCACCGTGAAGGTACAACGACATCCTCCTCTTCCTGCAGCACCTGCAGCAGGCGGCCGTTGCCCGTGGGGCGATCTTCTTCCTCGTCGTCCTCGTCGTCGCTCATGCTCATGAAATTTCGCGGGCGCACAGGCTGGACGCGTCCCTCAAGCATCGCGAGCGCTGCGGAACGGTTGCGCTGGCGCGTCCTTACAGACACGACCGAGCGAAAAGACGGGCTCGCGCGCAGGGGCACCACGGCTGGTGCCGACGCGGGCGTAAGCGGAAGAGGAAGGTCCGCCAAGGTGCTCGCGGCAGTGAGCGGCGGGCTCGACGTCGACGCAGTAGGCGATACGGGCGAAAAGAGGAAGTACGACTGGCCCGCGCCCGGCGAGAGAATCGGCGAAGAGTGCAGAGGCGGAGACATGAGGGAGGGCTCGGAGCGTGAGGGGCGGTGCATCGGCGACGTAGGGGAGACAATGGACATCGCGGTGGTGAGGCAAGCAGACAGGGTGAGCGTGAGGTTGGACGCGCGCCGACGACGCGAGGACAATGGCACAGGGGGCTCTGGAAGGTTCGCGGAGGGGGCGGGCTTGGCCGAAGGTAAGCTGAGTGTCTCGCGCGAGGGTCGGCGGAACTTGGGAACCGATGGCACGGCGAACTGGGAGAATGTAAGCTCTGGGAGCCGCCTATATGCGCACAAGCGAAGACATAATGGGTGAGCGGCACCGATCAGACAAATGGGCGAAGAAGAGAACGTACGGCGTGGGACTGCGCTGGGCAGGCGAGCTGGGCTCGGAACGGCCGAGGCCAAAGGACATTGTCGCGCGGGTAGTTACGGTATCCTTGCGGCGGAGACTCATGGAGCGCATGGACTGGCTCTCAGCCAGGTCGAGGGAGAGGAAAGAACGGCCCTCGTCGGACTGGTGGCGCCGCGGGACTAGGGTGAGGAACATAGCACTGTCGCTAGCAGTGTCGGTAGACGAGCGAACTGCAGCATGGAAGCTGACGGTCGCAGTGTCGACGGTGAGCGGGAGGCTGTCGTGAAACTCTTTACGATGTCTGCGGCGCTTAGGAGAGGGCGCACGCGAGGCAGGAGCATCGAGCTCGGGGGTGTTGCGCCCCGAGAGGAGGCCCGAGGTGAAGAGGGGAGAATACTGTGCAAAGGCGGAGTCCATTGCCGGCGTCGCTGTCGCTGTCGTCGTCGGTGAGGAGGAGGGTGTGGGGGAGAGCGAGGAGGGGCGGGGAGGGCATTATTATATATTGTGCATGGCGTCGCGCTGGAGGGCGCCTCCGACGGCCCTGGATTTTTTCCACGTCTGTGCCGCAGACGCCCGCAGACAAGATCGATCCACGGGCGTCACAGGCCTCGAGTCACGCCACTGCCGTTCTGGGCGTGACAAGCCGCGTCGCCAGACGACCTTGAGAAGAACAACACCGCCGGCTTCTCTTCTCCTCGCTTTCCGATATCCCATTTATCACTGCCCACCCTCACTACCAGTCATCCGTCGCTGAATTAGCCCCCCTTTGTCGCCGCAGATCGTCCTGCAGCATCCCGCCGCGAACAACGCAGACATCACCTGCGCCTCCAGGCGGGCCACCGCCGCACAGCGCTCAGGGTCGAATTTGATGCCCCATCAGCGCGCCGACGCGAATCGTGCATGTAGCCGCATTTGGCCATACTCGTGTTGACGTCGAACCGGAACCAACCTTCCAGCGCCAACACCCATGGCGGTGTGCGGCGCCGCCCTATTTGCGCACAGCGTCGCGTCAGGCGGCGTCGGTCGCTCGGACGGATCCTCTCTGCGCCCAGACTCAGGCCGTACGGCGGTCTAGTTCTCGCGTTCTCTTCTCAGCTCCCCGTTGGCGAACAGCAGCTGATCCACCTGGTGCTCCTCCTTCCAAACGCCACAGGAACGGCAAAATGACTGACGTCGGGGGTCCGGCGCGGGCAGCTCGTCCATTTCTTGTCCCCGTACCCTTCGGAATCAGAATCATCGTGACACTGTATCCACCCGTGCCTGCATTAAAGGCAGACTAGTGCGCCCCGACGTCTACTAGAGGCGTCATCTCAATATGATTCCGCGTGTGTAGATTTCCCCGCACACCACCGGTACAAACAGAAGCTGGTGTATTGCGCACCGTTTGATGCGGTGGCGCCTTCGTTGAGTTGACGCATTTCATCGTCCACTTTCCCTCCGTAAAACCATCCATGCCACCTGTCATCCCACACGCCATGCTGTTCTGCTCGCGCCACAGCGCGCCTCTTCTCTGCGTGATTTGCCTTTCTTCCCCTCGGCGAGATAAACACGTTCTTACTGCGCGAGCGCTATCACGCTAGCGCGCCCTTGGGCCGCTCGCACAACAAATGCGTCTGCGCCACCATCACGTCCCTGCCAGCGCGCGGACTACAACAGCTACCATAAAAGGCTGGGCTCCTGCTATATCAGGAAACACCCCCCTGCGTGACGTCCTCGAGCGTGACATTGACTGATGCGGCCGGTCCTGGACTGATGGCGGCTGCATTTCTGCCGCAAATGCTCTGGGGATGGGCGGGCGCATCGTCACACATGACGGAGGACCCTGGCGACCAAATCGAAGCAGCCGATACAGCGTGCGCAGGCGGGATGTCGAGCTGAAACGCACCCCTCCAAGCGCACGGCGACGCAGGACAAAAAGAACGGAAAACAATGAATAACAAAAGAACTGACACGGCGGCGACGAAAGGAGAACACGGCTCTCCTGGACAGGCGAACAACAATATTCGGTATACCCATGCGGGCAGCAGCGACGATATCGGACGGGTTTCAGCTGATCCGGCCCCGCGCGGTTTCCCATTTGTCAGTGGTCCTTTGTCGACGCGAGCGTTCCTGCATTTTGCACTGCAGCGCACCCCGTCGCCATCCCTGGTGCCTGCATTTTGCGTCGGTGGATTCCTCCGAGAATTCGCCAGGGCCCAGCGCACTGCAGCTATCGCCCGCGTCGCGTGCGGCGCGGTTCTGCCGGGTGCCAGTGCTGTTCAGCCAGCCGTTTAATCGCGGTCGTTCGCGTAGCCAGACGGATAGCGCATCCGCCATCCGCATCCGCACCCGCATCCGCCGCGTCGACCAGCGTGAGCGTCGACCATACGCAGTACTGTTGCACACCGTCGGCCCCGATACGATCATCGCGCGTCGGCACGGTTTTACTATCACACAGGGAGTCAGGACGTCCAGATGCGCGCGACGAGCCCCCGCACGCGCGGGTGTACGTACAGCAACTTTGTAGGCGGGTGTGCGTGACCTCGCTGCTGGCATGGAGACTGTGGCGGATCCGCGCCTGCTCGAGTGGGTGTGTTTGACTCGGTGCGTGAACTCGGACGTGCATATGCTCTGCGGCATGATGGTCATGCTGCAGTACGGACGACGGACGTGCGGCCCTGCTGCGCCGCGGCAGTTGCTGCGAAGTGCACGGACGCCGACGGTCTATCTGTGCTGGTCTACGTCGTGCTGCATTCAATGTGTGCTTTTGCCTCTGGCCTGTGCAGCAATTGTTCCTCGCTGTGCCCTCTCTATGTCACCAGTCCAGACGCGACACGCAAAAAAGCCACCGCGCCCTCTGCACTGGCCCTTACACGTCGGGCAGAACGAGCCGCCTCTCGAGCACGAACAAGCACGCACACACCGGGCTAGGGCTCACGGTGCACAGCTGCGGACGAGAAGACCGTCCAGATGCATCGTGGCTCTCGCGGGCCTGCTGCGATCGACCATCCGCGCTCGGCGCTGGCGTCAGCGCGAGCAACTGCGTGTATCATGCGCTGGCTGCCACCCCAGGACTGAGTACTGAGGGCCGGCGCTGATCACCATGTGGATGTCGCCGTGCGCCGGGCCTGAATGGGCTTAGACGACTTTGCGCTCGGTGGTCTGCGTCTGGCAGTGGTCACCACGGACGCAAGAGGAGCCGCGCTATGCCCTTCTCTGCAATGCTGGTGGGAAAGGTTGAACGTCTCCATTCAGGCGACGGACGCTGTGGACGTGGGTCAAGGCTTTGGCAGCACCCCCGACTACGATAGACTTTCATACAGGAACTGACACGCAAAATCAAGGCTGACCTCTACGCCGCTGCTGTGTCTTTTGCTGGCATGCGTGCGGTCTCAGACGGCTGGTTTCCGGCCAAGTCGATGTAAATGTGATTGTTTACTGCCATGCTTGCAAATAATATGCAAACAAGCAAAACGTTCGCCAAGGTGAATGGCGCGCCTGGCCTGCGCCGCGCGCTCGACCATTCAACATGCAAATGGAGCGCCGCATTAGCGGCGGACGATGCGCGCCTGTTGCCATCGGTGACTGTGAGGCCCGACTGGAGGCAGCGCCTATGGGCCGGTGAGTGCTTCGTGGTTTGCAAGACATTGATGGTGGCGCGAGTTGACTACCCCATGCTGGCTTCAGATCCATGTCAAAGTGCTCCATGATGTGATCTACGTTGTTGAACACGGTCTAGCCCCCGCGCTGGGCGTCTTCGAATTCGTAGTGTCCTATTATGGACGGCGTCAAGACCTACGCTGCCTTCTTGGTGCACCGGGCGATGGGTATAGGTATACGAGTGCAACGAACACGAACGAAGCAGCTCGCCTGTGATGAACAGACGGTCGCTGCAGGAGACGACGGGCGCACCGCTGGCCTGGCTCAGTTACCGTCACGCACAGATAGACGTGCATCGCAGGCCTCGAGGATAAGTGGGTCGGCCAGAAGGACAGAGGCGAGGACAGCCTCCCCCAATGCGGGCACGGCGCCTTGCACGGGATGTAGCGGTGGCGCCTGTCAAACTAGCTGTATGGCAAGAAGAGCAGTAATGGCAGCTCGGTGATGCGCCGCGAACGCTGGAGTGCACATCCTTTCAGGATCCCGCCGCAGATCACCACCGCGAACACGCTCGAGCCACAGCGAATGGACAGCGACACCCATTTCTGGATGGGCGGTTTCTGCTCACAGCTCAGGCTTCTCTTCTTCTCTGCATACAGTCGGACCAATAAATAATCATTTCATCAGGTTCTTGTGCAAATGCGGATGGCATGCTGGTCTCCTGGATACTTCATACTACGCCCTTTGCCACCAGGGGATATCATCCTGCACGAATGCAATACGCCGCCTAGACCCTTGATCCTGTTATTCATGTGTGGTACGACGCCTGCGGACGCAATTTCGTCCGGGCCTCCTTGTTGCACTAACCTAGGCCAGTCTGCGGTCAGCGCCGCTCCTAGCGCAGATGACCTCCCTGCGAACCTATTATACGTCTTTGTCAACTCGCGCCACTACCGCGGGAGCGCGTTCCCGCCATCCTGTATCTGTACACCACCAGATTGGCGCAGCTGCTCTGTAGGGCTTTCCGTCCCACCCGCCCCGATCACCTCTGTGGCACCCGTCTGACCGTGTTGGTACACTTCATTATGCCCTCGGGGCGCGTGCTGACGGCTCTGCATTGCCAGAACGCCGCGGACGCTGTTCTGCGCCTCGAGCCCCACTGGAGATCCCGAGGAAGCCCTCTCGTGTGCCTGGCGCTGCCGCGCACCCTGTAGCTATATGTGCCGCGCGACCCAGGGTGTTATAATTACACCCGCCCCAGCGCACGCACGCGAATTAAGCTGCTCTGCGTGTGAGCGTGCCTTGATCGCACCAGAACATCGCCTGGCGTGCCTGGCTTCCCTCCTTCCGATGACGCTCGGCGCAGTGCGACCATTTACCCCGCGATGCATGCCATAGATGGTCAGAGCATGCAGAACGGTGGCCTATAACCGTCGCGTAGCTCGCTGCGGCAAATGTTTCTGCCCGGCCTGCTTCGGCCGCCGATTTCGCACAACTTCCGGTAGGAAGGGCCACCGCTCCTGACTCTGGGAAGATGCCGCCGCAAACGCTATCCGATCTGCGTTAAACGGCTGTGGGCAACTGGCGGTGCGCCAGTCATGGGTCGGCTACAATTCATTCGACGCGGCAGATGCCATGGCGTCGCTATCTTCAGGCGGAATCGCATGAACACTTAATTGAGTCCTATGTAGAATGATAGCATTGAGCGGTGGTTGTATGCGGGGTCGTAAGATAGCGAGTGACATGGTACACAACACGGCGCGCCCTACTGCCCCCGCAGCGAACGGGGCAAGGAGCCGAGGGTCCTCTCCCTAAACGTCTGCCAATACTCTACGCCATAGCGGTAGTACCACAAGCCAAACAACGCCCCGCCCAGATGAGCGGTGTGGTCGAACAGCCTGCGTCAATGGCAGTCAGCCGTGCCATTTGACAAATAAATATCTTGAGAGAATATACATACCGCCAGCCTCGTAGCAAGCCGAGCACGTCAACTGCCATGAGCCCAAACACGCCATACTGTATGGGTATGGGAGGCGTCGGCGGGAACAGCAGCGTTATGTGCTGGTCGGGGAACGCCATCGCCGTCATCGTGACGGTGGCGTAGATCGCGCCGGACGCGCCGAGGGAGGGCTTGATAACCGACGTTATCGCCTCGGCGGCGGAGGCGGCGGTCTCAGCCGTTGTTGCCGACACTGCTGACGTCGCGGCGTTGGCGATCGGCGCCGCGGCGCTCGCTGGTGCGGCGGCAAGCTTGGCGGCGAGGCGGGGATACATGATGCGGGTTGCGTAGAGGTGAGAGGCGACCGAGGCGGACAGCCCGGCTGTGTGTGCAAGGCGCTGTGCATCAGTGGCTTTGCGATGGATAGATATGCAGGCGCACGCACCGCTGACGTAGAGGGCGAGGAAATGCCACTGGCTTGTGGACTCGCGCAGATATGTCGAGTCGTTTTGCTGTTCGCGCGTAAGGTAGAGCGACGCTATGGGGCCTGGAAGACAAGGCAGCGTGAATGCCGGCTCGCGGTGGTATTCACCGCAGGAGGCGCACGCACCGAAACTCATGAGCGCCATCGTGTTGAACAGCATGTGGAGGAAGGACGAGTGGCTGTTCCCCGGGCATCATCAGGCCCCGTCACTCAGAGCGGCGCGGAAAGCGGACTTGCCTGAACACGCTCGTCAGCAGGGTGTAGGACAGGCCGGAGAGCGGGTGGTGCGTGAAGTGCCGCGTCATGAAGGGGTCGAGGCGCGGGATCTGCCAGGCGAGCCAGACGAGTCCGTGGGTCGCCGCGAGGCCATAGCACACGCGCGCGCCCTCGGTGGTGTTCAGCGCCGACTGAGCGAGCTGTGTGTAGGCGTACACGACCATCGCGCGGATGTCTTGCGGCAGCCCGGACGCTGCTTCTGCCAGCCTGTTCAAACTGGCTTGGAGTCTCTGTGCCAAGGGTGGTGGGTGAGCGATATGTAAAGGAAGGGATACTGGCGACGACCACCTTGCCGAGCTCGTAGTATCGCGCCCTTCTGAGCTCGCCGTTGTTCGGAGTCCTGGATAGCCAGGCGATGTCCGACTCGACGACCTTGTTCGTCCAGTCGTATGTGTCGACATTGGTCAGTCTTGCCGCTACGCCAAACGCGATGAGGGACCCAGCGACGACGAACTGCGGCGGCAGCCATGTTAAGCAACAGTATGGCATGTGGTAATTTCTGCTCACCAGCACTTGGTTCGTTGCCGTTGGGGGTTTCGTCTCCCCGCCAGGGGGCGACTCAGTGGATGGCCCCTGCTGTGGCCTCTCATCGGCGGTACTTTCGGGCTTGTGCGTGTGGTGCGCATGCCTCGTATCGCGGCGCGGAACTATCCGAGGCAGTCGGTAATTTGGAGTGAGAGAGAACGAACGAGATGGCTGTCGGGGGACGTGCCGGCAGGTGCGGACGATCCAAAGCATTACAGTTTTTTCCAGACTTGTCTTAGATAATGGACGCTAGCTGTCGGCTCCTGTAGGAACTTCTTGACAAACATGTCAGTGAGAATGGCCAGCTATCGGCGAAGGCTGACAACCAGTCGCCTACTCTACCTCAATAGCAACCTGTGATTAAAGAGTACTAGATGCTTGTGTTGAACTCGAGAACAGGACGCCCTGTATGTCGTCCCTTGCCTTGTCTTCTGAACCACTCACGAAATGATTCCCTTAGCCGAAGTTACGACTGATCCCGGCGGGACGCGTCGCGTGTATGTGCACGTGATCTCATTTTTCGCGCCTCGAGGTTCTCGGCGCTATTGCTTTCGTCCTCTTCCACTCGTCAAATTGCGGCTACGATCGTAAAATCAGTCCAGCCTGCTGCACCCGACTTCATCGCGAAAGTATCGCATATTTTGTCCGCGGATGTTTTACTATTTGTCTTTCCTCCGGCCGCCACCTTCTCAGGTATCCCCATCTGGGTCTATCTCGATCACGCCCCAGGTCGCAAACGATCTGCGTACAGAGCTCTTCACCGGCTCGCAAGATATATTTTACGCGTGGTCACCGACCTCGCTTACGGCGGGAAAGCACAATGCCTTCCCCGCCATTACCAAACCCCAAAAGCTCACGACCTGGAGAGAAGACAGTACTTATAAGGAGATCCCTGTCCCATTTCCGCCTGCAATTAGGGATGGGGAGACGCGTCGTCTGGTTCTCACCGCGCATGCGCAGGGAAATCCTCATATCATCAATCTAGTATCCCCTTCTCTTGGGGACAGACCCTTTCCCGTCATGTCTATGCCCATTCTGTTCAGCGCACGCAATGCGAAGGGCAAGGCAGCACTGGGCAAGCAAGAGCAGGTCGAGCGTGTTTATCGCGTTCCTGTAGACGTCGACCAACAAGTCTTCATAACCGTGCGCGAACAGACATCGTTCGACCTCGACAAGGTGTGTCAGCTGCGCACAGGCCCTGCCATTCTCTTTGTGACGTCGCCTAAGACGCGCTAGAAAGTCTGGGATAGCGGCATTGGGCTGAGTTCCTGGATCGTGGATCTTGCAAATGAACAGTCCGCTAGTGCACCACCAATTGTCGACGCCATGAGAAGAGCCCTATTCTCCTCCGAGGCCCGACAAATTCTCGAACTAGGTGAGCCTGCGCCGCGCCTTCCCTCGTTGTTGAGATAAACTGTGGGCAGGCGCTGGTACCGGCATTGTATCGCTGGTCCTGGGTGCTCTGCGCTCTGCAAAGGCCCGCTCTGAATCTGGATGTATTCTTACCACCGACTTAGGTGCGATCATTTTCAACAGTGATACAGTATCTCTAGTCCTCACATCTGGGATATAGCCTCTGCAATGCCTCTTTTAAAACACAATATAGCCTCCAATGACAGCTCCTTCACATGTTCTTCAACACGCCCCAGAGCAGTAGTGCTTGACTGGGACGAGGAGCGGTTCCCAGAAGAGGTATCGGGCGTCCAACACGGCTTCGATGTAATAATGTAAGTCCCGAACGAGCACTCTGCGTGATCTCATTCCGGCTGATGCTGATGACCCTACAGTATGGCTGATGTCACATACAACACATCTTCGTTCCCATCGTTGATTCGTACCCTTGATAAAATCATTCACCTTGGGTCGTCGACCGCCGGGTCAGATCCTAGACCGCACCATCCGCTGATCCTTCTCGGATACAAGGAACGTGATCCTAGCGAACGCTCTCTGTGGGATGTGGCGCAGAACATTGGTATCCGGTTTGAACAGGTTGGAGAGCGACGCGGGGCAGGAGGCGAACCTATCGAAATATGGATAGGGACGGTACAATAAAATCGGGTTCCCAACGTTAACGTCGCTCGAACTTATTCGCCTCAGGATGACTGAATGACAGAAACAGACAGATTAGATTTGACACATGTTGTTACGTAAGTTAAGATCTACGCGCCGGTCGCGCCCTCGCCCTGAAGTCCCGCACTTTCTGCCCGCTGCCCTCATCGGCGAGCCCGCCGTCTGCCACAACGACCACGACGCGACGTCTACCATGAGCGAGGAGCGCTACTCGCCGTCCTCGTGGGACCATGCCGACTCTGATACCCACCATTCCTCCCAAGCGCACAACGGCTACGGTCGCATGCCCCCCTCCCAAGTGCACCATGTCACTTCTGGCGAATCTCTTCGCTTGAACGGCGCTGCCCCTCAGACACCTACCAAGTCAAGCTCGCCACCCCGCTCGAGCGCGGAATCGCAGAGTAGGCCGCAGGGCCTGCGATGGCGGGACAGTACGCAGCTTCCGGCGGCTGCGGAAATTCAGGACACCGCGACAGTTGATAGCTCGACGCTCGTAGATTCAGGCTTCGACGAGAATGTGCTGAGGGCGCTATGTGATATGGACGTGAGGATCTATGTCGCGTATGTCCATCATTCCTTTTTGACCGGTCTTTGTTGGGTGAGCAGTGCGGTATACCCTTGCTTCTCGACCGAATAAAGCAGAGTATGGTGTCTTGCAGGGTGAGCTTTGTTTCTTCAGTTCCATTCAAATATGCGCTTTGTTCTTAGAAGACTAGGCATGCTGGGAACGGAGACGTACATACATCCGCATTCCACTGAATACTCTAATTGTCACCGTCGAGCTGCCGCATCATGGCTGGTCTTATGCGCATTCCGATCGAATTCTGTATTGATTCTGTCTAATGCTGATGGTTCGCGTAGGAAGCGGCTTTGTTTTTCCGCAAACGAGCAGCATTAGAAGACGAATACGGACGCAATCTGCAAAGGCTATCGAAGTTAACGGGCGAAGCGTACTCTATGAGCGAGGGACGAGCAGGGTACTGTTATGTTCGCGGTAGGTGTTCACCCCGGAGACTGACGCATTAACTAGCTCTTTCGTGGTAGCCTGGCAATCTACTCTTAAGACGCACGAGCAGATGGCTCAGCATAGGACACAATTTGCTTCACGTCTTATCGAGATGAGCGAGGAGTTGTCGACGCTCGCAAAAGAGGTAGACAGGAGTAGGAAACAAGTGAGTCGGCTCAAGAGATGTAACGAGCGCCCTGGCCAATACATGCATCCAGACCAAGGATCTTGCCACTCGATACGAAAAAGCGCTGCAAGAGTCAGAATCAGCGACAGATAAATGCAAGGCACGGTGTGACGCTACGGCAGAAGAGCTGGAGCGAATTTTGCTGCACAAGGAAGGTGAACCGTACCGAGACACCCCGGTTCAAGGCCGGACCCCCGGAGGCAAGAGGGCGATCGGTAAGGCGGTGGCGAAGGGCGGGATGCTTCTCAAGGGACGGAACCCGGGGAACGTGGGTATCTGTTCCCAGACTGATGAATTTTACCCATATTGAGCCGACCGTACAGCTTCAGCGCCAAGAGGAAGACGTTCGCGCTCGGATGTCAAAGGAGTCGGATGCCTACCGCAAGGCTCTACTGGAGACTCAGACTGTTCGGCAAGAGTACTTCAACTTCCAATACCCACGGCTCCTGCGTGTAAGATCCTCTTGCTGCTGCGATCACGATTCGCCCAACTCAATCTATTGTTGTTCAGGCCCTCAAAGAATGCGTCGATGAGATCGACCTGGGCATGCAGTATCACCTTTCCCGATACGCTTTTCTGTGCGAGCACGTCGTCCTACAGGAGGGCACGACACTTACCCCAACTGAAGAGAACGGTACGTCTCTGTCAGGTAGTCGTAGGCTTGAACTGACGGTGCGATTCTTCCGCCAGCGATGGGTCTGAGAGCGTCGCTCGAGACAATCGACAACAGAAGCGACTTCAAAACGTACATGCAACATTATGCATTCGCACACGGCGGTGCTAACTATACAGGACCCCGCCGTCGCGGACCGGAGTCGGAAGGCTTCGTAAGTCCCAGGCCCCAAGAGTTGCGCGCAAGCTATTCTAAGCCGCTTGGTAATGCTAGCTGCCGCCTATACCCGCCCTCTATGCAGGGGGATCACCGGGCACCTCAAATACTCAGCCTCTGGACAAAGGTCGTCCAACTTTCGGGGTAGACCTTGCCGAGCAAATGGCGCGGGACGACGTCGACGTTCCTCCGATCATGGTGAAGTGCTGCGAAGCGATTGAGAAGTATGGATTGGACTCCCAAGGCATATACCGGATCGGCGGCACGATGAGCAAGGTCGCCAAGCTGAAGGAGAAACTAGACCGAGGTGCGCGGAGAGTCTAGCCGTGTATGCGACTGTAGGCGTTATGTGCTCATGCGCTCGGACGCCGGCCTAGATCTCGACTCCGTCGATCTCGACAAGGACGAGTGGTCTTCTGATGTCAGCAATGTCACGAGCGTGCTCAAGTTGTGGCTCCGCGAGCTCCCGGACCCTCTGCTTACATCCAGCTTGCATAATGCATTTCTAGATGCGGCGGGTAAGCCCGTGCTCCTTGGCGCATGTCTCAGGCCTGACGCGAATTTTTCAGTGAACGAAAATGAGCGATTGCGACACATACGCCTGCATGAACGCGTGAACGACCTTCCGGATCCCAATTATTCTACCCTCAAGTACTTTATGGGACATTTACATAAGTGCGCTGGTGTCCATTACTCTGACTTTGGCGTTGACAGTACTGTTCTAGGATCGTGGAGCACGAAACTCAGAACGCTATGTCGGTCCAGAACCTCGCCATCGTTTTCGGACCGACTTTATTCGGCCAGGGCCTGCAATTGAACGGCATGGCAGATGCGTCTCTCCAGAACCGAGTACGTGCCCTTGAGCTGAGGAACTATTAGCCACTCACGTGAGTCTCCAGGCAATCGAAACTATACTGGAACACTACACCGATATATTCGTGGATGAGAACGAGGCCTAGAGCCTAACTATTCGTATTTGTGGCTGGTGTGTTTAACTTCTACATGGCACTACTTGATACCCTTTATTTGCACTGTATCCCTACTCTCAATGGTTTCAGGTTGTCGCGTTTCCTTTTCGCGGGTTTGCAATCGAGCTGCGATCGCTGCAATTGGACCATTATATATGGACCACACTGTAACTGGAAAATTTATCTTATTGCATCAATGCCTCTGATCCTCTAGGTAGCATGAATGGAAGCAGAACCACCAATGTAGTCAAGTGCAGGCTTTTGGTTGACAGTTCCGACACGACTGCGCAGCCAGAAGGGCCATAATACCGCTAGATCAGTCACGACCCGGTCGATAGAAGCAGTATGTATATGAACGGAGAATCCCGTCCATGGGGGCGTGCGCTGCTATACATATTGCGACCCCATCTTTCGGGTTATCAGCCTTCTTCCCTCATGTTTGAGGCTGTTCCTTAACGTGCTGACGCGAATGCCGAGGCCGGTGAGAACCTGTACCCACGAAACTTCGTAAGTGCGGGGACACCTTCCAAAGAACGATCGCACAAGGGTACTCAGCGCATCCGCGGGCCCGGCTCGCGCCGCCTCGCCCTAGTGACGCGTGTAGTACGGGGTTGTGGAGGACACCCAGGTGTGCTCGGGCGAACGCGTCCACTCCGTCTTGGACGGGAAGATGACGTTGCGCAGCGAGGGGCAGCTGCGTGCCCACGTCGTGCACAGCTGGAACTCTTCGAGCGAACTGCCGAGCCCCATGTTGGATACTGGTGTTGAGGAGAGGTCGAGTGTGGACAGTCGCGGGAACGCACCCAGGACGGGCGTCAGACCTGCCAGGATACTCTGAGAATAGGCAAAGCGCCAGCGCGTGGGTCAGCGGCGCGAAGCGAGGAACGCGGTACGAGAGACACTCACGATACCTGTAAACGAGTGGTGCAGTGTGTGGCGCAGCGCGAGTTTGAACTTGAGCAGCTGCACCTCAGGCAGGCGCCTTGAGACGTCCCGCAGGAGGATCGGCGTCGCGGAGATGTTGCTGAGATCGAGCCAACGAATGCGCACGCTCCCGCGCGCGATGTGGACAAGTTCCTCGTCTGTGACATTCTCCGGTCCCGTGAGCGTGAGGCAGCAGATGGGCCGGCCGGGGATGAGGCTCGCCGCTGCGATTGCGGTGCCGCGGAACGCGCTGAGCGCAGGGAGGTCGGACGCGAGGAGCGCAAGCGGCTCGAAGTGGTCGGACAGCCGCAGGTGTCGGATCGAGGGTGTCGCAGCGAGAAAGCGGTCGATCGACGGCGTGCTGCAGGTGTGGTGGGCCGGATGCCGCAGGCCCCCGCGGCCGACTCCGCAGAGAGCGAACAGGCGCAGGGCGGGGAAGCGGCAGCCGTCGAGGATCGTCTGCGCGGTGATGGGCGCGCCGACGAGGCCAATTGAGATATCGAGGATCTCGAGCTGTGTGAGGACACGCAGCATCCGGTTAAGCCGCCACAGGGCGGGCGCGACGTAGGGCATGTACTGGTCATGCGGGCCGGGGTCTGTCTGCCACCGTACGCTCAGCCGCTTTACCAGCGCAGTGAGGCGCGGGTTCTGCAGAATTGTTTCGCAGCATCGGCAGGTCCTGCTGGGCACCGGGTTGGAATGCGGTATCGGCTCTAAAATCGCGATATTCGTGTACAGAACACGCTCTGCAATCGCTCGGAATCTGTAGGAGACCAGGGTCAGTTGGCTGAGGGCACCTGGGGGTAGGTACTCGAAAATGGTGCAGAGTGTTTCGGTAGGAAGAGAGCTGGGCATCGAAGGTAATAAACGATGGGCACTTTGCGTCGGAGGATCAGATGTGTTTTGTAGCGGCCGAGCGTGGCCGTTTTGATTGAGAAATGATGATATAGCGGCGACCACCACACACGCTGGATCTGGAGGCGATCAAAACGCGACGCAGGGGTGTATTTATCGCGACATACTCGAGAAGCGGAGAAATGGCGGATAAGGGTATTGCAGCTTCCCAGCCGAATTAACAGACTATGCGAAGCAAGAGCCGGGCAAGATGAGGGTGATGTTCGGAAAAGCAGAAGGAACGTTGCCTTTTGGCGACATTTCGAATGAAACTGCACCAGGCCACTGGGAGGACAAGGCCGTGTATAGACGGCGAGAACGCGGGTCAAGACATACGCTACCGGGCAGAGTGGTGGCTGCACCAGAGGAGCATGAGGGTCCGTGGCACCCACCTCGGTGAACTACGCATCTTCACCACACATGGCAATATGAACGAAGCTCGTCTCAAACACCGCGCTCCCATCATGCGAACCGAAGCCTCGACAACGATCAGGAGAACGAAATGGAAATTGACAATAATGTTGTACAGTAGATAGATAGAAATACACCGAACAATGCCCGAATCCGACAGCTACAAGCAATCTATGCGCCAAATCCGTACAGCGTGCGCCCCGACCGCTTCAGTGCGTACACCACATCCAGCGCGGTCACTGTTTTCCGTTTTGCGTGCTCCGTGTACGTCACAGAGTCCCGGATGACCTGCAAGCCAAGCGTTAGAGAACGTCTCTGAGCGCCAAGGGCAAGCCACTTACGTTCTCGAGGAAGATCTTCAGCACACCTCTCGTCTCCTCGTAAATGAGGCCGGAGATACGCTTGACACCACCTCGACGGGCAAGACGTCGGATAGCAGGCTTCGTGATACCTGCAGATACGTTCGACACAATCGCGGGAGAACTCGGACTAAGGAAGACTCACCCTGGATGTTATCACGGAGAATCTTACGGTGACGCTTAGCACCACCCTTGCCGAGACCCTGTCCGAAGGGAAAGCCAGAGACCACGGTGAGCGCTCCGGAGTGTGCTCGAGAACGAGCGAGACGTACCTTGCCACCTTTTCCACGGCCAGACATGTTTGCAAGTTCGAAGTGTTTGTTAACGGTTTGAGATGAGGATGGCAAAGACGATAGTCTTGGGCGAGCGGAGATGCAGTTGGCAACAAGCCATGGCTGGACTGTGCTTATATATGGGCGCAGGCAAAGGCGCGGTCACGGGCGGGCGCTTGGCACGTGGCCAAACTCTATTTTGTTGAATCGGCGTAACCGCGTCCGTGCACGTGATGCCAACGCGTTTGTGGGCGCCGCGACGCGACTGTATATAAGAGCGCTGGCCGCCCACTTCTCTGCAACCTTATCTCACCACCCATTCCGCAAGTCCATCAAACAAATTCCCCTTATCGCATAAATACACTTCAATGGCTCGTACCAAGCAAACCGCTCGCAAGTCCACCGGTGGTATGCAGTTTAGCCACTTTAGACTTGCTCCGCCGTTGACATTCAATCTCAGGTAAGGCGCCCCGCAAGCAGCTCGCCTCGAAGCAAGCACGCAAGACTGCCGCTGTCGTAAGTTTCCATTGCTGTTATCTCCGACAGCGTTCCTGCGATCTGACTGCGACGTAATCCGCACCCAGTCGGCAACAGGTGGTGTGAAGAAGCCTCATCGCTTCCGGCCAGGGACTGTCGCTTTGCGTGAAATTCGGCGGTATCAGAAGTCAACCGAGCTTCTCATCCGCAAGCTTCCTTTCCAACGCTTGGTTCGTGAAATCGCGCAGGATTTCAAGGTCAGTTGTCGGCGCTCGGAGTGCCGCGGATGTGCTCACGCTGGCATTTGCGCAGACGGACCTTCGTTTCCAGTCGTCCGCCGTGATGGCGCTGCAGGAGGCGTCCGAAGCCTACCTCGTATCGCTATTCGAAGACACCAACCTTGCAGCCATTCATGCAAAGCGTGTCACCATCCAGCCAAAGGACTTGGTAAGTTGGTGTCCAGTGTCAGCTTGTCTTGGAGCTAATATAAGTGCAGGCATTGGCTCGTCGTTTGCGAGGAGAGCGAACATAGACGTGGCTCTAGTCGCTTGCCGTGTATTTATTATTGTCTTCTGTTACTCTTGTCGCGATACCTCGTAATGACCATTCCGTTGAGAACATATGCTCCCGCGAAGCTTGAAGAACTGTGTTATGAGCAATATTGCTAATATGATCCGTGAGTATTCCAGAGAATGAAGTATATACTACAAATACATTAGGATGTGAGAAAAGAACGTAGGAGAGCAGATGGATAGTTGTCAACCAAAACCCAAAGTGAGGGGTGAGAATGAGAATGAGGGATAGCAATGAGCGTGAGGTAAGAGAATTAAGCCAAATCGTCTGCTTCCCCGCCATAGCGCTTGGGCAGTTCCTGCGCGTCGATGATAGGTAAGAGTACCGCGCCTATCGTCTTAGGTCCAGGGCCAACCATACTGAACTTCTCCATAGTCTTCGCCGAAAGGAAGGGCTTGAATAGCCAGAAGACCCAGGCCATGACGCTAGGCACGTTGACAAAGAATTTGCGTGACTGTGCAGCCGTACTGTGTCAGCAACCGACCCAAGAACCCGAGTCGCGCGTGACCTACCAAGAACTCGGGGTAGTAGTCCTGGAACAGCGCACTCGCCCGCGACGCAGCAGCCTTCTGGTTCGTGGTTCTCGACATCATCGAGACGCCCTCATAGTCTGAAAACAGTCCCGCGAATGAGCACCGAAGCAAGCCCGCATCATTTCCGGCACTCGGGACGCACCGTGTACCTGAACCATTTGGTCGATGTGCTCGAAGTCCAACAGCTCGATGCTCTTCTCCATGAAGGCGACACGCCACCTGTAGCAGCGAATAAGCATGGAGAGCTGGAGCTTGGTCGCTCGATGCCGGCATAGGACGGGTGAACGTACCGGAGGAACCTATCGACATCCCCAAACACGGCGTTCAAGTCCTTATTGGCCCCATACAGGTTGTATCTGCCGTGCGGAAGAGATCATAGATACGTGAAGAAGATGTGCAGAGGATACGTACACCACCGGACAACCCTCTTTATCCTTGCCGCTTATACGGCCCAGCGAACCAAAGATCTTCTCGTCAAACTGCTCGTTGACGACCTCGTTGACGTTGAACTCGTCTCGCCACTTGAGCGTCGCGATGAGCATCTTCTCCGCATCATCGACGTTCAGGTTTCTGGGGTAGAGATCATGCAGTCAATTAGAGTTCATGCGGAAAATCCTTCCCACCACAAACCTTGCGCGCACGAATTTGGCGAGTATGACGCTCACGCGTGCGTCTTTGGCATTCGCCGGGTCAATACTAACGCCCCAGAGCGTAATGGGCGCCGTCTTGTCCTCCTTCTGTGCGTACGCCTCCGCGAAAATGTGTGGGAGCCGCACCTGGAGGCGGCCGTGGTCAGACGTGGAGGCATAGAGGCGTGGGTGGAGGCAGCGGGAACAGTGCGGACACCCACCCGGAGCTCCTTCACGGCTTTCCATTCGTCCTCGGTGAACTTCCTGGTCAGTGCATTCTGCGCCTCTTCGTCCTTCTCTGCAGGGGCATCTGGATACCAGATCGTCGGCGACGATGAGCGGTCGAACCTTCGTGCGACTCACTCTCAGCTGCCGGCGTGTCAGGAATAGGCACGGACGCGGCGACCTCTGGTTCTGGAGGAGCGGCTGTGGTCGTTGCGGTGGGCTCGGGTTCAGACATGGTGGTTGCAACGAGAGGATAGAACTCAGGAGAACCCACGGAAACCGCTGGCGGTCTAGCCAACCTCGCTAAGCGCAGCTTATCTGATAAAATATGGCACCTATAATCAGCGAACTGGATCGATTCATAACATCGCGTCACGTGGATGAGTTCGGTTATGCCTCTCGAGTCTCTGCCTCTTACACTCACCCTCCTGCTGTGGCTTGCGTACAACCGCAAATTCCCAAATATCAGCCGTGGTATTGTCCCCCTCAAGCGCTTTATGTGCCCTTGTTTGACAACGATACAATCATATTGAGCACGACAGGGAAACTAGTCCCCCCACTGCGCCATGAGCTTCAAGAAGAGGTGTGTTGCTTTAGCTTCTGGAATGCGAAAGTTCTGACTGTAACCAATTCTAAAGCAAGCTTGATCTGCTTGTCCGTGTCCGATACTCAAATCCGCTGCCGGCACCACCATGTCCGCCCAAACTCCTCGACATACCCACTGACCCTATGCGCTATGCGCGTCCTGAGTTCCTCGATGACATAGCGGCCGACACGCCGCTGCCCATGATTGTGGACGGAGACCTTGGCATGCCAATCGACTTGTCGCGGTGGGAGTGCCTATGGGGGGAGAACCTCGACGACTCAGGTACGTATACTCAACACCCTATGTCATTGCTCTGGCAGTAGTCATTCGGCCATGTCTCATATTCATACACTGCTCCCACTTGTAGACCTCAACCCTGACCCAAACAATCTTCCCAAACTCGACCCTAAGGACCAGTTCCTATTGTCGGACCCTGCTTCATCTACGCCATTCCTTGGCAATGGGCATGCCTCAGGGCCCATGCCATCATCATCACAGCCAGTAATGCCCCATGTGCCATGGCTCCGGAGAACGGAGTATCTCAGCCGTGAGGGTGGGGCGCGACCTACTTCCACACAAGATGCGTACGTCTGCTTCCTTATCCCGAGTGACGCAGAATCAAACGCTTGACCGTGCAGGAGACCGAGCATGGACGCTCCTGTCGACATTTCACGTTCAGCGCAAATACGCGACATTGAGGCATCCTTCGCCGTGACTGATAGTTTCGACCTCGGCGCGCTCAAACACCCGAACAAGCCTGGGGTTACGGCGGTCGACTCGTATGAGATCTTCCCTGACGCAGAAATCTGGGCGAACGCGTACGACCTGTTCCGATTCTCTGAGCGGCCTGGTGAGCGCCCATCAGATGTACGTATTTTGTGTTCGTTGTCGCTGGTGTGGGGCGTCCTTATGCTTGAGGTTGTAGGTAGAGGACCCGCGACTCGATTGTGCTATTCTGCGCCCCATGGAGTCCGATGGGGATCACTTTTTGGCCTACTACCTGACGAAGGATGATGAGACTGCACTCGAATTCAAGCAGAACCGGCTAGCGCGGTCACCAGACGCCCCAGAAGAAGACGAGGTACTTTTTCTCTTGATGAATTCGAGTTGTTGGTGTTCATACCGGGGGATTAGCCGACGCCCTTCCAATTTGCGCGAGACTACGAGACAGTCAAGGTTGAGCAGGAGGTGCCGAACGAGTTCCTACTCGTCATCGACGATGGCGACGCGAAACTGGAGGATGTCAAGGATGAAGATGTGAAACCGCAGAAACCCCGGGTGAAAGGGGCGTACTACAAGAACATTGAGCGGAAAATGCTGCTCAAGAAGAAACGCCAGAACGTGAGTGCGCGACTATATATACGCGTGTCACTCTCTCAGTGCGCATCTGCATCTCAGGCATACGAGGCGTACGGTGGCGACAAATGGGACATTATCAAGATTACGCATGCGCAGATGAGTCCTGAAGAGGAGAACGAGCGCGAGGAGGCGCTCGCGGAGGTTATGGACCCGATGTATCTGTTGTCGCGTGCAGATGCAGATGCGGAGGGCGAGATTGACGACACAGTTGTGGGCACGAGCGGAGTGAACGGGGACGCTCATGGCGACAGGGGGATCACTGATGATGCACTAGAGGTGTTTGGAGAGTAGACGTGGCCGCACAAGTACTGATCACTGATTGTGTATCTGTATGTGAGTTCGTTGTGCCCACACCTTCGTCGATACGCGTGCTAGGTTATGTTTACCATCATCTCGGCATTCGCTCTGGGCCGTCCAGTCTATTACTCGACGCCATTCGCTATTCCATCGGCTTCTGCCGAGCCAATATTTTGCGTCAGTGGGCCCCAGCCATTATTCAGCAGGCACTTCCCGACTATGACGGGAAACGGGAATTGCAACATATGTATAAAGGCCGGGGGCCCATGAGAGTATCGCAGATACACCCACGAAGCCTCAGCCCCTCCCCGAATTAGTCTCACACAGCAATGGCATTGAAACCTCTTGTTCTCGTCGTCGGCGCTAGCGGTAATACGGGTAAATCAGTCATCCCCGCTCTGCTCGAGAGTGGCAACTTTGTAAGTGGTAACATCGTGGATTATCACGGATACTGCTTGCTTATGCTGTGCGTCCGTGCAGAGAGTTGCCGCCACTTCGCGACCGTCCTCTCTCTCCAAGCCGGACGTGAACGAGCTCCGCGCGAAGGGAGTCGAGATCCGCCCTGCAGAGATCGGTTCAGACAGCGTGGAACAGCTGAAAACCGTGCTCACAGGAGTAGACATCTTGCTCAGCGTCGTCCATTTCGACGTGGTCCTCGCGCAGAAATCTTTGTTCGCTGCTGCCAAGGAGGCGGGCGTTAAGCGCGTCATACCATGCGACTTCGCCACGCCGGGCGCAAAGGGAGCTCGCCAGCTTCATGATGAGGTCTGTAAAATTCTGGATGTGTCTGACAACGAGAACGATGTGCTGATTTTTGAATGCTAGAAACTTGCGGTCCGCGACTACATCAAAGAACTCGGCGTTGGGTACACATTCATCGATGTGGGCTGGTGGATGCAGCTCAGCACATCGGCGGGCACCCACTCGCCATCAATGTTGGGACCCGCATCCTACGAGATCTACGGCACCGGCGACAAGAAGCTGCTGTTGACCGATCTCAATAACATCGGGAAGTTTGTCGCGAGGATCCTTGCAGACGAGAGGACACTGAACCAATATGTCATCGTCTGGGAAGATGAACTGACATGGCTGGAGGTGAAGGCTATCTGTGAGCAGCAATCTGGCGAGGAAGATCTGCTGAGATCGAAGCGCACCACTGTACGTTGTCCACGCTCCATTGAATACTGATGCTGACTAGTCATCGGCGGTCCCACGCAGTTATCATACGAGGAGCTGAAGCAGCGCGCTGCACATTCAAAGGAAGAATACCTGCGGTCGCCGAACTTCCTCGCGCACATAGGATGGGTAAGCTCAGAGTACGCCATCAGCATGCACATTCTTGGGGAGAATTCTTTGGAAAACGCGAAAGCGCTAGGAGCGCTGGATGCCCGCGAGTTGTATCCGGACATTGTGCCGGTCAAGTTTGTTGACTTTGCGAAGAAGTTTTATCACAAGCAGTAGATGGCGTGCTTATGTCAGTGCATTTTATACCTTCACGTTCTTCATGCTGGTCAACGCGCCGTGCAGAGGTTTTAGGAGTAGAAAGTAATCGAACGAGAATGGATCAGTATCGAAGCAGCACTGCAGCGCGAGCTTGGATAAATTGCGCCAGCTAGGTCCATCTGTGATTCTTTGATGTTGAACTCTGGAATTTAACGAGGTAGCCATCCTTCGCGACACGCGGTGGAGGAAGCGTCTACCATAATGTAAACGTCTCGTGAAAGGGAGAGATGGACGAGTTAGAGACGCAAGCCCAGCGTGTGTAGAATTTCTTTCACCGTAGCGGGCGTAGCTTGATAAGCAACGAATATATGGCCTACAACTTCAACGACTCTCCGGATACGGTGGGTCCAGTCATAGAGCGATCGGAGCGCCAACCATCGTCTGGACAGCTCGCTGGCGTTGAATCTCTGTCGATATCTAATGCTAAGAGATATCAAAAGCAGGGTCGAGGTGCTAATGACGCTGGTGATCTCTGCTAGTTTTTCGAGAGGGGAGATGTAGGGAAGGTAACGTATTCGCTCATCCTCAGGAGAATGGAGCCTATGTTGTAAATGTCATCATAGCGAGCCCCGCCGATCGTAACATCGGGGAGTTACTCGCGAGGTCTCGGAAGTGTGATCGACAGCCATTTGCTCGAAGAAGGGCTCCACAGGAGGGGATAGGCGATGACGATCGCTCACCATCGCCTGAAAACATGCGCGATATCCATACAACAATAGCATGGTCGCTGTTCCTGGCTTTCAGGTTGTATCCATATAGCAAAGGCCATAGAATCTTTTGCAACTTCGGGGGATTACGTAGCCCAGCGTCACGATGGTCGAGTAATATCTCAGACGGAATCTCGTTCGGCAGCGTTGACACGGATGTCAACTCATTGCATTGTACACAGAATCGACGGTCTTGTTCACGTATATTTTTTGTCCTTAATATGGTCGCATATTGTACGACATGGGTCGCCGTCCATCCACCTGTTGAGCTTGAGAAGAGTGTCAGCTATTTGGCAACAGCTCGTCCAGTTAGCACATAATATTTTAGTCTGACTGGGGCGGACACGTATCGTGAGTTCAAGCTGGTTCCGTCACGCCCTGAGAAAACCTAGAGGAGGGCAAGCAGCTGGTAATGATAAGATACTTGCAAAAGAAAACTGGAGTTGCGCCGGGGCCCGGAGACAACCGTGTCATAGAGCGTCGATACATCCTACTGCCACAGGGAATGTTGTCTCGAGTCCCAGACCTTGACAGGCTCGTCTTCTCTGCTCCGAGCTCGCATTACAAACACGTGAACCGGAAAAACATCTCAAGCTGTTCTCCTGTGAACAGGACGTAATTTTGAACCTGCATTGAGTGTTGAGTTGATCGTGAGCGCGAGCCTCTAAGGAAGCCGGAAGGACGCTCAAGCGCTCAACCTTCGCGGCAAAAGTAGACGTAAGCGCCTGTGGGCTCCTTTCTTGGCAAGATGGTTCAAGCGGGAGTAGGTCGTTACGCAGCTAATACCTATGTAGGTTCTAAATCAGTGTTGCGTATCTTGCTCGATATGCAACGTCTCGATTTCGTCTGGACCTAGGGACAGGTGGCGGTCCAGACAGTTCAGGGCCCGCACTTGGTCTCCTATGATACCCCTCGAGGCTGTGGCAGCGTTGATGGCAATTGGTATGTCCTTCGGAATTTGCACATGGGATAGGAAAATGGCAACCGCTGTGGCATTTTCCGCAAGTTCCAGCCAACGCAGGTGGGGCCACGAGACAGGTGGTATTTCACGCACAACATTGGAAGGAAAGTTGAGCTGGTGCGGGAGGATATTCCAGGTCTTCAGGACTTTGAGTTGTTTCAGTTGTCGGAGCGAATGCATGACAACGATGAGATATGGGGGCAGGACACACTCGCCAGCTAGACACAGCTCTTCCAACTCCGTGAAGGGCGATCTCACGATGTGCCAAGGAAATGGAATGTCGTTGCACTCGAGTCTGCAAAGACGGCGAGTCCAGTAGCCAATTAGCCGTGGCATCGGCATCAGTAAGACACGCTCGGGGAATGGCATGAATCCCTCTATGCAGAGTGATTGCAGTAGAGGGACTGAGGTACAGTCGCCGACATATGTGTCGAAGATGGCTAAATCCGCTGGGCAGGCGACCAACTTCAGTGATCGAATCCTGTACAGGTTGTACAATAGGAGTTCCGCCGAAGTAATAATGTTGTCGTCGTGGCTAGCATCGATGACTACATCCAACGGCTGTGTGCGCGCTCGCTCCAGGACGATCGCCATCCACCTGACAGATGGTATGGCATCTACGTGAGTCCAGAGTTGTGAATAGCAGGACATGACCGATCTCCATCGCTTGCAAACCCCTATTGACATTGTCCAGGCGTAGACATGGGGACGTGGCGACCGTTGAGGTCCTTGTCGTGCATAAACGGGCATATGGTGGACCTACATGAAATCCTCTGGCTCATCGTTTCTTTTGTGGCTGAGCATGTTGTGGAAGAAAATCTCCTCGAGGATCTCATTCGGAAGTGCGTTGATGTGCATCGCGCGTCCCGGTCGCGCACCGAGCTGGCTGGTGTCTTGCGTATTATCAGTAGCTGGAGATGGGAGTTGGCTCGCATTGCCAGAGGACAGGTGCTCGATGTCCGACGACTCGGTGCCCACGCTGGGAGCAGGTCTATTCTCAGCACGTCAGCAAGGAGATCTCAAGTAGTCTGTTACTACATACTGATTATTGCGGTTCTCCATAGTCAGTGAAGTAATCGAGGAAGGAAACAGTAATGAGGTGGGTGAACGGAAAGAGGTCTGGTATGGTATGGGGCGTCGCAGCCACGGGAATTCAACTCGAACTGTCACGGAACAGCGGCATCACAGGTGTCACGAGCCATGAGAGATCAGTGGGCAAAAGCAGAACAAAGGCGAGGATTTAGAACTCAGCCGTGAATTCGAGCCACCCGGAGACGGGGAGATTAATCTGGGCGACTGAATACGACACGGAGATGGTGAAGAACATCTGTTCAGTAGCCTCATGATGCTGTTGAACCGATGATCGAATATGCATGTCGTACTTATAGTTGACCCCCCGCGTTTATATCAGCCTAATAATTGAGCGATCGAGGTTGAATGGAGCGCTTACAATGTTCTTGCATTGGCGGAATGCCAATGTTTCGTACTATGAAGCCGTGAATCAGCTCCATTGTTGGTCTGCATACATAGTTATATAGCGAGGTCGTCCCATTTCGCACCCGCGTTCTGCAGGAGAGGCATCCGTAGGTTTGAGCGCAGTTCTAGATCTCCAGGGAGAGTATATCACCTGGTATGGGGTATAGTACGTGCCAGACGATCTGCGCAGAGGTGGAGGGCATTTGGGTGAACGATCGGCAGTTGGGTAGCAGGACAGGTACGTTTGCGACTTAGGACAAGATATGTTTCATCGCAGGGCGTACTGTACATGGCAAATGAAGGGCCGTGGTTACTGGTGAAAACATTTCGGACTAGATACATGACTAGGCGCAAGGTCGAGCACTCCCTGATCTGTAGATCGTTAGTTCTGCCCTTCCATTCCTGTAAGACTTGACTGCAGGCGCACGAAAGAGGAGCGGAAGCTGAATCGCATATTCAAGGCGACAGCTTTGCGTTCCGGAGATGCGAAGTCGGGCATGAGAAGTTCACCAAGGCGCTCGGTTGCATATATTAATCGCCTTATGCTAGTATCGTGAATATGAGTTTGGATCATATTTATGGCATTAGCGTATGTATTATCTTACCTGCCGAGTCGTGGTGGGAGACGTTGACATACCCTCGTATCAGTTGAAGTTTGGTCATTGAACGAGGTTTCGTTATACTGACGAGTAAATTGTGCATAGAGACAGCTCTTATGCAAATTCGTGAACGTCCTTTCGCTGCGACTGTTGTCAGGATGAGATGGAGACGGTCTTCAAGTGGTCTCCGTCTCTTCCACGTTGCCCCGATCGTGATCGAATCGAGACATGATGGGATCAATTAGCTCAACTTGAGCGAGTCATCTCACTCGGACGACTTGGCCATCATCTGGCAGACCGTAGCAGCTGAGAAGGTGTTGATCTTGCCTCGCGGAAGTTGACAATATGACCAGCCTATGCAAAGGCATGAGCATAGAGCGATTTTAGAACAGTTGCGCCACATCGCCCATATGCAATTCTTGTTGTCATGCAATACTGGAAGCCGATGCTGAATAGTTCAGAAACATCTCCATGAAATGTTCAAAAATCACGCTTTTGCTTTCGCTAAGAGAGCTGTCATGCCCTGTCTTGCGAGCGGTCTGCCCAAACGGTCTGTAGGCCAGAGTCGAGTTCGCTGGGTATGTTATCTACCGCACGCGATCTATGGAAAGATATCATATGATGCCCTGTCGAGACTTCAAAGCCCTGTCAAGGCCTCCCCTGAGATGGTTTTGATTGCATTGCCCACATTTGCAATATGAATCGACCCTTTGTGTCATTATGCTTGGCGTCTGATCCAGGAGCCTCGCATTCCGTCTTCTGAAAAGGTGTCTGATATGCCTTTGTCGTTACCGTGAATCGCCCTGCTTGACGCCGTCTGCCGCGGCATGGCCTCTATAACGACACCGGGAATATATGTGAAAATGCTTGGACTATCGCTCCCAATTGTCTGTCGACGCGGTGGGACTATGCTTCTGTGTTGTTGACAATGGCACGGTACCATACATCACGTTCTCGCGTGTATTCACATCCTGGGAATGTATGTCCTGCAATGGCCGCGTGCACCCACGAGCTGGGCAATGAGCGCAAGGACGCTAGCAGAGGTCATGGCGCTCATGCATCTGGTGGTATGCGCAGATATTGGTGCAGAGCGAGAAGTGATAACGTCATTCCCGGTGTAAATGGATTGAGTAGGAACATTCGCGATTTACGAAGGCGTGGCTGGACCACTAAGGACGCCCTTGAGGTGTTCGGAGCATCTCCTGGATCTACGTAAGTTCGGTGTGCTAATACCTTCTGTCATCAGTTCCCGCGCAAGGACACATGACTAAGGTTTTGGTAACACAGTATAGGTCAGACCTTTCTATGCCGCTCGAAGCTTTATTGACGATCACCATCCCAGCAGCTTCTGCTGATTCAACAATAGACTCCCCGTCTCAGAAGAAGGCGGCGTTTAGAAGGCTACGTAATATTCAATGATTCATCGGTGCATTATGCAGTCAGATGGGCATTCTCAAATACGATGGGAAACAGAAGTTGAGGGTACTTCAAGGGCCCAACGAGCCCAGGACATATACCAGACTGACCCACGAAGTCCCCCAGATTCCATTTGAAACGTCCCTACACTCAGATCTCAAAGCAATGGCATTGAAACTACTCGTTCTCATCGCTGGTGCGAGTGGCTACACGGGCAAGTCCATCGTCCCCGCTTTGCTCGAGAGCGGTAACTTTGGGTAACTTCGTGAGTAATTTTGCGAGTTGTCATGGACGCCACTGACGTTTCATCAATGCCCTTACCAGAGAGTCGCCGCTACTTCGCGACCTTCTTCCCTCTCTAAGCCAGACGTGAACGAGCTCCGCGCGAAGGGAGTCGAGATTCGCGTCGCAGACCTCAAGTCAGACAGTGTGGAACAGCTCAAGGCCGTGCTCGCAGGCGTAGACATCCTGATTAGCGTCGTCCGCTATGAAGTGACCCTCGCTCAGAAAAGGTTGTTCGCTGCTGCCAAGGAGGCGGGCGTCAAGCTCGTCATCCCCTCCGACTTTGCTACGCCGGGCGCAAGAGGTGTTCGACAGCTTCATGACGAGGTGCGCAAGCTCCTGGATGACTGTGAGAAGGACGTGCTGAGACTCTTTTGTTGAAATGCTAGAACTTGCCGTGCACGACTACATCAAGGAGCTCGGCCTTGGGTATACGTTCATCGATGTGGGCTGGTGGATGCATCTAGTCTGTCCTGAGGGTACCCACTCGCCGTCATGGTTCGGTCCCCAGTCGTACGAGATCTACGGCTCTGGTGACAGAAAGATTATATTGACTGAACCCGATGCCATCGGGAAATACGTGGCAAGAATCATCGCTAACGAGAGGACTCTGAACCAGTATGTGATGATATGGGAGGACGAACTGACCCTATTGGAGGCGATGATAATCTGTGAGCAGCAATCCGGTGAGGAAGAACTATTGAAATTGAGGCGCGTCTATGTATGCCACATACTCATTCATCCGAGGGTCGTTGCTTATATGGTCTGTCACGCACGCACAGGTGTCGTTCAAGGAAATGCAGCAACGTGCTACACGTTATAAGGAAGAGTACCTACAATCGCCGAACGAGGCTGCCCATATTGGACGGGTGAGCTCTGAGTATTACATTAGCGGGCACTTCCTCGGCGAGAATTCCCTAGAGAACGCTAAAGCGTTGGGAGCATTGGATGTCCGCGAGCTATACCCAGACATCGTACCGATCAAGTTTGTGAACTTCGCGAAGAAACTCTATCACAGGCAGTAGATAACGAGACCAACATGGTATATTTGTATCCGTCTCGATCTGTGGACCTGAACAACGACGGTCGCGCGCCCTGGCCTCAGTTATGAACAGGAACACGCCGAGATCTAGGCAGACAGTCCATCGAGAAATTTGATGTTGGTAACGCGACAGTCTGGCCAGAGATAAACGAACTCGAAGGTCGCTCATGAACGTCTATGCCATGTATGAGAGTTGAGAACCGGGATGTCCATGCCTCTCACCAATGATAAGGTATGCGCTGATGCGCTGGTATGGTTTCGGACGCGAGCGGTGAGCTCCGCAACGGGTCACTCTCGGCCCCGCCGTGCACTAGATCGCCGTGAACGACACATGACTCGTACGGTATGCGTACGACATGTCAATGATAACTCGCTATCGTCCAGCAAGTTCATAAGAGGTTTGGCCTTGACTCAGAGCTGTGGCCACCTTCGGCAACTAATCATCGAATCGTCAGCTTCACCAAAGGCAATAAGCATGCAGTTCTCGCAACTTTCTTACCTTGAAATCCTTGGCTTCGCGGTTCTTTCAAGCGTTATTCCCATGCTTATGACTACGCCAGGTGAAGTTTTCCCTTTACTACGGCATTTCCGGAACTCACAGATTCATAGCTGTGTACGCTGGTTCATAATACCTCCCATTATCTTGCCTGAAGTAGGTTGTTGTTCTCCGCCTATGTACTGTGATCTCATTGTGACTAATTTGCTCCTTTTTTATTATAGCGCGGGGAGTCGCTGGAGGCAAATCATTGGTCTTGGGTACGATAATGGTTGCCTGTTAAAAGGAATCCTGGTAAACGTAATACCATTCTATGATGGTGTCCACGTCTTCGTTGAAAGCGCTCACAGCGCGCGCCACAGCGGAATGATCGCTTGATGTGATGGCAGGATCAAGCGCTTCCTTCTCAACCTCGACTTCACCCTGTTCTTATTTCTGATTCAATGAACCTGCTATTGTGATCTCAGCATCACCGCTATCGTACGCCTGACCTGCCGCTTCGTTGGTGTTCAAATGAGCGCTCCTTCTACCTTGCCCATATCCTCGTGCCCTTTCAAGCTCAACATTGACCATCAAAATGCTATATTCCACTGCACAGAAGGCGCACATGCCACATTGAAAGGAAAGGATTGTAGAAGTTGTCTATTCATGAAAACAGAATGTGGAAGACGGTGGGCCCCTCTCAACTCCTCCCCGAACTTTGCCACTTCACACCCATTATCGCTGTCGCCGCACTTACAAATTGTGGAATTTGTCCATATGCATCAGCAAATTGTCAGACCGTGTAAATGGCCTCCCGCATTTACTACACGAGAATCGCGTTCGTGCGCCTCCAGCACATTTAGTGGTTCTCTGGTGGCGGTTACAATCGCCAGCGCGATCGAAGACCTTATAGCAGACGCTGCAAGACGCTGAAACTTCCGGTTTGCGCTTGGTCTGCTTCCCCTTGCGAGGCTTGCTCGTGGCGGAGGGACAGGTGGAGAGCGAGCCGGGAATAGGTGCGTGGCTTCGCTCGTGTCCGATTGTCGTCACGGCCTGGTACTTGAAGCCGGTGTTGGAAACTTGGTCGACATTTCCGTGAGAGACCGCGTCGCCTTCGGGAAAGTTGTTGTAACTGGTGTTGTTTCTTATCTGCCCTACGATCTGTAGGCCAGGTAGAAATGCGCTGGGTACGCGGTCACCCAAGCGCGGTTGGTATTGGTATCGACCCGCATAGAGGCTTTCGCCGTGAATTGTGTCCTCATGCAAGCCTATGCCATAGGCTGATGATCCCGCATAGGGTTGGCTATGTTGCGACGGGACCGGACACATAGGCCAATCGGGGCGAGGGCAGCTTGCGGCCAGATCCGGACGATCCTGTTCCCAGGTACCATTTGGCAAAAACTGTTGGTCTGCACCTGTGGCGTAGCCCTCAACAGTGATTGCACGATCACTATTTATGAGCATCGAGTAAGGTCCATCACCAGCGGGCAAAGGCGCTTCATATAACACAGACGCCACTTGCGATGACGTTGAGCCTTGCATTGGCGCAGGGCAGAGCTCAATCTGCACAGATGATTGGGCTCGGAATCCTCTGTTAGAGTAGTCTAGATGCCTATTCAAGATTGCGTTGCTGGCCTGCAGCTGGGCCTGTCTATCCTCCATTCGACCGGCTGCGATGTCGATTGTGTTGCATGGATACTCCAAGGACCCCCGACCATTTGAGTCAGTAAGAGATTCATGCGAAGAAGAGTTCGTTTGGACAGCAAATGATACGTGTCCACCAGCCCATTTCTGTCGTCCCCCCTGGAATGTTTGGTCTAGGCTTTCGACGACGCTAGCGTTCTCATGTTGGGTGTGACCACAAAAAGCGGTGTTATGGAAGCCTTCATAGGCGTGGAACGAGTATACGGACGAGAGGGAGTGTTCTGAGCCCTCTTCCCAGGCGCACGATGCTTCCTGCATGCCTGTACGTGTTTCCGACATATCTTCTGAACAAAGGGAAAACTTAATGTCTGAAAAAGCACAGCTCTATCAGCGCTCACCTCATCGCAAGGGAAGCAATATTATACTCACTTCTATGAGGAGACTGTCTTCGGAAGGAGTGAGTTCAAGATAGGAGAGAGATGGTCGAAAAAGGGAGAGCTGACGGTACAATTTATACCTTGCAGTCCAGCAGGCGCCTGTAGCAGCCCTTTGTTCCTTTGCCCTGGGCAGTCGAGCCACGAAACACAACACGCGCATCGCAGATCAGGCCACGTTGGTGAGCTTCTTCCACATTAGACGAAGCCACTCGAACTGATCACAGCTAATCGTTTACAATAGATAGTGTGACGTCGATGTGTTGGATCTGTGACGACCGCGGGTCACTAACCGAACAATGCAACCCATGAATGGATGTAGCCACTCTTCCATCGTGCTCTTCATTTACAATAATGCAAGCAGAGGACTATCACTTTCGGTCCCCATCACTGGACCACAGCCACGCGATGTAGGTGCGGATGAAATGTGCGCCGCAGCGTCGTATATGTTCCCCAATGTGACGACGCCCTTAGGTGCCACAGGACCCCGGCGAATCCCCCAAGAGCTCTGATCCCGCGCGGACCCCCCTCCGGGGGTCAGCCCATGGTCGATTTCGGGGGAACTTCACATAACCTCGCCTGATTCCGGTCAGTTTTGGGGGTAAATGGGATCTAACGTCTAAACATTGCAAAAAAGGCGAGAAATTGCAAAAAATCGCGCGCGCGATTGTACCATTGTCACAAGGCCGTACATAGATTTAGAAGTACCGACTACTACACTGAGGCCACTGATTGACGTGGTACTAATCTCTCTACTTCGGATGTTTGTATTTGCACAAGATCATTAGACCTATAAATTCCTACTTACATGAAGTTTGGTATCGAGAACCGATAAGTAAAGTAACATAGCGACGAAGCGGTATCAAGAAGCAATCGAGTGAGACGTCACCGGTATCATCGTACCTTTCCGGCACATTTCGGCACCCGTTCCGAGGCCGGATGGACCTTATGTTCGGGGGTCGAGGATCATACCTCGCCCTGGACGCCTGGTTTCGGGGCAACCTGGCACATAACCTGACCGCCGTCCGGGCCCCGTTTCGGGGGTTTGAGATGTAAGATTTTGGCTCCAGAGGCCCCCTTTTCGGGGTTTTCGGGATCAGAGCTCTTGGGGGATTTGCCGGGGTCCTGGTGCCACGTGTTCGAATACAGCTTGTCCTGTTTACTCTTTGCTGATACACAGGTCCTATAATCTCGCAGCCTTGCACGTGAAGGACGCCGAAATCGAGGTCAGTATTCCTGCTGGCGTCGGTCTGACGCTCAATTCTCTCCACTTAAAAGCCTCATTTATTAAGCTTCAAATGTACACTGTAGTAGAAGTTGCGTCGGGAGGGTCTTCCCGTCTAGGGGGACCTGTGTATATTCGTCCCTGATTGCCCCCACGACTCAGGTCCGAGCTTCCCGCGATGATCGGGAGATACACAGGCGCTCTGACCGTTCCCACCTTCAATAATGCATACCGTGAAAGAAACTGCTACCACACTGTATAAGACCATTAGTTGTTGATACCACTGACAGTCGACCTGATTATCTTTACGGCATTTCTGCGATAGAGCTGTGCACTTAGGGGCAGCGATGCTGATCGAATGAGATGTCCCCCTGTGTGTTGTCTCGCACTCAGTGGTCTGACAGAAGTGTGATGCTAGTGATTCGGGCGAAGCGCCAGATCTCCCCAGGCTCAAAAGACAGTTCAACTATCGTCTGAACTCCCGTCTCTTCCATTTTTCAGCGGAAAATCAGCACCGTGCGTAATCTGATCGAATATGATCATCTTTTGCTCAATCATGCATTCGTTAGCGGTCGAGAGGAACATTCTTCGCAAGATGGGGAGGATGATTACACAAGACATCTCGCTCTATGCAGAAAGGGCTCTCACCAGATGGGATACGCCAGGTTTATCCTTAGGCATAGCCCGAGTAAATGAGTCTGGCGAGGTCCGGACAGAGTTCGCAGGGTGGGGCAAAGCGACTGAACACGGCGACAAGTCCAATGCCGAGGTCGGTGGCTCAGAGTGGTCTTGGACCGATCTCAAACACACATACTATAGACTCTTTACTCCACCGGATCCTGCTCCAAGGCGTTCACAGCTGTGTCCATCGGTATTTTGATGGATGACTTCGCCAACGGCCGTAGCGTTGTCCCCTTACCAGCAGGCCTACAAAGTTTCAATTGGGATACGAAAGTTCAAGATCTTTTCCCAGGCGAATCTGATTGGTTACTCGCTGACCCTTGGGCCAGCGCAAAGACAAACATACGTGATATATTGACGCATCAGACCGGAATGGGAGGGTCAGCATTCTTGATTTTTTAATCCGCTCCTTAATGTGACAATGCTATGCAGACATGATCTTGCCTACAGTGACACGGACGGGGCATCCGCAGTGATGCGACGCATGCGCTATCTCAAGCCCACATATGAGTTCAGGACGCGCGCTTCGTATAATAATCAGGCATGCGCCACTGTTCACCTACTCTGCGTATATTAACATTTTCAAACGCTAGATGTACATGTTAGCGGCACATATCGTCGCAACGTACTCCGGAATGCCGTTCACCGCCTTTCTCAAGAAGCGCATCTTTGAGCCCCTGGGCATGTATTCTACCACTTGTTCTGGAACGGAAGCCAAGGAATCGGGAAAGCTTAGTCACGCGTGGATCTCAAACGGACGACGCGTTCCATACTGGTTCAGAGGTCAGGGGGAAGAAACGATCGCCCCCGCAGGCGGAGTGATCTCCAGTGTCACTGACATGGTATGTAAACAATTTCCTCAGCGTGGACGATTATGACTCAGACGCTGCATGTCCACAATACAATAGGCAAAATGGATTGCGATGCTGTTGAACCACGGCCTGAACCCTAACACGAGCGACATCGTCGTTCCGCGTGATGTCTTAGAGGAAGTCACCATTGCCCATTGCATCACAGATGCAACCGGTCCTGATGAGCATACGTCGATACGAGGCTTTGGCATGGGCTGGGTGCGCTATTCGTATCTGGGACACGAGGTATGCGGCTGCAGCATATAGCGAGCAACCGTGGACATGGCTAACTGCCTGGCTGTTTTCGGTTCCCAGGTTGTGTCGCACAGCGGCGGAATCCCTGGCTTCTCATCGCATGTGGCCTTTCTGCCTTCAGAGGGTCTTGGTTTCGTGGCGCTTTCCAATACTAGCCGCGACCAACAGACTGCGGCACGAGCCATAGTCTCACGAGCAATCGAGGAGCTACTGTCACTGGAACGCGCCTCATATGCACTACTTGAAGTCCCGACTACGCCAGGCTTAGGAGCTCAGGGTACACAACAGGAGTCACGAGTCCCTGCGTCACTTCCCCTTGAACAATATGCTGGAACATACACTCACGCTGCCTATGGAAGCATTACTTTTTATACACAAAGTACACACTCTACAGACGGCCAGGATGTCATCGCTGCATACGCCGCTTGCTCTGAGCTCGTGGAAGATGGTTCAGCCCTATATGGCGCATGGCCGCGGATGTGGTCGTCCCACATTCGTTTAAGGCAGCACTCGAAGGATGTATTCCTCTTGTCCCACTCATACCTGTTTCCGGAGGGGTATGGGACTAATCATGCGCCGTTCGCATACCGTCAACTAGGAGACATGGAGGTCCCCGTGGAGTTCCTGGTGCGCGACGGCGTGGTAGGATTTGGCATCCTGGACGTGATATTTGACCCTAGAAGGAAGCCGAAGACTGACGGAGATGTAGAGCATAGAGCAGACGTATGGTTTGCTAGATCAGGGTAGATATGAACTAGTCCAGCTCGAATCCACCTCAGCTAGCTTGTGTACGATATACTCAGCGATCGTAGATTTTGAATACATGTCTTCCTCAATGTATGCGAATCTAAAACCCTGCTGAGTCTGTAATTCTACGCACGCTTGAGCACGTGACCGCGTTTTGTTCAAACCACAATGCAACGCGGGTTGGGCTGACCGGCATCATGGTGATCTCTTATTAAAATGACTCTCACCGCTTTCTCGATCTCTTGAGCCGTGTTTACATTTTCAATGTCTCTGAATGTCTCAAACATGGAAAAACCGCAAAACTCGCCTGAGCAGTCTACTGAACAGTGACGGAGACGAAGACGCGGAAGCTCTCGCCCTTGACCGTATTCTGCATGGACAGAGTGTGATTGGGAAGACGTGTAAGTCTCACCTCACACTGACTGGGTGGCGAGTGTGTATCATAATGTATCGGTGCAGCAAAGACAACAGAAGTGGACGCGTTGCGTTTCTCTGACAAAGATCTGAATGTAGTCGGGACACTGGAGTACGGTCAATATGGGGTGGTAAACAACCCGACTTTTCATTGATTGCATCAAACTGATGGGACTATCTAAGATTGATGTTGTTACATGCAAGTTTGACGGTGCTGTATACGTCCGCAAGTCAACCGAGAAACGGTTCGCTCTCAGGACTCATGATGCATGTATATGTCTTGCTATCGTGTTAGATAAAGCTCATCCCCCCTCTGTAGCAATGCTTCCCTCAACATGAGCGCGACATCCTACTACGTGCACGCAAGACTGACTGTGATTGGGCGCCACATCTCTTGTGTGCATTCCACACACCCACCCACATAAACCTCGTGATGGACTACGCAGAGGGAGGTACATTATGGGATGTCCTGGAATCCAGCCCACATGACGGTAGGGTTCTCGAATCCGACTTGCGATGGTGGATGCCGCAAGTCGTCAGCGCGATCCACTGGTGCCATTCGCAGGATTTCGTCCACAGGTATGTCTGATCCTTCTGCGAGTGGTCTTGGAATCGTAATCGGTATATTGCAGAGATATTAAACCGCATAACTTCGTACTCACACCCACTTCACGGCTTCTTTTGATCGACTTCGGTTCGGCTGCACCATTGCTCCAACCTGCCCCCGATGGGAGTCAACGGGTACCAAAGCAGTATTGTCTTGTGCCTTGTGGCACGTGCGATTATATCTCTCCGGAGATCCTGCAAGCTCACGAAGAGGCGCTTGTCGCTCTAGAGATGTCCGAGGATGGAGAGGAGCTGTTGACAAACAGCGGTGGTGGAGGCTATGGCCGCGAGACTGACTGGTGGAGCATGGGTGCCATGTTGTATGAAATGGCGTACGGAGTGGCGCCTTTCTTCGCCAAAGATATACGTCAGACGTACGTGAAAATTACTGATCATTATGTAGGCTTTCAAGTACATTCACCGACGGGCTAATTCTGACATCATAATACAGAACAGTCTGAAATTTAACAAATCTATTCCCATATCATTGGATCTACAAGACCTATTGCGTAGGTCTGTTCAATCAATGATGGGTATAGACGCGCAGCAGGCACTGAATCGAGCACAGGTTACTGACAAGTGCCGAACTTCGCCTTGGCCGTGAGAGCACAGCCGAGATTAAGAAGCATCCGTTTTTCAGCGGCACTAAATGGTCAAATCTGACTGACCGTAAGGAAGCATCTCGCTTCACCATTCTGGATTTTTGTTAATCGGCCCCCCTAGAACAAAGGCCCTCTGATTTACACGTCCCGCAATTCACCTATTCAACACCAGTGGAAGCAGGCGAAATACCACAGCCAACTTCAAACTCACAGAATGATATGTCCGAATCTCGGCCCTTTGCCTTCTCTGGTTTGTTCCAGTCTTCACCCCTCACCAGCTCCATCCGGCAGGCGACACCATCCCAGAACAGCGGACGTTCCATTCTACGCGAGTTGCCAGTGGCTTCGTTCATCGGCTTTTCTTGGGGACCACCTAAGGATGCGTTCTCCAAGAAGACGAAGTCGCCTTCTCCGCCTCAGGGTGGTATCAATACCCCGCGCCCCCTGCAGCGTCTTTCCGTTCCGTCCACTCCATTTCCCCGTGTGGTGTCCAATCCAGTTTTTGGCACTCCCCATGCACAGCGCTACCCCTTTGCGACCCCTATCCGCCCGAACGCAATGACACCATTTCAAACACTGCCTCGCGCGAGTACGATTCGCCGCACCGCACAGCGTCGGATTGTCTCCGACCGCGAAGCTATGAAGCAGCTCGTTGACTGCGTTGGCATGAGTGCCCGCAAGCGTGTGCTCGAGAGCGGGCGGAAGCCACGCGTGCTCACGTCTTTCAGCCGCTCTTCCGCGCTCAAGGAGCTGCGCTTCGATACCTCTATCGCTATAGTAGGCGATGGCGGCATCTCCTATAAGCTCGACGCGACTACCGCTTCTACGTCGCAGTCGGAGGACACGTTCGGCGCATCACTGATGTCCGCATCCGCGTCTGCGTCAAACTCAGTAGCAGCATCTATGACGGGCAGCATGTTATCGCGCACACAGGAACTCCTCGTGCCGGATCTAGACACGAGTTTCTCCAGTGCGGACACCGATCTCCCGGCAAGTCCGAGTCCGAGCCCCCGACCGGGTTCAGCAATGTCGATGATGTCGTGGAGATCTCAAACACCAACAGCCTCGAGCTTCAATCTCCGCGGGGTGCAGCTCAGTGGGGGCAGGAGGAGATCCTCTTCGTTATCTTCGGTTCTCACCCAGCCCAGTTTGCCGGCCTCAATACCCGAAGTACATGAGGCCGAGCATGACCTTAGTCTACCCTTTACTCACGATTCACTTGATGACTTTGAGAGGCGACATGGACGCCTTATAGAAGATATTATAGGCATCGAGCGTCGCCTGCGGAAGCTTGCGACGGCGCTCAGAGACTCCCACTAACTTATATACTGTGTAGCCACAAGCTAGCGACGCTGTATTGTATGTATCCCCAAGCTTGTCTCAATAGCAGGCAGTATAATCTGTCCATGTCATCACTCGCAATACCTCGCCACTGGTCCCAACAATGTGATCGCATAGTGTAAGAATAAACAGAATGGTTTTGACGACAATCTATCGGCCGAACTTCTTTAGTGGATCGGATTTTTTCTTGCCTCTCCCTGCACTGCCCCCTCGTCCTCCACGACCTCTGCCGCGCCCGCGTCCACGTCCACGCGCGAAATTTTTGTTGAATGGCACGAAACCGGCGTCGCCATTCGCATTAATTGTTTCGGCCTGTGGACCGACTTCTTCTGTACCTTGTACAGGAGCAATATGAGGCAGAAGGTACTTTGGGATATGCTTCATGTGTGACTGTATCCGGGTCGGGTGCAAGGGCTTGTCATGGCGCAGGTACTCCAAGTCGTTCGGATTGTCTTCAAAATGCGCCTGCAACATCCATCAGCACCGGTGGCGCCGTAAGCCGAAAACATCACTCACCTTGAGCTTATCCGAGTTCAAAATCTCCGCCTTTAGCTCCTTAATCCGCGCCTCTTTGATCGCGCTCCGCGTCACTGCACGCAGCGCGTCCTCCATACGGTACCGAAATGCCTCTACCTGCTTCATGTCGAACTTGTACTCCTTGAGCTGGCTCCCCCGCGCGGCTTGCTCGCGCGAAATGCGTGCAAACACGCGCTCGTCTGCCTTCGCGCTCTGGACGCATCCGATCACGCGGTTCTTGCCCCATTGCTCTCGCGGAACGACAAATGAGAGCGCCATCCCCGTGCGCCCTGCACGTGCGGTGCGTCCGACGCGATGCGTGTATGCGCGAGCAGACGTGGGAAGGTCGAAGTTGATCACACAGGAGACGTCGACAAAGTCCACCCCGCGAGAAACGCCGTACTCGGCATCGGTATTACGCCGGCGCTGCTTGCGCTTGTTGGATTTTAAGGCCGATTTGGACGAGCTGGCTTCTGGAGCGGGCGACTCTGCGCGCCGTTTGCGTTTGAGGGAGGGATGAGAGGATGGATAATCATCTGACGCTGCAGCGGGTTCTCGCTGTGTACTGGTGACTGTGGGAATGTATGAGTGGAAAGCAGCAATGGCAGAAGCGGCGACACTGCGTACACTCATCATCGTCCTCCTTCTGCTCGTTTTCTGCTCCTTCCTCTTCCTCCTCTTCATTCTCTTCATCCTCTGAGTCCTGTTCTGCACGACCTGCACTCTCGTCCGAAGCAATAATGTAGTCATACACGCCCTTGTTAAACTCCTGCACTGTGTGATACCTACCGCCCTGTCAGCGACGGAAACTTGTCAAAGTCAACAACGGGCAAATACCTAGAGTTCAGCGGCAATTCGGAATTAAGAACGCAGCTCTTGATGGAAAATTGCTCCAAGAAAAGTTTGAGGCGATAGCAACGGTCGACGTCGTTGACGAAGAGGATACATTTGCCCTTGACCAGTTTCAACTTGAGGATCACGTACGTCAGAAGGAACTTATCGACTTCTGAACAACTGCACGTCGCGGCGTGTCAACTGCGCGCACAACCATCGAGGAATATGTTGTGGACATACCGAACGGAGTACTGGGTCAGATTAGCCGCCTCGTCCTCATCTTCTTCCAACTTGAGAATTACCTGAAAGATGACATGAGATACGGTATATGCATGGATGCGAGTTGACTCACGGGACTGCGCAATGCAAGACCTTTGAGCGCTTCCACGTCCTCTGTCATCGTCGCACTCATGAGGAATGACTGGAAGACTTTGGGCAGGTACCCTGAGTTGAATATTGCTCGTACATCCTCGTCATGTCCGTACGAAAGGATGAGGTCTGCCTCGTCGATCACGAGTGTTTCCACATGTTCAAGTAATAATGTCTAGAATGAGCAATCGATGTCAACAGTGCACATTATATGATATCACCGCAAAAAGGCACCTTAGACTGCAGCAGATTGAGTGCCCGTGATGGTGTCGCAATGACGATATCAGGGCGGTCCGATAATAATGTCCTGTACATAATCTTGCGAGGTGAGCGAACACACTTGACATACAATGGGATGTTGACGGTACCTCTGCAGTTGAGTTGATGTTCCTGCGGAAGCGTTCGCAGTAGTGACATCTTTGTCACAATATGTCAGAAGACTGGCCAGGTGCGATGATACTTGTTCTGCTAGCTCTCGTGTCGGTACAAGTATCAGCGCGCGGGTGACCTGTCTCGAGGGCTCCTCCATGGGTAGGTTCTACAGCAATGAAACGAAATTAATTATCCATTTGCAGTGCTAGCAGTACAGGGGAACATTTCGACCAAAATATCACTCAGACAATGCCTCGAACTTGGCCGAGGGAGTGATCAATCTGGGCTTCCCGACAAACGAAATCCATAACTTATACCCACAGCCTTTGCATTGAGAATCTTTTGTGCCACAGGTATACAATATGCGGCAGTCTTCCCACTCCCGGTCCGCGCGCGAGCTAGAATATCCCGATTTTCAAGAGCGAGTGGTATGGCCTTAGTTTGGACGAGGGTCGGTCTTGCAAAGCCCATGTCGGCCAGCGAGCGCAAAATACGTGCATCGAGTATATGAGAGAATGAGGAGAAAGATGCCTTCGAGTCTACTAAGCGTGCGTCCGGCATAGCTGCTGCAAGATAAAAACAAGGCGAAGGACACTGGCGGCTGCAGACACTGGCGAGCGCTCCCGAAATTTCTGAAAGGACCTTCCTTTTTTGGATCGATCATGCAGTGCACGTGACGTGCGCGTCGCGTCTCCCGCGCAGGATTCGAAGACTCTTTCATTCAAATTCTTTGTCCTCACGACGTTCAGGCTACTCAGCTAGAAACACGGATTTTCACGAACAGCGTATAATATTTCTGCATTGTTGATCAGCAACTAAGCACTCAATCAACAAGATCCAAATGTCAGAAGACGCACAGATTTCGGTCAGGGCTTCAGAAGCAGTCAGTACCATACCTTGTGCAATGTAAGAGCTGACCAATCATGTCTAAACGCAGAGCTGATGAAACTGTAGCTGTCAGAGACAGTTCTCGAGGTACGCATGTCCGCAATGCAACATCCCATATTGTTCTCTTGTTTGTTTCCGATCCGAGGCATGTTTCTTTGGCGAACTTCAAGGGCGCGATAAACTAACTGTTACCACTTCTCAAGGCACACTCCGATTGCTCAGAGACATTCTATCGCAAGGAGCTTGAGTCGGATGTTCACAGCGCGCCCAGTAAATCCACTGAGGAGAAGCGCCAGATGCTCGAGTTATTGAAACAATTCGAGGAGAATACAATGGATGACGCCATCATGGGACCTGACAATGATGATGACGACGACGATGAAGGAGACGGCGTTGATCTAGCTGAGCGGCTTGGTGGGCTTGATATTGGTATGTTAACCTCATCCCATGTCCCGATTGACCTCGAATAATCGCCTGGGGTCACAGAATCTGCTTCGTATGATCAAATCTGGGACGCATTAACACCAGCAGAGCACGAGAAATTCAAGAAAGCATTAGGTGATCCGACTAGTGATATGGCTCAACAGCTCCTGGCGAGCGATGAGCTGGGAAATGTGCGCACAGAACCTTGGTGGGAGGCACCTATGGACTTAGAAACCGATGTGCAAGTCGCGGAAAGTAGCACGCCCTCCAATCGATCAAGTCTTCTACAAGCCAAGACGTTCGGCACAAAACCTAAGCTTATGGTTATACCCGCGTCTATGGTCTCACCACCCGTCGCTGGAAAGACGCCTCTCCTGCTGTACAACATCTGTGCGCTATGGTAGGCCTGCTTCGCTTACGCGCGCAGTAAGACGCTCAAGCACTTGCGTATTTAGTATAGCTTACACATACGTCACGCGTCATTTCGCGACATCACCCCTTACAAAGTTCCCACCTAGTGATCCTGACCGCGCTGATGCTTTCCGCATCATCTCAAAACTTGTGCCATTCTTGACGGATCGCAAGTCCAAGACTATACATCCAACTCTGTCGAGTGTGGTCACAGATCTGTGGTCTCGCTTCGATTCTGTGCGACACTATTCTTTCAGACTTATCGCGTTCACTTATTTGTCTATAATAGGGTGAAATGACCTCACCATTCTTCTCCCTTCTCCTGCATGATGCCGCAGCACTCCTACGACCCTCGACAGTCGTAGAAGTCTTATTTTCCGTGAGTGGCGATCCGCGCTCCGACGGCTCATACCCCGAGCTTGAAAGCCACCCAAACACGAATGTCCTTCGCGCTCTCTCCGACCTCTCTGCTCTTTCCGGCGATGACCTGCTTAGTCAAAGTACGAAGTCCAGTCCGTCGAGCTCGTCCTCCAAGACAACCACAAGTACGGCAAAAACAAACCACGTCACGCACAAGCTGACGTTCTACGCCGCTCACATCGTGAGCGCTCCGCCGTTGCTGTTGCGCGCGCTGGCAGAGGAGACAGCCGCTCGCGCTAATGCTGTAGCTCGAGAAGGCATCGCACTACCTGATGGCCGCTCGGCTATCCAGAGCTCTGCAGCGACTGGTTCAAACCAGATGCATACGCAAAGTGGGCTGTCACGGATTATCGAGTTATCCTAATCTTTGTATACCACCGTCACATCCGAGGGGCTAGCTGCCTTGCGAATTCCATTAATTTTCATTGTATGGTCATGCGAATAATTCCTCACGTTATACGCTGACATTGAACAAACATGCACATGAAACCTTTGCATGTGTTTGACCTTCCTCATTTGCTCCCGTCTAACCCTGAGGTTGTTATCCTCTGTTATGTGGCGCACCTGTTTCCTTAAAGCAATGTTCAGTCACTCCCGGCTTTGGCTAGTGCTTGGCACGACGCGGTGGCAGGCCCACTCTCTCCGCGGGTATCCACAGGGATTGCGCCAATCCTTGCGTATCCCCACACCTTACGCGAAAACATTCTCGCAGGAGATGACGAGCCCAAGACCTACCGCAGCTACGTATCGTTGGTGTCTGCAGCGGATGAACCCTGGTTTGGAAGTACCTTGTCCTTCTGGTGTTATATGCCGATAACAAAGCCGTTTTTGAAGGCAAACCGGCCAACGTTCCGGATGAAGTCTCAAATTTCCCTTCAACATCGGTGAGCGAATCAACTATTTGATGCACCACCCGTGGTGAACTGACATAATAACCAACTTTCACCCTCATCGTTGGGTTCCAATGCCGGCTTCTTGGTACCTGAGGAGTCTCGGCAAATCGTCATACCGACGAATGTATGCTTAATGTGCACGCTGCGTCGGGCATACATTCATTCAGGGATCGGTCTAGATACATCAATAAGCGCCGTCTTTGCAGATCATTGGCGAGTCTGACGATACATGTGTACAAGTATGGATGGCGCTGAGACGGGATGATAATTGACAGGCGCGGATTCTCCCCCACTTTCAGCTACGTACAAGTTACTATCATGGTATCGGTGTGGGCAACGCTTTAGGTGTGGCTCGAACCAAGCGGAGAACCCTGGATGCTGGTGAGCGCAGCATGCCAATCTTTGCGCAGCGAGACTCGCGCCGTCAAGGCATCTGTCGGGAGCTGCATGGCATACCTACTGATGCTGGGAGCGCCAGGCGTGTGTTCAGCGGAAGCGAGATAGTAATCCCCTAATGTAGCGCTACGCCGGGACACTGCATCTTCGATGTCGTACGCGCTTACGACCTCAGGGCCCTTTAGCACGGCCCGGAAATTGTCCAGGAGGCCATTGATATGATGTCCATGAAGCTTCGGCGATGCAGCTCTGTTGTGCGGAACAAACTCCACTTGCGCAAGGGTCTCCTGATTGATGTGGGCCGCATCGACGAATGCCTCCTTCCCTATGGTCAGCGTACCCTTGGCAATGGGCTTGCTCTCCCGGATCTTCTTCCAGATGTCCCGGATAGCGATGTTCGAGTCCGTGTTGTACTTATACGGGTCGGTATAGACGGAGACTCGTGAGGCGACTCCCGTCCTGAAAAAGCCAGGCTTGTGTGAGTCGGAAAAAGGCTGCATGGCGGCCTCGTATCGCTCGTCCATTACCGCAATCACACCCGCTGCAAGCTGGACATCTGAGGGCATCTGGTCAAGCTCGACTGTGACTTGACTGGAGGCGAGCTGCGCATTGGGCGCTTTGATCACGATGTGCTCGATGTGCTGCTGCTTCCTGGTACCGTAGAGGTAGAACATCATCGCCGTGGGGTAATCTGAGCTAAGCATTTTTGGGGCCAGCGAATGATGTTTGACGACGGTGATATCAGTTAGCTTGATCTTGGTGACAAGGTTGCCGAACGTGGTACTGTGTGATAAGTTTGATAAGTCAATCTAGATATATAATGGCATGAACGACGCTGACCCAAGAACTTGCGGAAGACCCGCGATTAGATTAGCCTCGCAGCTGCGCGTGTCAAGTATATCCTGCAGAAGCATCATCTTCGACGTATGGAGGGTGAATGTTTCCCTGGGGTTATCCGCCCTCGCTTTGATATACACCTCCATAGCATCTTGTGGGAGCTTCGCAGTAACGACAAGCTGCTGGCGATGGCGCCCAACATTAAGCATGGGTAAGTACGCAAGGTAGAGCGTGTCTGTGCCTTGCATGACGAAACCGTGGTAAGCCGGCTTGATTGCGATCCGCTCCCGACAACGCTATGTAATGTTGAACGATGGTGTTGTCGTCGTGAAGGTGGAACATACCTGTGCTTCTTCCTCTGCAACTTTTAGGAATGCATCGCCGACGACCTGTATGAGGTTGTCCATCACGAAAGGAGACATTGCCACACTAGAATACGCATGCAGATCGGTCGGATCGGCTGAGTCGAGGCCAAGGCGACTCTTGAACTGTGTGAGGCAACTCTTGTACAACTTCTGCTCCCAGACCGTCCCAACGAGCAAGACCGGCACTTGGTTAATGTCGTCGGTGATACGGCGGATAGAAAGGCGGTCGTAAATGCGTTGGTTGAGAAAATTGGCCTCGGTAACGTCTTTGTTGAGCTCGCCATTCTCCAGCTTAAAGTTGCACGAAAACGTATTGATCATGAGGTCCGACCCAATAGATTCGATGTCGTCCAGCGCGTTCTTGTCCTTAATCACGTCCGCGAACGAGCGCCGGAGGATGCTGTCCGCGAGCCTCTCCTTCTCCCCTTCGATTTCCCCTATTGTCTTTCGAGCCTTGTCCTTCTCGATGGGAAGGACGTTGAAAGGGACAACGTAGAGCAGCTTGGACGTTTCTGCCACATTGCACCACAGAGTATAGTACTAATTAGCACACAGTGAGTGAACAGATATAATTGCGTGGGGAAGACCGAGAACATGCCCTGACCCCGCTGAAAATTGATTGACTCAAGAGAGTGCCGTATCCGCCCATATGAAGACCAAGGACCATGTTGGAGACCCACACAGCCAGGGGGGATGCTCCGGGCTTACTACAAAACGACAGCTATGAGCTCTTTGGGTTGATGTAGAGGGGTTCGGGGAATATTTCATCTTCCCTCGAGACCGTACGTCCCCATGGCTTCAACGCCCTCGCCCGTAGTATTGATATACGGGCTCGTGGTCGTGATTAAGAAGCGCATGCGCTCATCACGGTAGCACAGCCCACCCGCCGGGTACGGGCAGTAGCCCGATTTGTGGCTGTCGATGGTTACCGAGTCAACATGCCTCATCGCGTCAAGCTGCACCTTGGTGTAGCGGAGTAGGGGCTTCTTCAGGAAGGCGGAGTCAACTGCAGGCCCTGTCCAATCGCTTGGGAGGTCGCGTAGGATGGAGGTAAAGTATCCGCCCCACGCAGCGTCGCAATGCACAAGAAAGGAGACACCATGGCTTTTCTCTAGTTCGGAACGGATGCGAAGTATTTTATCCAACGGGTCAACTGCACCGTGCTCGGTGGTGCCCATTATGGCGACAACAGCATATATGGGGATCTCCGCTTGTATGGCATCCACGAGCTTTTGCTTAAGGTCGTCCGCATCCATGCGCGCGTGCATGTCGATATCGACATCAACAAGGTTGCTTTCGCCTATTCCGAGAATATCTATAAGGTTCAATACGGTGTCAGCAGTGCTGGCCATGCAAGACATTTCGCGGCATGCACATACTTGCACCCTTGTTGAATGAATAATGCTTGGTAATGGAGCAGAAATACTGTGGCAATTTGATACCGAAGCGCTTCTCGATCTTGTCCTTTCCCATGATCTGCGCGAGATAGGGCCTCATAGCACCCTCGAGGTAGTCGCTGGAGACGCCAAACTGCTCCGTCAACTTGTCACCTAGACCGAGAATGACGTCCTGCTTCAGATTGAGCAGCTCCCATGCAGAGCAGTCTTTGTAGCGCTTTTCGACGCGACTTGTGGTCGTCACCATGAATGTGTCCTTTACGAAGCCGAGGTCGCCCTCAATAATAGCGAGTTGGAGCGACAGAGGATAGAACTTGAGGCTTCGCGCTTCAAGGGATGACGTCAGAAGCCGAACACATTTATCCAATAGGCTGAGTACTCACCGACCCTGTAAAATACGATATGAGACTAGACTCGCATAGTTTTCAGAAAGACATACCACATAGATTCGTAATTGGCAACTGAGCCATCGCAGGTTACATGGCCCCAGCCAATCGTCAGCGGGTCATCAGGACGGCCCCGCCGCTCATCTGCAGTATGGAAACCAAGCATTCGACAGAAATCTTGTCCAACAACGTACTCGATGACGGAAGTGAGGGGACTGGCCTCCGGCGTAACGTTATTCTGATTGTACAACATGCCAAGCGCGTAGCCCACGACGGCAGGCAGGGTCGTGTCCCCAGCGACGTGGGCGGCATATCGAGGAGAGGAGAATGGTACGGAATGGTTGGCTAACAGAATGGAAAGATATTCGACGACTTGATCGAGCTTGTCTACGGCCTTGCGGTATGTATTTGACTGGATCATGTCTTGAGTGATGAAGTTCTGAACAACCGCAGCGTGATTGATTGTTGCACGAATGAAGTGCAATATGATACATACGGAATCGTCTGGGAAGTACGTAGCACGTCCATGCTTGAGATATTTGACAATCTTCCGCAGCTGGTCTTCGAGGACATCATGGTTCTCCACCTTGGGGCCGAGAAACCATGCAGCGATTGCATGGTCAGTGAACTCAGGATGCGCATAAACAATGCGATGCGACGACTTAGTGTTCGTATTCGTGACGTTGTAGGAGGGCATATCGTAGGTGAGTTGTGATTGAGTAATGCGGACTTTGATGACAGTGTAAAAGGATATGGGTGACTGCGGACAGACTGTCGGTAGACCATCGCATGGATACAATGATTTATAAGATTCGCTTCCTGCAGAACATGTTAGATGAATCATTACACAAAACGAACGGAGTGTAAAGTTTGGGGTGAGACTCCTATGACCTCCAAATGTGATGTCCGTTGATCGTTCCAATTACCAATAGTTCTGGGTCAATGGAAGAATATCAACCGATTCAAGTCTGGAGTCAGTCGGCCTAGCTTCGCGTATTGTTCACAGCGCTCACTGCAGGGTCTCAAATGTGCTTCTTTGGAGTTCCCCTTCGCGGATATGGCGCGGCGTGGACCCGTCGGGGACCGTGGCAATAACATTCCTTTATCCTGTATCTCAGTCAGCTGCTCGCTGCGGGGATCAAGGTGAGTGAACTTTGCGCGACATTGGAAGGGAGTCTCGAAATTGGAAGTCGGAAGCATTTGGGCAGAGACCTTTGACAGTTCAATCGAAGGAGCCGAACCCTTGGAGTACACGAGGAGTTGCGCCGTACTGCATGAATAAAGGAAGAACGTACCAGGCCAGCCACTTCTTATCTACGTCGTCGGGCAGGCTCACAGGTGCGCATCCACATGTTCTACGTTGGTAGACAGGATGAATGTAAGCTTCGAAAAGGGCTTTCACTTTGCTAGGCGAGGAAAAGAAAGAGGCGCGCGGCGCCGTCAGGCGGACGGGAAGAATGGTAGCTTAACATGAGAATAGCTGAACTCATCACAGCAGCGAGAAAACAATGTTGACTTCGCCGGTCGATACCCTTGCTCGCTAACGTGGCCCGACATACGGTGGTGTTCTTCAATCGCAAGCGCAGCCGTGCAAATCCCCGACACTACTAAATTGGGCCGATAGTGAGCAAGAGACACGGAATCTCACGGAATTCGCTGTGGGAACTTGCGTAGCGCCCATGTCTTTTGCGAAAAAGCGGGGGTAATTTCAAACATATATTCCCATTATGGAAACCTTCGAGCAGCATGTCCTCAGTCATTGACCGAGGCGCGGAATCTAAGCTGAAATCCGCTTTGGAATCCGTACTGTGAACTGCACCTATACTCCGCTCTACAAATAAGCAGTCCTGCTTTTGTAGGCATCTAAATTCCTTTTTCCTATTTCCACCTCTATTCTATTTGATAGATCTGATTTAAAACGGACGGAATGACACAGTGATCAAGCGAACGCAGTATCATGAATCATCTCAATTCTACCAGCGTCTTTGATGTCAGGCTTCTCACATATCCGAACACTTCGAATAATGTATGTGGTCAAGGTGGCCTGTTTTTCGAAGTAGTCCATTCAGTGATATTTTTACGGCTGAGTAACCTCCTGACTCTATGTTACTATGACTGCTCGAATCATCAGGGCGGCATCAAGACATGCTGACTATTGAGGGTCAACATAAGATTACTAGGTCGGTCCATCATTTTCGACATAATTTACCCGATCCACATTGACATCGTGATCGTAGACCAGTAGGTGTGTGCGTTCCGGGATATATGCATCATATGAGATAACACGCCTGACCTATTGAGCAGTACTCCCGATACGTCGCCTTTTCTTGCGAGTCTCTTCCGTCTTGATGACATAAACACGCGTGTAAATGCAACTAGCTGCGGCGTCCCTTCGCATCTGAGGATATAGGTATATCGGATGTGGTTCATTCCGTGGGTCATGGGAGACGCGGTATCTCTTCTTCGTGAGCTTTCTCTGGGCATTTTCCCATTCCTCTGTGGCTCATCGCCCTCATCGAAGCCGGGCCATGAGGTGATGTATACTTCCCAATTCATAACTTAGATAGGCGGCCTCCTTCAAGCGCGGGCCGCACATGTGTTGTTCTAAACATTACCTCTATGTTCTGTGTTTCTTCGGCAGCGTTCTAGGAGGGATTCATTGGTCCTACCGCTCCCAGAAGCCGAGAACAAGTGATAACAGTGGCAGAGAACGTGTATGTCATAAGTTCTATTGATACGTAATATGTATTGCCGCTCACAATTTACTCCATTACACTTCGAAGGCCACCTTTGCACGGTGCACAGCTTATCAAGGTTCTCCGTATCTCGTTTGTTTTTGTCCACTCCATTTGCAGAGTAGGCAGAAAGCATAGGGTCCTGTTCTTTCCGTGGGACCATATCTACGCAGGACCTCGTAACTTGTCACCGGGAGCCCCCTCTCCTTTTCTATACCAACAATTGTTCCTACGTTTACAACCTATTGAAACGATGCCCGGCAAGCAGTCCGCCAAGTACCAAATCACCAACTACTGTTTCGACGTCGTTGCGCCAGATGATAACTCTGCATTACTCACGACGAGCGACTTACTCACTCCGGTCTCCGTATCTCCACACGGTGCTCTGCCGCCTTCGGTATGCATACCGTGAACGGCTGATACATCGCGCTCGCATTTATGCACGCAGTTCATCCTCGAGAAACAGGATAGTGGCGCCTTTCACGTTCTCATACCTGGAGGCCCAACAACTACGACACGGAAAGCCATTGCATTTAACAATCTCCTCTATGCCGAGCGCATCCCCACTAATGAAGACCAGAAGGCCCCGTCTGTACCAGGCAACGGTAATATCGAGTGGGAAATACTGTCTACTGTCCGAGAGGGGACGTCCCCTGATTACACAGAAATTAACGGAATATATATGTGAGTGGAAATTGTAGACGTTGTTCTCCTATTTGACTCCGCGGGCTGAATTTACTTGGTAGGATTGCCGTACGAGGATAGCCCCGCATGGTGTGGACTCTGCCGGGGGGTAAGGAGGGGACTCAGGTAGAACAGGTCATCTGCGAATCCTCTATGATTGCAAACATTCATTATCGTCTCTCAGGTCGAAGTCGTCGATCTCTTCACTGCCAACCTGAAAGACCCCATTGTCGAGCGAGCCTACTCCGTCTCGCTCGAACCTAAGTGGAGGCCTCGACAGTGGCTCTGGCGCATCACCCCTATTGATCCTGACTCTGGTTTTTAGCCGTAGAAGGATTGCTATAAAGTGTCATACGGGAAATATTGCATCGAGGCTCTAGTCCAACTCAATCTACTTGCGTGGCTGATTGATCCGAGCTCGACTTCAGAGGCCTAACCATGCGGACTCCCGCGGACTCACCTGGGGCAAGTGATCACTGAGCAGTTGTAATGAGCAACCTTCTGAAGTACATAGCTTGACAGAGTATCCACCAGATGCCCGAGCTGTCTGATGATAACGTACACCCTGAGAAACGCGATTATGTGTCGAAGAATCTGATGCTCTGGATACAAGCTCGCTGACGTCAAGACAATAGGAAGTTACACAAGTTGATAGACATGCATGCGAACAGGACCTTGGTTGACGTTGTGTCAGGACATCACATGTACCCAGTACTTGCCAGCGTATAAAAGAATTGTAGCTCTGAGTCGTTCAATGTGATTGTTTTGACGATAATAAACTAATGTTTCCTTTTGTAACATGAACTGTTGAGTCCGTAATCTTCCCAGCATCTTTTGTTGCCTCGTCACTGCGTAGGAGATAGACATGCTCGTACTGGTATTTTGTTCCCGGTACACATCCCTCGTTCGTTGTAGCAAGGCTCTCCATTCCATGATTAAGGCCGTCTTAAGCTCTTCTCCAAATCGCTGATTGATCTTAAAGGTTTGGATTCATGTATGACATGTCGTCCCGGACAGCTTGTCTTGTAATTCGATTGTGCAGATAGGTGCGGTTTTGCGACTTTTCATCGTTGTTTTGATTGTTACCAAAGGTAGTAACCGACGTAGCGCTCGTCATTGTCAAAATGATCGATCATAAGCACGTGGTTATCACATTGCAGTATTCTCAACTCCGCCAAAATTTTGAAGTCTTGCCTCTCGCCCATCCTCCCTCCCTCTTTCACCATCGTTCTTTCCTTCCATAACGATGGATGTGCGTTGACCGTCTGCAATCACGAAAATGTGTTCTGATCGTTTCTCCAGCCCAGCTTTGTGCAAGGCTTGCACAGTCTCCTTGTCCAGTCAACCTCAAATGATACAGTTCAGCTCAAGGCGGTGAGCATTTCAGTCTCTTCACTTCGTCGTTGCCTCTTTGGTCTTCAGAGGACGTGTCTTTCACGCCTCTCTATGCTCTTCCGTGTGCCCAGTGAATTCTCTCTTCAGCCCACTGGGAGTTCACGCGTCTTGTCCACCCCGAGAGGACATACCTAAGCGTGGAATCCGCGACGCGCGACCAGATCTCGATCGTACGCTCCTGCTGGTGCACCGCTGCATACATTCAGTATCAACGTGACGCTAAGGGCACATTTGCACTTACCGATCGCATGCCCTTCCCAGGTCGAGGAAGCTCGCTTCGAGTTTACCACCCGTGTTCCGAAGGCTAACCGGAGGCGCCGCCACCCATAGGCAAATACCGCATGCAGGTTGGTGGACACGCCTGGCGTGGTGGTTGCTGGGGCTGCTCCAATTGTGCACAGTGGCGCTCAAGTGCTCATAGCATTCAGTGTATCTGAGGAGGCCACATAATTCACTTGAGATGCCACGGGTTTCTCTCGTATTGAGCATGAATTGCGCAGTCTTGTCTGCAGAAAGCATCGGCTGGGGCTCGCTTCTATCGTGCCTGCGGCATGCTGCGACAGACGAAGGTGGCATCGTAACCGGGATCTAGACGCTGACGAAAGATTCAGGCCACCGCCCAGTTGAACCGGGAGTACTACAAAAATCCAGCATGCATCCCTGCGCTGACGAGCATCATTGCGAGCTCGCCCGACCAAGCGGTATGTCACATCACCCACGCGATCGTCACTGTATCGACCCACCCTCGCATGTAGGTCCGTCAACTGGCGGCAGTCGAAATGCGCAAGCGTGTCAGCCAGAGCAGTGGGGATCAGTGGCTGCAGCTCCCGCAGGACGAGCGGGAACAGATCAAAGCTAAGCTGCCTGAACTGGTCGTCTCCGAGCAGAGGTGCGCATCACCGTTTAGTAAATTACAAACCCACCATATTCATGTTGAATTCAGTAACCTCGTTCGCCATTCTACTGCGCGTGTGATTGCAGCCATCGCCTACATCGAGCTGCCGATGAACAGCTGGAACCAGCTGTTACCGTTCCTCGAGCAGACATGCCAATCACCGACGGCCATACACCGTGAAGTCGGTGTCTATATCCTGTACACGGTTCTGGAAACGATTGTGGAGGGATTCGAAAACCACCTGCCGAGCTTCTTCAAGCTGTTTGCAGTGCTCCTGAACGATCCCGAGAGCGCAGAAGTCAGGATTACTACCGTCAGGTATGTCCGATGTACTCTCGCGTCTTGTGCATTGTTGATGTACAGCGTGCAGAGCGCTCGGTGTGATTGCGCAGTACATTGACTCGGACGACAAACAGGCCATTGTAAGTTGGTGTCCATTAATGTATTAGTGTTTCGCTAATGCGGTTGTCAGAAACAATTCCAAGATCTGCTCCCTGGCATGATTACCACGATTGGCCAATGCGTTGAGGCTGGCAACGAGACGGGCGCGCGTCAGTTGTTTGATGTCCTGGAGACGTTGCTTATTCTGGTTCGCGTTCCTGCATCTGCCCATACTTTTTGCATACTGACGTAATGACCTACAGGAAATCCCGCTCCTTGGGCAGCATATACCCCAGCTCGTGCAGTTCCTCTTGCAATGCGGATCGAACCGGGGATTCGAAGACGATCTGCGGGTGCTGTCGCTCAACGCGCTCAACTGGACCGTGCAATAGTAAGTTCCGCATAAATATTGTTCTTCCATTCCTGATGTTGGTCGCAGCAAAAAATCAAAGGTGCAGGCTCACGGCCTTGCCCCTGCAATCCTGGAAGGTTTGATGCCGATTTCGACTGAGCCCGAACCGGAGGACCTCGACGACGACGCACCGTCAAGGTCGGCGCTACGTATCATTGACTGCCTCGCGACGAGCCTACCTCCGACGCAGGTGTTCCCTGCGCTACGCACGCTCATTCAACAATACTTTACGTCGCCCGATGCAAACTACCGTCGCGGCGCTATGTTAGCGCTGGGCGTCAGCGTCGAGGGCTGCAGTGAATTTATGACGCCGCTGATGCCCCAGGTGTGGCCCCTGATCGAGGTCGGGCTGAACGACCCCGACGCGACTGTGCGTAAGGCTAGCTGCGTCGCCGTCAGTTGTCTGTGCGAGTGGCTCGAGGAGGAATGCGCCAGCAGGCACACCGTTCTCGTTCCAGTGAGTCTGCTGTCCTGACGTGGGCGGTCTGTCTTGTCTGACTACGATGATGCTTGTAGACCCTCATGCAGCTGGTCAACGACCCCGTCACCCAGCGCTCCGCGTGCACGTCGCTGGACGCTGTGCTGGAGATCCTCGGCGACAAGATTGAGGCGTACCTGCCCCTGATCATGGAGCGTCTTGTCGGGCTGCTTGAGACTGCGCCGATCGCTGTGAAGTCGGTTGTGATCGGTGCAATTGGTAGCGCAGCGCACGCTTCGCACGAGAAGTTCTTGCCGTACTTCCAGCCGACGATGGAACGCTTCAAGCACTTCCTTGTGCTCAGAGGCGAGGGCGAGGAGCAAGAGCTTCGCGGGATCACGATGGACGCCGTCGGTACATTCGCAGAGGCTATCGGGAAGGACCACTTCCGGCCGTACTTTGGGGACATGATGCAGCAGGCGTTCGAGGGTATCCAGATGGGGAGCGCGCGCCTGCGCGAGTGCAGCTTCCTGTTCTTTAGCGTGATGTCACGAGTGTTTGAGGATGAGTTCGCACCGTACCTGCCGAACGTTGTGCCTGCTCTTATCCAGAGCTGCAAGCAGCATGAGCACGGCGAGGAAGGCTTCACCGGTACGTGGTTATGTCTTCATCTGAAGCTTTTTACACAACCTGACATTTCGGTCAGTCTCGACCTCCGAGGCCTCTATTAACTTCGCATCCGGCTCCTCCCCTGCTAACGCCATCACGGTCACCGACGACGCTAATGGTTCCATCGAGCTTGAGGACGTTGACGTTGACAAAATGCTCGATGTCAACAGCACCATTTGCATCGAGAAAGAGATTGCTGCCGACACCATTGGCACCATCTTCGCTGCAACTCGCCAACACTTCCTGCCCTACGTTGAGCAGTCCACGATCGAGTTGATCGCTCTACTCCCGCACTACTATGACGGCATCAGGAAGTCTGCAGTGGACTCTCTGTTGGAGATCATCAGGACATTCTACGACCTGAGCAATCCTGAGGAGTGGCAGCCTGGTTCTGTTCCGGTTAGTATACCATTGAATATGAGATCCGACATGTTGATTTATGCCCCATCCAGAGTGTCCCTCTCCAGCCCCAGGTGCAGTCACTCATCAGCCACATCTGGGCACCTCTATTGGAGATGTACGAGACTGAGGATAACAAGTACGTACCTCCCTTTGCAGACCACTATGCTGTTGTTGATCTCGCTACCTCCAACACAGGAAAGTGGTGTCTGCCTTATGTGTTGGCCTTGCGGAGACGGTCAACAAGATCGGGCCTGCGTTCCTCGAAGGACGTGAGTGTCACGCGATCTCACGTTTGATTGTCTCTCGCTGACCGTGCTGCAGGTGTTGATGAGCTCGGCACGATCGCTACGCAGATCCTGGATCAGAAGGCTATCTGCCAGCAAGATCCTGATCAAGACGAGAACGACGAGGCTCCTGAGGACCAGGCCGAGTATGACTCCATGCTGATTTCTGCCGCGGGTGATCTTGTTGCAGCGATTGCTAGTGCCCTCGGACCCGACTTCGCTGGGGCCTTCCCGCGATACTTCCCGCTCATTGCCAAGTACTACGTAAGTGGGGATACCCTCGAGCCTTGTGATTGAGTTGCTTATACACAGCACGCCGTCAGAAAAAGAGCCGCTCCCTCAGTGACCGCTCCTCTGCAATCGGTTGCTTGTCGGAGATCATTGCCGGAATAAAGTTCGCTGTTACCCCGATGACGCAGCCGCTCCTCGAACTCTTCTTCCGTGCCCTGTCGGATGATGATGCCGAGGTTCAGTGCAACTCAGCATTTGCGATCGGTCTCTTGATCGAGCACTCCGAGGTGGACCTGTCGGCTCACTACCTAAATGTTCTTGCGGCCTTGCGACCGTTGTTTGTCATTACCGAGGATGGACCTACGGCCAGGTTTAACGCCCGTGACAACGCAGTCGGCGCGGTCGCCCGGATAATCGTGAAGAATACCGCTGCGGTGCCGCTTGACCAGGTCCTACCCGTCTTCTTCGACGCTCTGCCCCTCAAACATGACCATCTCGAGAACACAGCGGTGTTCAACACCATCTTCCACCTGTTCCGGACCAACCCCCCGGTCCTCCAGCCGTACATGGACCGCCTCCTGGCTATCATAGCATACGTGATGGACCCCAATAACCCCGAGCAGATCCAGTCGGATACTCGCGCGCAACTCATCGAACTGATTCAAATCCTGAACCGCGAGGACCCGAACAAGGTGCAAGCGGCGGGTCTGGGTATCTGGGTTGCCAGCGCATGAGATCGGGCTGTCGAGGAAAACACAGTACTGGTAAATCGCCAGTTGGAATTTGGGAATTGGTTTTGTTTCGTCGATTATCAGAAGTTGTAGGATCACCATGCCATCGTCAGTCTCATCTTGTTTTACTCCAGTTGCTTTCCTTCTTCTGTCCGCATAGATTGTCCGTCGTGTTGTCCTTGCTAATTTGCGAGATACCACCAGTACCTCAGTTATAACGTCGTTGAGTTGTATGAATTTGAAATGCATGTTGCCCTTCTCCGAAGTATGCCCGGCTGCTGTAGCCACCGACGTCACGATCACGGGCAAAGGCGCCGTTATGCGGGGCGCACTTAGACGCGACGCGACGCGTCCAGCCTGCATTTAACGACCATCTTCTTAGCAAGGTCCACAGCAACAAAGCCGACCACAAAGCATGTCCAACGGCCAGTATATGCATATACCAGGAAGCTACGAGGACGATCTCGGAGTCACAGAGAATGTACCTCTTCAAATTGAGCACGAGCTTCAGCTTTCTCTGGCTGACCTAGAGCGCGCCGGGGGATTCACCGGTTGGATCGCCAGATACATGCTCTTGGCTGGAGACTGGATCGATAGAGAACTTGAAGAGAGACGCCAGGCAATCGGGGGAATTGACAACATGTGGCTCCTTTTGTCAGAGGCTGCGGATTTCAACCCGGTGCGTTCTCTCCATAGCTATTTGTGCTGTTGCGACCGTGGGTCACGCGGCACTCACGGCTGCTGAAGGTATGCGCATGTACGTACACACTTCGCGATAAGCTCTCTCTTGAGCAACTGTACCATGTACGTCGCCTTTGCCTCTCTTGTGGTTCTATTCAGCTGATGCATGACATTCAGTCTGCAGAGCGACAGGCAGAGAAATTCCCAAAGTATAGACAGCGAGTCACGTCAGTTGGGCGTAGATTTCATGGCGCTCGATTCGAAAATGATCCAGACTTTGATATGAGCAAGCACATCCATGCCGTGACTTTGCCCGAACCGGCCGGCAAGCGAGAGCTTGACGACTTGGTAAGTGGGTTAAATTTTGTCACCCGTACATTATGAGCTATATTTTGAGTGCAGATGGGCAAATTCATTGCACAAGATTGGGATTTGCGTCGGCCACTATGGGAAATGGTCCTGGTCGAGAACTATCACGATGAGAACGGTAGCGAATGCGCCGTCATTACACGAGGGTCAGTATGCGTCTCATGTGGGTCCATTCGTGTGTTGAACAATCGAGTATTAGGCACCACTCGCTGGCCGATGGCCAAGGTCAGTCCGAGATGTGCGTTGATTTATGTGATCTTAAACTAAAATACTGGAATAGGCTTCGTCATAAGTCAACTCTTCATTACTTCGTATCACGACATTCTGGTAGAGGCTATGAACTCAACTGCCGAGAAGATACACGCCGTCAAGCGTGGACGACTGCCCCCCTCCAAGATCCACCGTGCTCTGCGTTTCCTCGACCCACTCTGCGAAAACGAATTTACCGCTCCAATTCTCCATTTATCCCTGGCATCTGCCTTCTGGTTTGCGCTCATCGTGTCTACATGCGTGAGCTTTCTCTGGAGCATATATCCCGCCATACGCCAAGCGACACTTTTTCTTATCACGTTCTGGCGCGTCGAAATGCTCACGGGCCCTCAACTCGGACCTCGTGTTACACAGCGCGAATTCTCGAGCTCTCGTGCATTTAGCATCGATGATGTCAAGTTGTGCCAGCAAGCATTCTCGGGTCCCAGGCCGGGCAGTTCGGTTAAAGGAGTGCCAAAGGAGAAACGCGACGACGTCAAGCATAAAGCCGGACATGTGACACTAAACGATGTTGTCTGCGCTGTTATGGCGGACGTGCTCGGTGCTGAACTCGCTGTCAAGCCTAGACTCGATGATCCTTGGGAGGGCACTAAACAATGGCTGCAAGATGCTTTACCATCACCTATTGGATTTTTTATGTGAGCGTTGCATGGTCCTGCATACTTTAAAGGCTGATTGGAGCCCGACCAGTCCCATGAGCATTCGTTCCCCGGGCGACTGGTCAATGCGTAATCTATCCACCGGCGCCCTTGTCTACCTAAATCCGACCAAGGACGCGTCCGTAGATCCGTCCGTGCATGAAATGCACAAACACATACACGAGTGTCGTGCGGAGCTATCGCTTTTGAAGCACAGCCTCCTTCCAAAGATATCATTTTACATCGTGCAATTGACGGGACAAGCACCCGTGCTGTTGCGCATATCCTTGCTGGCGAACCCCACTCGTCGAGTCAAGGATTGGATTACCAGGCACATCAGCAAGCCGCTGTATGATCTGGTCCTACAATCCTGTACGTTGATCCCTCATGTGCATTTACCACTACTGCGGTTGAAAGATTAATATGTCGCAGTTCCCGTCATCCTCACAAAGTGAGCTACTGCATGTCATGTACACCGCACCCTTGCTTACACATTATGTGCAGCGTTCCTGGGCCGAAGAAGCGGATTACTCTCGAAGGCGCCGAAGTCCTTACCTGGACTGCTCTTCCGCCTCAAGCAGGCAAAGGTGAGCAGCTCATCTAAGAAGCATCATGAGCCTCGTTTTCTCAAGGTCATTAGGTACGATTGGTATGGGCATCATCTCATACGCCGGTGGCCTGTCAATCGCGGTTGCAGCCGATCTGGTGCCTTCGACACAGGGCGTCGCCCGAAGGATATGCGATCGCTTCGAGGAACGCTTTGAGCTGTACGTTCGGAAGGCGAAGGAGGTATTGAACCATCTGGACTGAACACTCTAGTGTTCTTGTATTTCGATGTTTCCAAGTTGAGCATAATGTTACACCACAACTTGCGTGTGTAATGTATCGTGCAATTCTGCTCACGAATGATTATGTAAATCTGTGTGTAAACTTCTCTTGCGATCCAGCTTGAGAATGTCATATCACGTATAGTTTTGAAGGTTGGTCGACTCGTTTCAGCACAAAAGCCTGCGTTGATTGAGTCGCGCGTGTCTTGACGCGCCTTGTTTTATACACGTGACCGAGTATTGCCGTCCACGTGCTGGTCACTTTCCCACCCAGCGTCCTTGTCCGGCTCCCCCTTCTTTGACCTCTTATTATTATTTCCGTGCTTGCGCTAGCTTCTCAGCTAGTTTGTGTGCCCGGACTCTTGGCAGGCGACCTGCGCTCTAGTGGCAACTGTGGTGTCCGCCTGATTGAGGCTGTACGGTGTTAACTCATTAGCAGAGGGTCAACATGATGACCTTGTTCCGACAACAATCATTACATAGACACCGCATATACTAGTGCGCAGGTCCTATGCATTTGCTCTCTTCCTTCTCCTTCGTGCACAATGTCAGAAATTAAGCCAACATCAAGCTTGCCTGGCATCCCCACGCCTTCCGCCATACAAGATACCGACACCCATATGGGTTCCTCAGATATGGCGCGTGCGTCAAGCTCGTCAGACCAGATTGCTCAAGACATCATCTTGGAGAGCCCCGCCGATGTCACTCTCGCTCTCACGCGACATCACGAATTCTGGTTCTCGGACGGCTCAGTCGTTCTTCGCGCTGAGAACACGCTCTTTCGCGTGCACATATCGCAGCTGTCTCGCAAGTCCACGTTCTTCCGCGACCTCTTCTCTCTGTCCCAGCCCCCAGCACAGGCCGACTCGCCCGTTCCTGCTGCCAGCTTACCAAATGCGGAAATGTTCGAGGGTTGCCCGCTCCTGGTGATGCATGATTCAGCGGAAGATCTCGCTCACCTTCTGAAGGCACTGTATGACGGTCCGTGAGTGGTGTGGTGTTTCATCCTGGCGCCTGTACATATTGACATACTGTCGTGCAGTTGGTTTGGAAATAATGATCGGCAGGATTTCCGCATGGTCTCGGGAATTCTTCGGCTGGCCGACAAATATGTCCTTGAATCGCTCCGCAAAACGGCCATTGCACATCTGCGTGTGGCTTGGCCATTGAGCCTCGCGGATTGGGACGCTCGAGAAGATCTAGCTCGGATCTATGAGCTCGAGACTGGAATGCACCGTGGATTCCGCTTCCCGTCCCCGGTTGTAAGCAATTCCATTGTAACTGTTGTCATGTTCCTGACGTTCAATCCGGTTTCAGGATGTGATAAACCTAGCAAGAGAGGTCTACGTACCTGAGCTGCTACCTTCCGCTTTCTACGACCTCTCCCGATATCACTACCTGCAAATATTCGAGCCCGGCGAGGACGAGCCCCTCGGCCCGGCGTCGCGCACACCCACACTGTGCGCAGACGACATCCAGCAACTGACCCTCGGCAAGGAGGCATCCCAGCATGCGGTATCTGGCCTCATCCAGGGGATGATGCACGCCTCGCAGCCGCGTGAGCACCGAAACAGCATGCTTGCATGCGCAGCGTCGCACTACCGGCGCGCATCCTCCGAGCGCGTGTGCGCGACACCGGCGGCGTGCCGGAAGGACTTTGAGGAGCTCGTTGCGCTCGCGACGCAGCACTACCTGTTCGACCGCGAGCGCGGATGCGCGGACCCGCTGTACGTCGCGGAGGAGCTCGGGCAGCTGAAGAGCGCAGAGTTCTCAGAATGCCACGCGTGCGCGCGCGCACTGGAGATGTGGGCGGCACGCGAGCGCGAGCGGATATGGAAGCAGGTGCCGTCGTGGTTCCGTTTGGGTGGCTGATGCATAGGAGAATGCGAGTCATCCCGTGGCGCGCCAGCGTAAAGGCGTGGAGAGTTCTGTGAGTCCTATCCCTTCGCTGGGCGAGACGGCCTATCTATGCAACCATCCCCCGATCCGTCCCCCAATGAACATGAATGTATTAATTAATGTAAATGTCGAGTATTCTTATCCACTGTCAGGGTCTGTGTTCATAATTATAGAAGTAAGATGATGTCATTCCGTGCACAGAGTACTGCTACACGGGATTCACCCCAAAGTGGCGGGGCTACATGTGTCCCCGCGTGTTCAGGAGTATTCCGACTGATTCATCTTGAACCAAGTAGCCTTGAATATACAGGAGATTATAATGAACGACTGCCAGAGCCCGCGGCTCTGGTGCCATGTCAGGCCTCGATCGCCCCGGATGCAGATCTCATGAGCGATCGAGGACTCGATCTTGCTGATCGCAGCAGCTTGCAAGTGGGGCTGCTCGACTCTTACCGCTCGCTCGTTCGTTCGCAAAGCGCCCACCTTTTCGGTGCTGCAGCATATATATATTTCCTACTCGGACGTGCGCAGCACTCCCACACTGCATTTGTCGCTGGCTATGTATGAGTATAGGTCGCCGTGTGGAAACGACAGGCGTGTGTAAAGCGATGCTTATCTCAGGCAGACAGAACGTAGATTACATACAAAGGGCCTCGCAGATGTAATTTTGTCCACATGCGCATAGACCCTTCGTCAATGCGCAACCCTTGATGAGCCTGCCACCTTTGACGTAAAAATCCGCAAGCCTCGCCTTCATCATTTGTATGTAACATAATGTCCTCACACTCAAAGCTGCGTCAGATCACTGAAATTCATCAATACGACAGACATCGCCAGCGCAATATGGGTAATGTGGCCGAATCACCGCGCGATAACAGTTGCATATAGATTAAGAACAAGATGTCAACGAGCATATGGCCGTCTTGCCTTCTTGCCAAGCCGCTGGCAGACAGCGGGCTTCTCAATCCGGTAAAGCACGAACGTTAACGTTCAACGTTCATTGACAATTGCATCAAGCATACGGGTGCACAAGAGAGTGGCATGTCACTCCGTTGCAGGAAGCACGGCGCATTACATAAGGCCGCGCTGGAAGGGCTTCCTTTTGCTTCGGTTGTCAGCTCGAGCGTTGCACAACGCAAGGGCGTATGCCATACATCCTTCCGGGGATGCGACGAATCAGATGAAGCTTGGATCGCCAGCGAAAACGGACACATTGTTCCTCTGATATGTACTGCATCCCCGGCCTCCGGTGAGGCTGCTCGTTGGGATTGAACCGCGCCCCGCTTCAGCCGAGTTGATCCGGAACGAACTCTTGATCAATGCGACATGCCAGATGTCGCAGTAAGAATGCACGCGTGCACACACGGCATTCCATTAGCAGCCAATTCGATGACAGCCCGGGCAGCCTGCCCACTAGACAGGGTAATGACCGGATTCTGGGCGCACAATTTGCGCGCTGTTCGTTGCGCGCCAGTCGTGACGCTGGCACATATGATAGACGATGACAGTGGCCTGCATGTGGTGTACGAGGAGCTGTGCAGACGCATCCTGCGTGAATTGAAGAATATCAGAGCATGGCATGCAATGGGCTCAACTGTAAACGACAAGGAAAGCGTATGTGAGACTCGCTGCTGATTTTATACGCTGCGTGCAGGAACAACGCGCGCTTGAACATTGGGCACCTCGACGCTTTACATTCCATCGGAACCGCAAGACACCTTGACCATGACGAACGAGCAGCATCGAAGAGCGCAGGGTGGGAAGCATACGAAAATAAACGGGAGCGCGGGACGCACTATTCTTAGTGTCGCTCTCACCGAAGAACTCGGTCTTGAGTTCTCGGTGCCAACTTTGCCTTTTCAGTAAGCAACTACCCCGGGACAGACGCCAAGTCTTCCCCTATCTCGTTGGCATACTCTCCTAGCTGAGCGCAGTTGACTTCTAGATACGTTTCCACGTATGTAGGTAGAGGTCGTATTTTTATGTCTTGCAGGGACCGAAGCCTAGCGAAGGAGAACAGATAAGCAGGCTTGGACTGTCTAAGAATAGACATGATTAGCTATGCAAAAGCACTAATCTCTGGCGTACCTGATCGAAGATTTATCAGTAGCTACTTCTAATCCAATCGCGTCATGAAACGGGGCATTGAGGAACCTGCTCCCAGACTAAAATTAGGTTTGTGGGGGAGGTGCCAATATAAATGGTATCTTTTGCATGTGCAGAGGCACAATAATAGGCTCAGGGGCTTTGACTTACCGCTCGAAAATGTCATGCCAGCATGTCACGGGTTTGCCGACCCATGTTTGTTGGCAGACAGCTCCAGCTGACCTGCGACCTGCGACTACGCGCGCCGGGTCCGGACAGCCGGGGACTCTGGGAGACCGTGCAGTCGCGTCACAGATCACAAAGATGTCATGATTGTGCGTGCCTGGGAGTAAGCTTAAATGGTATGCAGCGATGGTTTTACGAGGCTCGCGAGCGTCCTGCCAAATGGCGTCTCCGAATGGGTGAAGGAGCGATAAGGAAGCTAAAGGCGTGCCTGACGTGTTTGCCGCCACTCGGAGAGTTTGTTTCGCAATTTGCAAACTGGTCGTCCGGAAGAGGGCACGATGATGCTTCGTGGGACCGAGTTCGGCACCATGCTCCGGCGGACATCGTATGGGTGGCGCGGCTTCTGGAATAAGGCCGGACATGCTCGAGGGCGGGCGTGCACGATCCCATCGATGACAGCCAATGGTCCGCGTGCAATTGCGCCATGTCGCGCTCGAGTGGCGATGGAGATGTGTTTCGTGGCCTCCAAGGCATGGTGTCATTCAAACGCATTCGTGGCCAAGGGCAACGTTGACGATTGTTGCCTGCTGCACGATGAGGCTCAGGGCCGAGCACATGGAAGAGCTCGTGTGACAGGAGACCGTCGTCGCGTCGGTGACGAACCGTGGCGCATTCCAGAGTCGCGGACCTGCCGTGTGATGTCGGCTGGGTCGTGTGCGTGAGACAGGGACATGCCCATCCAGGAACGCACAGCAATGGTGCTCGATGCCGGGCAGAACTGGAATGATAATGGCGGCCAGCGTCAGGGGATACTGGACAGCGAGCTAGTCACGGGAAACGTCGAAAATTCTCATGAGATTTGTTGCAGTTGTGCTGCCAAGGAACAGATTCAGCGTTTCGGCTGCGACTTTCGGCTGCCCTGGAGGGTCGGCGGGAACCTAGCAAAGCCTGTAGGTACCAGACGAGGGTGAAACGCCGCTGGCAAGAATAAATCGTTGCATCAATGCAGGCTGGCTGGCGCTCAAGCAAATGCGCGATAAGCAACGGCAGGAGCTTGTCTGGCGCGAAAGAGCGGGAGCATGCGGCGCCGGACGAGGTTCGAGGAGCTGTCCAGCTGGGGAAGAGAATAGTGTCCTGGGGTCCTCACGTCAGATCTGGCACCGCGACACGTTGTGTGACGCCAATGGGCGCCAATATGACTATAGACCGAGGTTTGCCTTAATTCTGTTCCACGGGTTACTATACTTAGTCATCTTGAGCTACTCGGTCACTTGCACGCTGGACTTCTCCTTCCATCTCCTAGTTCGCTGAAATTTTGCACATGCCCCATGGCAGCCTGCATGTTGATATTCATTCCATCTTCAGATCCGCTATTCAGGAATTTCGCAGCATAGTGGATACCTTTCCGGTCTGGACGCGACTGCAGAATAGAATCGACCTCTCTATTTCGTCGGCCAGGCGGCCGGTCTAACTAGATTAGACGCTAAAGAGTCTGGACTGTCACATCAAGCCCCGCTCTTTCCTCGTTGGTTACCTCATTCATTCCCGCCCTCGTTCGTCGCTTGTTACTGACTTTGTCCACCCTCTAGCGGGTCCATTTCAGAGTCCGGTTTACATTTACAAACCGTCCAGATTTTGTCACGGCATATTAATAGACGGCGAGGACCCCGGCGAGTTGCCGGAGCCAATTGTCGACGATCGTTTGTGGTGCGCAAATATCGCGGATCGGGTAGAGGATCTTATCTCAGCACACGACCCCAAACGGGAGTCCTGCGTTCACGGTGGCGCATTTACATATGCTGCCTGGGACGACGAGCACGGCACCCAGAGCGGGGTTTCGTCAAGCTTGGCCTTTGATGCCATCCCCCGCGCACGCAGACTACCTGATGCAACGGTATGGTTCGAAGCTAGTTTCACAGGCTGGTGGACTTCTGGTTGCAATGCATATTGCCGGCGGTGGCCGTGATTTTGATAAACTCGATCATATCAGAACTATTCGTCCGCAGTAGGAACGAGCAACAGCGCTCACCAGCGTGCAGCCCCGCGGTAAGTACTGGTGCTGCAGCCCAGGGAAGCCGGGCAAGACGGGAGGGCCGGGATCGTATCGGCGGAGTAATATTGAGACGCCCATAAAGGAAGATGACAGGGTGAGCATGCGGTGCAGGTAAGATGTCTCCATATGCTATCTACAATTCCACCTTTTCGCAACATCTTCCAGGAACGACAGCCTGTCTCTGGCACGCTGGGCCCATGATGCCTCTGACGGCGTCTACTCCCCGGTCGCTTTATCTACCCCGCTTCCTCGTCCGCCGTGTCTTCCTCGCTCTGCTTCCCTAGTCGCAGCACCCCCGTCTGCCCGCCATGACGCGCATCGACCACGAGCTCGGCCCCGTCGACGCCCATACCGCCGCAGACCTCTTGGAGTCTCTTCCCCAGTACCCGGAGAAGACGGCGAGCAATGAGAAGCTCGACGAGAAGATGGGCTCCATCGCCAGCCAGTCCGCCGACGAGGTCGAGGTCGACGACAAGCTCTACGACGGCCGCGGCCGCGACAAGGTCCTCGAGACTGCCGAGGATTTCTCGCGTGCCCTTGTGAGCGACGACGACGACCCGAACCTGCCCATCCACACGTTCCGCATGTGGTTCACCGGCCTCGGCCTCGCCGTCTTCGGTGCCGTGCTGGGCATGCTCTTCCAATTCCGACCACAGGTCATTCTCGTGTCGGCGCTGTTCCTCCAGCTGCTGGCGTACATGCTTGGTCGCCTCTTTGAGGTCATCATCCCCGGCCCAGGTAGCCGCTTGCACACCGGCAATTGGTTCTGGAATTTCATGAATCCGGGCCCGTTCAGTGCGTCTTATTGTACTCGTGTCGACCGACGTGAACGTGAAGCTGACCGTCGACAGACCTCAAGGAGCATGTCGCCGCCCAGATCATGGCCAACACTGCTGCGTACGTCGCGCCTATCGTCCCGTATGTGCGCGTCGATCTGATCGGGTGTGATCGACAGGACCGCAGCACAGGCATGTTTCGTGTTCGCATCTGACGACCTCTTCTATGGCATTACGGTCAACGTCAGTGACATTCGGTGACTATATGCGCGTCAATATGCTGACTTGATTTTTCGGCAGCCTGGCAACGCCATCTTCACCCTGCTTGCATCCCAGTTGATCGGTTATGGATTTGCGGGCCTGTTCCGTGAGTAAAGGGCGCATATATTCCTCTAATCGACTGACACAGCGCCCTCCGGCCATGCAGGCGCCTTCCTCGTATACCCCACGGTCATGCTGTACCCGCAGAACCTGATTTACGTCAACTTGTTCGATGTGCTCCATCGTTCGAAGGGCGAGATGCTGCAGGGGAAGCGTCTGCGCTTCTTCTGGCTCGTTACGCTCGCCATCTTTGTGTACGAGTGGTTCCCGGAGTACATCGCGCCGCTGCTGGGCTCGTTCAACATCGTGTGCCTGTGCGCGCGCAACTCGGACTGGGTGTCGTACATCTTCGGCGGCGCGGAGGCGAACGAGGGCATGGGCCTGCTCGGCTTTGGCGTCGACTGGGCGAACATCACGAGCGCACCGTTCTACACGCCGCTGTCGACGCAGATCTCGAACTACGTCGGCTGGGCGGTGAACTACTTCCTGCTTCCCGCCATCTTTGCCACGAACGTGTGGCACTCCCAGAACTTCCCGTTCATCTCCCAGAACCTGTACGTCATTTTGGATCTTATTCAAGAGTATAAATGCTCATAACAACCTATTGATAGATTCTGTGCGTAATGGTAGCCCACTACTGATCTAAGTACTTACGATGAACTGCATTCCAGTCGAGAACGGCTCGATCTACGATCAGAGTCTCATTCTCAACCCGTAGGCATCACTGAGATTCATGTACGGCATCTTTGTTCTGACGCACGTTCTAATAGCGACCAGTCTCTCAACAAGACCGCGTACGAGATCTACGGCCAGCCTTGGCAGAGTGGCTCCACAGTGGTACGTATGCATCCTCCTTCTGCCATACTCATCTATGTGCTTATCCTGCCCCTTTCGTAGATTTACAACCTGGGCATAAACATGTCAATTGGCGCATGCATTGTGCACATCGCGTTGTGGTACGGGCAGGATGTACGTCTCATCCATGCATATAGCCAGTTCTGGTGTATGTGCTGACACGCCCTTAGATCTGGACGGCGTTCATGGACTAGTGAGTGATCCCTGCTCCGCCGTTCCAATACCAGAGATCTCACCATAGATACAGCGTCCACCGCAGACCCATTGACGATCATCACTACAAGCGCATGGCCGTCTACAAGGAAGGTGCGTGATATTCTCACTTAGTGCGCTATTGTACACTCAGGGTTGCACAGTGCCCATGTGGTGGTATGGTGCCGTCACGCTTGGTGGTGCGTTATCGTCTACTATATTCTAATATGCAGACGGTGTTAAAATATATGATCGGTAGCTTTCATCACCGCAAGTACGTGTTCCGCGAGCATCGTGGTAAAGTTCTGGCATTGACCGTGTGCAACAGTGGTGTGCGCATACACGGAGAAGTCTGGGTACGTCCTGTGTGATTGGATGAGAGCAGAGGTCGATGCTAAGTGCTTCTGCGCAGCCTCCCATGGTGGGCTCTCATCGTCGGCCTCATTATCGCCGCCCTTTGCCTCCCCTTCTACGGCGCCATGTGGGCGATCGCGGCGTATGTTGCATTGCTCTTGCTCCTCGTGTATTTGTCTGACGGCCATGTGCTTCCAGGTTTACGCCTGTCATCTCGAACATGTTCCAGATGCTCGCATCCGCTCTCATCCCGGGATCATCACAGGCCAACATGGTATGCGCAGCTTTGTCCGTTCCGGATCGAAAGTGGCTTATGGCTGTATCCAGTACTTCGAGCTCTACTCCAGCCAGACGCTCGTCCAAGCCGCCAGCATGCTTGGCGACCTGAAGCTTGGCCAATACACGAAGCGTAAGTTTATGTTTTTGTGTTATCAATGCCAGGTTCTGACTCTCGTCACACAGTCCCTCCTAGGGTATGTTGTAACATGGAAGTACGGAGTGCGCTTAGCTAATAGTTGTTGTATAGACCACGTTCTCCGTGCAGATAGCCGGCACGGTTGTTGGAGCACTGCTGAACTGTTAGTTCTTCTCTATGTTTACTCTTGAGGAAGTCATTGACGCAGCCCATAGACGTCATCATGCAGGATGTTGTCTCCAATGAGCGCAGCATTCTTGTAAGTAATTTATCAGTTGCGGCTGACATACTACGGCTCACGTATTCGTCAGCTAAGCGACGAGGGTACTCGCGTATGGAGTGGACAGCAGGTCCAGTCGTACAACGCCAATGGTATTTTGTTTTGTCTTATACTCCCTTGAGCATTAAGCCTGACGAGTCTTGCAGCGATTCTCTGGGGTGCTCTCGGAAAGGAAATCTGTGCGGCCCATCCACACTTATATTGCCGTGTAAGCTCATACGTCATTTCTAGATGGCCCCAAAGGTCCGTACTTCGTCGTGCCCCTTGGGATCGTCATTGGCCTTGCCCTGCCCTTCATCCCATGGCTGTTGTACAAGAAGACCAAGTGGGAGTGGCTCAAGCTCGTTAACATGTCCGTGCTGTCATGTGCGTATCGCGTACCTGTGCGGTGTCTAGTGTCAGCTGAGCATGTCGCCTCCGCAGACAACATCGGTGATCTTGCTGGCGGAACCAACGGCTACATCAACACGTGGATGGCGATCGGTCTCACCTCGCACTTCTACATCCGCAAGTACCGTGCGGGATGGTTCAGGAAGTACAACGTGCGTCTCGCTATAGCTTGTCGCCTGCACGTTGCTCACGACATGCCCTTGATAGTACCTCTTTGGTGCCGCCGTCGACGGAGGGGCTCAAATCTTCGTCTTCATCTTCTCTGTAAGCGCACGGTCCCTCAAATACTGCCTTGACATGTCTGATTGTCTGTGTCAGTTCGCTCTTGCTGGCGCGGGCGGCGTCACTGTGAACTTCCCGAATTGGGCTCTCAACCCTGTAGGCAACGCAGTAGGTAGCTCCCTCGTTGCTGCGATCCACGAAACTCACGTCGCTCTCCCACAGGATTATTGTAAAGTGACAGATCAAGAAGGTTGAGTTACTTGGCACTGGGATTACCTTTGTACTTCGTAGTTAACCCGGAGGCTGTATGATATGGACATGTAGTGCGCTAATAGATTGCGTAATCTCGTTTGGTATAAGTTCATGATACGTTGCGACCATCATTCAGTGTATATGCTTAACAGGTGTGAAGACCACAAGTACAACAAGCGTCGTCATGCTGTGTCCAATGTGCGGTGTGCATGTACCATAAAGATAGGAAAGGTTGCTTTGCGTTATCTAGCCTCACAAAAATACAAGCTGTCAACCCTCCTCCATGGTGAGAGTAGGATAAGTAAGCCCTTGCATTGTAAGAGATCTACGACAGCAAAAGCATACAGAGACGTGGCATGCATGATGAGAGTGGGATTCGAACCCACGCCCTTTCGGACCAGATTTCGGCAACCTTAGTCTGGCGCCTTAGACCGCTCGGCCATCTCACCATAATTCTCGGCGGTGTATTGCATATGATGTGGGTATGCATATAGTGACATTCCATTGTAGCCCCTTCTCAAATGCATTCCGACACCAGCTCACAATATTGATGAGACTGGATTGTCAATGGTGACAAGTAAAAATCCCCATTCATATGATAATCACTTCACAGATCACTATGCAGACTGGTTTAAATTATAGAGAGTGAGCTTCAACACAGCAGAGGCTCCAACTGTTTAGTTCATGTTTACGACTCCAAGGTAAACAAATGGCAGACAGTAAACACATAGTGTATGCAGTGCACAACCTTGGTACATATAATTAAAAAACTATTTTGATAAACGCTGTCAGGTGAGATGGCCGAGCGGTCTAAGGCGCCAGACTAAGGTTGCCGAAATCTGGTCCGAAAGGGCGTGGGTTCGAATCCCACTCTCATCATGCTTGATATGCATAATGTATCATTTTGTCCTGCTGTCGTAGATCTCTTACAATTACTTATTATACTCCGGGTTTTTCGCTGACCAATGGTAAAGCGTATTTGCAGAGCAGGTCAGGCTGAGGCCTGGACCTGGTTCTGTGTTGGTTTGCAGTGTATAATGTATAATTTGCACTGCGGCATTCGCTCACCCTACTCTGAGGGCACTGCTCGATGTTTTCTCATACGCCATGCCGTGGTGGCGCATTTCTACGGAGACAAATGACAACACAACATGCGGTATAACCTCCTACATAACTAAAATCTAGCAATTACATGGCCTCATGCTACGCAGTACAACACTCGTACACAAGGCGGCCAAATTGTCACGGTAAGCTACAGAAATTCAAGACGTCACTTTGCAGTAGTCCTAGCATGAAACATCCGTCAGCGTGATGCCCCTGTATCTACGTATCGGATACTTACCGCATTTCCAGCAGGATTCAGAGCCCAGTTGGGGAACGCTACTGTTAGGCCCCCGGCACCCGCAAGAGCGAACTAAAATGATGCATAAGTGACCATCAAATTCACAGGTTGAGATTGGACGCACAGAGAAAATGAAGACGAAGATCTGCGCGCCGCCGTCCACAGCGGCTCCGAAGAGGTACTACAGAGTGCTGCTGTTAGCGCAGTCCAAAGGACATGCATGAAAACCTACATTGTACTTCCGGAACCACCCTGCACGGAATTTACGGATATAGAAGTGCGAGGCCAGTCCGACAACCATGATTGTGTTGACGTAGCCATTTGTGCCACCGGCAAGATCACCGACGTTGTCTTAGGGGCAACAGACGTGAGACGACGCAATGGAGCATACTAGGCAAAACGTACAGGCCAGCACGGACATGTTGATGAGCTTTAGCCACTCCCAGCGGTAGCGCTTGTACAGAACCCAGGGGACGATGGGCAGAGCAAGGCCGATGAGGACACCGAGGGGAACAATGAAGTACGGCCCATGAGGACCAACTGCACGGCCCTCGTTAGGAAAGTCAGATGGACATTGGTGACACTCCACGTACACATTTCCCTTCCGAAAGCGCCCCAGAGGATAGCTACGTACACGTGCGCATGAGACGATGCGGAGCAATACTAGATGCTACAAAACACGTACCGTTCGCATTGTACGACTGCACTTGCTGTCCGCTCCATAGACGTGTACCCTCGTTGGCCAGCTGCAACGCTCATGAGACGCTATCGCCAGAGTACCAGCCTCGCGTAGAACATACCAAAATCGCACGTTCATTCTTGACCACGGACTGCATAATGACGTCTATTAGTCAGGTAAGCATTGCGTAGCATCACAGGATGAGATTCGGTAAGACGCACAGTTAAGCAATGAGCCGACAATCGCCCCTGACATTTGTACAGCGAACGTTGTCTGTAACATGCTGTCAGTTTCTTCCGATTTATCAGACGGTCATCTTCAAGACACTCACCCTGGGAGGGACTAAGGAAACATGATCAGCCATCAGTCAAAGCAAAGACTGGCAATCAGACTTACGTTTGGTATATTGACCGAGCTTCAGGTCGCCAAGCATGCTTGCTGCCTGGACAAGCGTCTGGCTAGAGTAGAGCTCGAAGTACTTTCCATGGCATAAATAAGCACATTAAATTCTACACAAGCGTGAAAGCGCATACCATGTTCGCCTGCGAGGAGCCGGGAATCAGCGCCGAGCCGAGCATCTGGAACATCTCCGCAATGACGGGCGTGAACCTAATTGATGTTAGTCCCCAGTGAAACGACAGACAGTGCGAGCCGACGACTTACGCGGCAATGGCCCACATCGCGCCGTAGAACGGCAGGCATATGCCTGCGACGAGGAGTGCTACGATGAGTGCCCACCATGGGAGACTGCACGCAGGGGGCAACACTGCATGAGCGAACTGGTGTCCCAATGTAGGAATAGGGACACAACACACCCAGAATCCTCGGTGTACGAGCAGACCACTGTGCGAAATGTTAAGAAATGCCTGTAACGCATGCGGTCGGAGTGACGAACGCACTTGCTGTTATGAATGCTGCCGAGGAGTGGTGGTCAGAAAGACAGAAAGTAGGCGATGTGACTAGGTAACACACCTCCAATGATGACGGCACCATACCACCACATGGGCACTACGTAGGGACATGAGCCGCGAAACGCAGAAGTAAACGCAAGGTTACGCACCCTCTTTGTACATCTATGCAAGGTCATAAGCAACTTATTCGCGCTGATGAAGGGAGGTCGCACTCACCCGCATCCTCTGGTAGTGCAAATCATCTATCGGCTTGCGACGGAAGCTGGAACGCGCTGTGAGTCTCGCAGCCTCCAGGGCTACACAGCGCCGAGATGTAACGTACTAATCTAGGAAGGCACCTGCAATCTGTGCGCACGTGAAAGAATCCGCTGTCAGCGTCAACAAGACGAGATAAGGTTGAGACGTCAAACGCACATCTTTGCCGTACCACAATGCGATGTGCATGAAGCACGCGCCAATGGACATATTGACGCCAAGGTTATAGATCTGCAACGACCCGACGGCATGAGCGCATATCTGGGCGGACATGAATGAAGTGAGCGTACGACAGTCGATCCGCTAAGCCACGGCGTGCCGTAAATCGCGACTGCGGTGTGGTTGAGCGACTGATCCCTGTGGGACTGTCGGTGAGATAATACACATTGAGTGAGCCGCGGAGACACTAACGGGTTAAGAATAAGGGTTTGATTGTAGACAGTGCCGTTCTCGACTGTGGACGACATCGTAGTGAGACTCGTGTAGACTTCTACTCAGCGTACATGGTCACTTACAGAACCTGAAGGAATGGAAGCGTCAGTGTCAAGCAAGCAGGCCCCGTGGAAGGATCCCGGACTCACAGGTTTTGCGAGATGAATGGGAAATTCTGGGAGTGCCATACGTTCGCGGCAAAAATCGCAGGCAGGAGGAAGTAGTTGATCATCCAACCAACGTAGTTCGAGAGCTGCGTGGACAGTGGCGTGTAGAATGGGCTGCTCGTGATGTTCGCCCAGTCGACGCCAAAGCCAAGCAGACCCATGCCCTCGTTTGCCTCGGCGCCGCCGAAGATGTACGACACCCAGTCTGAGTTGCGCGCGCACAGGCACACAATGTTGAACGAGCCAAGCAGCGGCGCTATCCACTCCGGGAACCACTCCCACACGAACACCGCGCCCGTCACGACCCAGAAGAACCGCAGCCGTTTGCCCTGCAACATCTCACCCTTGTACCGGTGCAGTACGTCAAAGAGTCCGACGTAGATTAGGTTGTGCGGGTACAGCATGACGGTGGGGTACACCAGGAACGCCCCTACATGCGCAAATGTCAGTGGGAGAACGGGTACGTGCACGGATGCGACGTACGGAAGAGGCCGGCGAAGCCATAGCCAATCAGTTGGGATGCAAGGAGTGTGAAGATAGCATTTGCGGGCTGCGGCGCGCGGATATTAATGGATGCACACGTCCAGAGAAAATGGCACGCGACTCACATTGACCGTGATGCCGTAGAAGAGATCGTCAGAGGCAAAGACGAAGCATGCCTGAGCGGCAGTCCTAATAAAGAAAGTGTTGGTGTGATATTCAATCGAAAGTATCAGAGGGAAAAAGAGGTTGATCGATTTGCGTCAATCGATGCAAACACAGCGCCGGAGCAGTGGCTCATCGAATGCATGATTGAGCGCGTATCGCCCAATAGTGGGGGAACTGGCGTCGCTCCGCGAAGCGCGCCCATGCCCATTCCTATGAGCGCTAATACGTGCGGACGGTAGACCAGCTCCACGCTCTTAGCGTCAAGCAGATATTTAACTGACTGAACAAAGGGACAACTATGAGGAAGGTACATACGCAGCGGTATTGGCCATGATCTGTGCAGCAACATGCTCCTTTAGATCTGGTGGGCGAAAGAGATGATTAGGATCATTCAGCAAAATACGGGTGAGAAAGTTCTGCTCGGGGGAAGAACAGATGGGGAAATAGTGCGCCATGGTAAGCGCGTAGGAGGTGTATGCCCGAACTTGGCGACGGAACAAACGATGTTGAACTAGTACTCACTGAAGGGGCCTGGGTTGAGCCAGTTCCAGAACCAGTTATCACGATGCCAGCGGCTGTGAGGCCCGGGGATGGCGGCCTCAAAGAAACGACCGAGCATATACGCCAGCAGCTGGAGGAACAACGCTGAGACAGAGATGACCTGCGGTCGGAATTGCTAAGGGAAGCATGAGCCGGTGCTGCAGTACAGACGGCACACGACCACTCACGAAGAGCATTCCGAGCACGGCGCCGAAGACCGCGAGGCCCAGACCGGTGAACCACATGCGGAATGTGTGGATAGGCAAGTTTGGGTCGTCCTCGGAGCTGACGAGGGCACGCGAAAAGTCCTCGGCAGTCTCGAGGACCTTGTCTTCCTCGATTTCACCATCAGGCTGGGGGAAGTAGCGGTTTTGGCCCTCGAGCTGGAACTCTTGGCCGAAGCGGTACTGACTGCCAGTAGTGACAGAGGCGAGGTCATGGAGCTTCTCCTCGGAGGGGTAGTGAGAGCCGTCGAGGAAGTCTGACTTGTCCGCGGCGTAGCGAGCGAGGTCGCTACGGTCTAGCTGGGCGATGTACTGAGCGGCGTCGCGGGGGCCGACGGGCGCGAGCTCATGGTCCATGGGCATGGCGAGCGGGGCGCGACTGGAAGATCAGCACGGTCGGGAAAGAGGGAAAGCCAGAGGCCGCCTGAGGACGGCGGGAGATAAGTAGCAACGCGTAGAGACAGACGGAATCACGGGGAGGGGAGGTGCTAATCGCAGAGCCATTTGAGTCGTTCCTGAGTTCCTGACATGGCGATATGCACCAGTCGCGCGAAGCCCGTGCATATGATCGGTGCCGCATGCTCTCCCACAGTAGTGTCCGGCGTCTAGTCAAGAATGCTTCGAGAGACCTGCTTCTCGGGCCCTCCCGGCGTCCTTCTGCAGCCCATTCGCCTTTGGCCATCCCACGGAGCATAGCAGCGCATCACCCTGGGCGCACTCGCTGGCAGTCGACGGGCTCACAGCGACGACGCCCACGGCCGCATTGCTCTGCGCCTAGCCGCTTGGCATTCGCTCCATCCTTCCCCGCATACACTCAGCTGTAACAGAATAGCCGAGCACCCAGAGCGCCCAGCGGTCAGGATTTATTTAGCGCAGAATCTTTATTAGCGTCCTGTGTGACAGACGTGACACTGGATGGCGGCTTGCGAAAGTAACGTATCACGACAGCGAGACGAGAGGCATCATGGGCGCAAGCAAGCAAGTGGGGGGAGGGTGAATTCAAAGCTCTCAGCGAGAGCTCCTTGTATTTATACTCATGCTTAGACAGGCAAGAAGGAAATAGAAGCTGACGATCGACGGATCCCGACGAGACGTCTTCCAAGACTGCAAATGGAAGGCGGGTGCACTGCGTCATCCCAACGCTGGGCATCGCCTCTGACGGATCCCTTGTCAACGGCGTCATTGTTTCAAATTCGGCCAAAGCAGGAAGACACGTTTCTGTATTGACATTTACCACCTTTCGTCAATGTCACGCATGTGCACGGAATGTGACGCACACTAGTGACGGCTGGCTCTCCCCGCCCATGCACGCGACCTGCATGCATGGAAGCGAGCCCTCGTATGCATTCTCCCAGCAAACAATTCTCTATGCCTCCACCCGCCCGTCCTCCCTCCCGCCGTTCCACGATCAAGAAGCTCCCGCGATCAGTTTACGCATATCACGCAGTAATCAGATAAGATCGCGCACAGGAATAGTTAGAATGGCGAATCGCGAGTCGCTGTCTTCCATCACGCTCTTCCATCGCATCTGACCAGGTCTGATCTCGATGCACGAGACCGACGCCTCCAGATGTTGCGAGCTTCCAAACGATCCTCTGACGGCGAAAATGCCTGGATCGAATGCCCTGGTAACGGCGGCGCCGCGACCACCTCTAGCACGCGACCGTCTCCCGTTTCAGGTTCAAACGTCCAGGTTCGGCCTTGCAGTCTGTCAATGTATGCACTGTTCGAAGCTATAGAATATGATTCTGCGACCTCAGATGTGGACATAGCACCCACTTCGTTATGTGTATTGTGAATCTTTCATGTTGGGTATGTTCCTAGCCTTTGAACTGTCATATGTATGCTTCGGATCTACGATGTAGCGCGTCCCAAAAAAGAAATGACACATCATTCCAAGTCCGCGAGCAAACATACTTTCCCTCATGGACCGTCTCGCCATCACTAATACTAAGAACACACAGATGTGCGCACGACCGATGCATGGCAACGGCTCGCTGAGTCAGGTTGGGTAGGTATCCTCTCTGCTTGCGTCGGCGCCGCATATGGTAAACGACAACGGTGCTAACGGTACCTTACTTGCGGTAATCGCTCGAATTCGATAGCAGATATCATATCCCTCCCGTCGAGATGGGATTAGGCGGAAAGACAAAAGGGTAATAAGGGCGACGTGCATGGAAGACGCCTCCGCCAAGCTACGGTAGGTCGAGGTCGCTGATTCGCGCAACGCACTTCGCGATGATGGGCAACAGCAGCTACTGCTCGTTTCAACATTCCGCATCATATTCCATTCTATCAGCAACCCTCAAACTTTGCCCTCGCGGTGCTCTGGTTGTCGTTGTCTCGGCTGCTTCGCGTCCGTATCTCGCCTGCCAACCGAGACTCAGACTTGTCGAAGGTCTCAGGCTCTCACAGCAAGCTTCACGCACACTCACTCTCATCCAACTGCGACATGCCGCATCGGACATACCGTATCACTCAATGATGATCCGGCAGAAGGGCCAGAGAGGCCCACTGGCCGCCGACCGCCCCAAACGGGCGCAGGCCGCCGTCTCGAACCGATCGACCCACTGATGCGCGTACATGTTAGTACAGCGCTATCTCTTGATGCAGAAGCCGACTATGGGCTGCCAGCGTACTTGCCGAAATACAGGCACATTCTATGTTTGACTAGCGGATGACCCCCCTTATGTGCTCTTATATGGTGGTCAGGTAGCACCTTGTCACATCAATGTAACAGTGCCGATTTAAAGATCCACGCAGGGCCAGGGGACGAGCTCTTGCCCAGTGGGCTATGGCTCACAGGCCGTCTCGGGCACGACATTGCCTTCAGATCGCTTGGGAGAAGAGACTCCTCAGCGAGTCGTCCGTTCGCCCTGAAGGTAAGTAGGCATATGAGAACATAGGACTTCATATAATTTTGAGGGCAGCGGAGTGCTTGGTTGTTGCACCGTCTCAAACTTGGCGATCTATAGGGGCACCATTCATTGCTAGAACCATAATACCCGGACTTATCTGACAGTGTTAGGCCGCTTCGCACAATGGCGGAATCCGACGCCACTGGATATGTGCCTATCCAGAAAATATCAGTGTCAGGTACCACTCTGTATACCTACCGTATATTCTTATAGCTTTGCATCAGAGGCACAATCCGGTCGTGGTGGCTGGCGAGCCTTCCTTCTCCCGACGGCGTTTTGAGTGGAGGTTCAAAGACAAAATGCCACAGTCAGGCAGCACCGTCTCTCTGGTGGCGCCCCGGTCCCTCATGACACCAGTAGATTTCCAAGCTGTATGCCCATAGCGGATATCGAAACCTGGTCAATCGACGCATATACCGGAGTCGACCTGCCTTTGATGCTGGTCGGTCACATATTACCTCCCAACGGCCGTGTTTTGCTAGCAGTGCGCAAACACCGACTAAATAATGAGTGATTTTTACACCGGTCCCAAGATTATCGGAACCTGACCGCCTGTCATCCACCAAACGCCTACGCGGTATCCACAACCGCAGGGATCACCGCGACCTCAGGCGGCAACGCCGTCTCCGCCGCCTCCTCCACCACCCTGCTGGCTTGTGCCGCCAGCCCGTCGACCAGCCGCATCAGCTCCTCCGCCTCCTCCGTTAGCTGCCTGATCGTCCCCTTCCCCTCCACCTTCCCCTCCCCCTCCGGCAGACTGAGCCTCTCCACCGCCTCCCGCACCACCGCGTCCCACGTCGTGCCCTCCCGCCGCAGCGCCGCAGCGAGCTCGTCCTTGATCCGCCGCACCGCGCCGGGCCCGTCGTACCCGAAGCTCGTGTACACCTGCACCGCCGCCGCGCCCGCGCGCGCAAACTCCAGCGCGTCCGCGCCGCTCGCGATGCCTCCGCAGCCCACGACCGGCACGCGCGCGGGCAGCGCGCGGCGCAGCGCACGCAGCGTCGCGAGCGCGTACGGCTTCAGCGGCGCCCCCGACAATCCGCCCGCCTCCGCCTTGTTCGCTGTGCCGGGTGTTAGTGGCTGGCGGACACAGCACGGACGACGGCTACGCACGGTCTATGAGGTTGTCCGGCCGGCGCACGGTCGTGTTGCTCACGATGACGCCGTCGACAGCGCTGTTGCGCACGACCGCGGCGATGTCTGCGACCTCTGCCTCCTCGAGGTCCGGCGCGATCTTGAGCAACAGGCGCGGGCGGCGAACTGGCTCGCCCGAGGCCGACGCGGACGCGACGACCTCGTCACGCGCGCGCGTGACGCTGTCGAGCAGCGTCTGCAGTTGTTCGCGCCCCTGGAGTGATCTGTCAAAATAGGTGACCGATTGTGAGCTACAGGCACGCGCCACGGAGTGATCGCGAGCGTGAGCTTGGAAGCATGAGCGCGTCGTTATCTGCATGCCGAAAGAAGACAGCCCGGCGCCGCTGATCATGAGCGGCCAGACGAGCGCGAATGTCTCGTGGGAGCCTTGGGCGTGAGCGCACATGGAGGCGCAATCTCCGGTGATACGAGAAAGATAGCGCGCGCGACGGGAATAGGATGAGATGGAACGAAGCACTCACCGAAGTCCGGGGGTGTTCGGGCTCGAGACGTTGACGACGAGCACGTCCGCGTACGGTGCGAACGCATGCACGCCCGCGACGAAGTCGGCGGCTGAGTCTGCGGGGGACGTCTTGTTCTTGCCAAGGTTCACCGCTAGGAGCGCGCCCGGGCGGAGCGAGGCATGTGACGCTGCGTCAGGCTGTATGAACGGCGAGATGCGCGCGCGCAGTCGTGCGAGCACCAGCGTGTGTCCGTCCGATGGGAAACCGTATCGGTTAATCACTGCATCGTCGCTCGCGAGGTGGAACATGCGCGGGCGCGGATTGCCGGGCTGCAAGCGGAGACGGATTCAGTATGTGCACGAGGCGGAAGGAGCACGTGGAAAAGGAAAGTGGGGCAACAAACAGAGTAGAAAGGGAGAGCCTAATTTGGTATCAGGAATGATCCCGCACAACCTTTTGACTAGAAGCATGGGCTTTTGATGAAGCCGGAATCATTTAAGGGAGCATGTGCAGGTTTATACAGCATGCGCAAATAGGAAGGTGCATATGCACTGTCGCCACGTTACGCAACCAGAAGCGTACTAGAACACACGCGATGAGACTCCGGCAATGAAAGAGCTTCTAGCAGCGTTTGTCTCATAATTTTTAGAGTTGAGACCGAGTGGGAGAGTGCGCCACGAAGAGTATCAACGGATGTAGACACCGCGGTACCGCGCGGAATACGGGTGTGAGAGAACTTTTGCGCAGCATGCATCTCGCTCTAATTGATTCGAAGGGTGCCGCAAAGAACACCTACGGAAGTGGACGACCGTGTGTACCCGCATGTAGCGTGGTAATCTATAGTGAAACATACCGGTTCCAAAGATAACTCGAGGCCACCAAGACAGCGTCTCCATCTTACGTCTCATACCCAGTAGTGGCGCGATCAGGAGCCAGCCTACAAAGCCTGGGCATGAAAGAATATGGCACGGGTACAGCGCACGACGCTCTGAGGAGGGACATAACGCGCATACACCGGGAAGTACGCAGCACGTACAACATTCTAGTCAGCAAAACGTTGGCTTTGGGTTGGACGTCACAAAGTTGACGGACTAGTGTGTCAACGCTGGTTTATACGCCGACTCGACCTCGTAGAAAACAACCCAGCTCCATGAGGTATTGAGAGGAGGCTTCTTGCCTACAACATTGCGACAAAAAACCCCTTTGCTCCAGGACAAGGCCGCTCTCGGCCTCCACTGACCCTGAAATGTGTGCACGTGCCCTAACAGCCTACGAGAAAGCACAGACCGGTAGGCTGGTACTCGCACTCTCTCATAGGCCCAATACCACAACACTGACGAGCGCCGCTTCGCTCCTCGACCGTATGGACAAACATGTAGAGCTCACCTGCGGCTTCGGGGTTATGCTCCCGATCTCCACCCAGCCAAACCCGAGATCAAAGAGCCCTGCGACAGCGCTGCGCCTTCACATCAAGCCTGCACGCCCGGAGGACATTCACGCTCACCGTCGACAGCCTCGCCGTGCTTGTCGAAGCCCGCCGCGAGGCCGACCGGGTTCGCGAGCTCCTCGCCCCAGAGCTGCCAGCACAGCAGATCAGCAGATCAGCAGGTCAGCAGCGGCGCCGCATGCAGAGGCCGCGCGGGGACGCACCTCGGTCCTGAGCACCTCGTCGTCCGGCCGGGTGTCGCGCGGCGCCCACCCGCTCGCGAGGACGCGCACGGCGAGCCGGTGCGCGGTCTCCGGGTCGAGGGTGTGCCGGAGGACGGGGGTGACGACGTATCTGTGCAGCGCGGCGCGCGAGTCGAAGTAGTACGCGGCGAAGACACCGGTGGAGAGGAGGAGCGCAGAGGCGTACAGACCGGTACGCAGCGAGGAGGGGGGCGAGCGGGCAGAAGGGGTTACTGAGGACGTGGATGCATGGCGGTGAGGAGGCTGTAGCCGGGGCAAGCGGGGCTTCAGTCTGAGCATTAGGGCGACCGCAGGTGCTCTAGATCTAGGGCGGTCGAGATAAAGCAAGCACCGTTCGCAGACAGAAAGACAGAGTCGATGTATCCGGCGCTTACAACCCCTCCCCGCCACCTCGCTGCCACATGACCGTGGCGATCACGGGCGAAGGCGGGAACGATGACTGCAAGTATGTTGTGCAATGCGCTCAGGGAAATCATTCTCATTCAGACAAACAGTGGCGACGAGGACTACCACCATGACAACTCAAAGGCCTAGCATCACACCGTTTAAAAAGAAACATAACCTATTGACTTCGTGATGCTACAAAACATAGCGCCAGCATTCCGTCAAGAACCGTAATGCGAGTGAGACTAGAGCTACAAACATTGCTGCGAGTGCGAATGCCCGTGAACGTGAACGTGAATCATGTATGCAGATCAATGCAATGCGAGAGAAACAAATGGACCGTGGGTACTAGGCGTGGCTCCCGAACCACACTCCCTCCAGTCCAACGCGACAAGCGAGTTCAGTGCCTAGTTGCTGCCTGTGAGGCCGCCCGTCGCGCCCGTGGCCGCGATGCGCGACGTCGCGTCGGCCTCCGTCGCGCAGGTGATAGACGTGCCTGGGCTGTTCACGAGCGGCAGCGCGAAGCACGAGACACCCGTCCCGCAGCTCTGCGTCACGTACGCGCCGTCGACGCACTGCGCAAAGGCCCCGCCGACGCACGCGTCCGTGCCCGAGGTGCACGACGAGCCCGCCGTGAGGCTCGCGAACTGCGCGTTCAGCTTCTGCGCGGCCTGGCCGTTCGAGAGCTTGAAGCCGGAAGAAGACGTGGAGGCGGTGGAGCTAGCGGCGGCTGAGGTGGCGACAGAAGTAGCGATGGCCTCGCCGCCGGTGGCGGACGCGGCACCGCACGAGTTGTCGTCAGTGTCGTCGCCATCGTCGCCGGTGGCGGAGGCAGACGCAGAGACTGCAGACGCCGTCCCGGTTGCGGTGGCGCTCGCGGCGTTACTGCCCGTGTTCGTGGAGGTCGTGCCGGTACCCGGGTTCTGCGTGATGTCGACGAGCTGCGCGCTATCGGTGATGGGCCCCGACGGGTTCGCGGGGCAGGAGCCGAGAGGGGACAAGGGCGCGCTGAGGCCGAAGGGAATCGTGCCTGCTGCGCCGACCGCGAGGCCACCGACGAACTGGTTCTGGTTCGCGCTCTGGAACTGGCACTGGTACAGGCCGTTCAGCTCGGTGTTGTTGGGTGCCTGCTGGCAGTAGGGCACCGCGAGGGAGTTGGGCGTGTTGCGCGGCTGCTGCACGAATATCTGCGCGAGCGTGATCATGTCCTGGTTGTTGTTGAGCTGCTTGGCAAGGTCGACCATAGAGTCGGCGGCGTTCTGCTGGTCGCAGACGCCCGCGGCGATGAGTAGCGTCTCAAACGCGTTCACGGAGACCGTGTTGCACTGGGAGCCTCCGCCGGCGGTTTCCTGTGGTTGGAAGAAACGGTTAAGGCAAGCGCGGAGAGGAGGCAGTTGGGACATACACATGCAGCGACCCACTTGGTCGTCGAATCTGCGATCGTCTGGGCGATGCGCTTCGTGAAGGGCAAACCGTGCACATGGACGGCAGCCACGGAGACGGCAATGAGGAACTTGGTGGAGAGCTGAACCATTATGAAGTGTTGGAATGGGCTCGAGGAAAGACTGGAGATGCTGTGGAAATGCAAGGACAGAGAGTGAGGAAGCAACTCCGAGATGAGGGGAAAGGCTATGAATGAGTGAAGCCGAGAGGGAAAGTAGGCACGAGCGCAGCTCGGGAGAGGCGTGCAACGTCGGTTGGAGAGAGAAGAGGTGAGTGGGGGAAGGAGCTCGGCCTACGGACCTTTATATACGCAAGAACAGATGGGCCATGGGGGCCACCGTGTCAGCGGATCGCGATGCATTGGGATTGCGCAGACAATGGTGGCTTGGAACGGGTGGCTGTTACCCGTGATTGGCTTTGGCTGTCGAATACAATTCCAAGAATAAGACTGTCAAAAGCAAATGGCAAGCAGGTGGCAGAGTTTGCCGACAAAGCGCGAGGAACAACAGCGGCCGTAACAATGGGAACCCTTCCGCTTTCAGTCCGTCGCCCTGGCAGCCGATCAGGCATGTGGCGAGGCGCCTGTCTTCACCTGCTTTTCGCTCTTCGCTACTCGTTGTGGCGGACAACTTTGCCTAGTCGCGACAGTGCCTACTGCTCACCGGAGGGCAAGCTAGGCTAGTCGGATAGGTCGTCACTCAGCCACTACGACTGTGATCGGCTTCAGCTGGTAAAGAAAACCTACGATGTTCACTCATGGTCTGCTCACCAAGTAGCGCATGGTCGTTGCTCTCGCGCCATGGACACCTCGCCTCGACCATACGATCGCAGGTTATCTGCGGCTCTCGAGCTCGACTGTTCTACCCACAACGTCACGGATGGTTGCTCGCCGAAACATCACGAAACATCAGCAGATTGCGTATGTTTCTAGCGACGGACGGTGACCGGCGTTCCCGTCCCACTGTTGGACTACAGGACTACATGTCAGATTGACATCAGCCAAGTTCAGCTGGACAGACTCTTATGTTCGCATCACAATTCAATGTCAGCCCCAGATCCAGGATATTATCAGGTGCAGACCGCAGTCGTTGGTGGTGTGAATCCGTGTGCGAAAGGTGGTGTAGCCCATTCCCCTGTCTCGAACACTCTAATCGTCGGGGGCGTCCGCAGAGGTTATAAGGACCATAAGCATGTTCCGTATGTGTGCTGCATTCTAAAGACCTGATAAACTTTGTCCCACTTTCCGGCCTCCGTGAATGGGGACTATTCTCTCGTAGCGTGGTACGCCGTGTGTCCATACAAGAGGAAACCGTCAGTTAGCATTACCATGCAATTGTACGTAAATATCACCGTTGCACGGCAAAACATAGCAGAATAAGCAACACAACCCGATAATCATACGGCAACCAGCACGGTGTAATCAAGAGAGACAAGTGAAGATGCGGCCTGCAGCGCATGGCTCAGCTCGGCCATGTCATCCCATTCAAGTTCAGGGCGTCGCTGTGCATCGCGGAGTTCGGATACGCAGCACCGAGCTGGGAGTCCGTGGGCTCGCCCATACCCTGTGGCTGCATCTGCTCGCCCTGTGGCGGCGGCGCGAACAAAGCGGCCGAGTTGAGGATGACGTTCCGGAACGTCTGCGCCGAGAGCGATGAGTGCGACGACCAGAACGTGTCGTATGTCATGCCCGAGCCCTGCGTCGGCGGGAAGTTAAGCATCGCGGGAGCCGGCGCCGGAGATGGCGGCGCGGGCGCGGGTGCAGGTGCGGGCGATCCCTGTGGGCGTGTGGTCGCGGGCGCGATGGGCCGGAACTGCGGGTGCTGCCCGGGTGCTTGGGGCTGCCGCCGGCGTCGCCGCTGCTGTTGTCCCTGCTGTGCGTGTGGCGACTGTTGTGGCTGCTGCGGTGGTTCTGGTAGATGTGGTGATACAGTGTGTCGTGAGTTGGGACCGTTGGGTGGTGCAGTGGGCGGAGGGGAATATGGGATTGTCGGAGGCATGCTACTGGGAGTATGCGAAGGGTGGGCGTAGGCGAAGCTCTGAGGGGGCATTGCGGGAGGGTACCCAAATGGTGGAGGGGCAGCCAGCTGAAATGCTGCAGCAGATGAACTTGGTGTTGAGGGCGTAGCCACACTTTGGGCGTGCGCCACAAAATGTCCGTTACTACCAGTCCCGATCGAAGGCCCGCCAATCTGAGCCGCCCCCACCGTACGTAGTTGTGTATGGGATTGGTAGATAGGTGCCAGAGACACTGTGAGAAGTAGCATGAAGTCAGCACATATTTGGAGTGGTAGGTGACAACTAACCTGAGGCCTGGGGAGGAAAAGGATCGGTGCCCTGGCCGGCGGTTCCTGTAAACTGAGAATCAGGCAGGATGGCATGTGCGGGAGGATTCAGCCTGGGCTCGTTCACGGGTGAGAGGGTATTCGACGTAGATGATGCTGACGCCAAGCTCAATCCTGCGGTTCGACGTCCGCCGGCAGGGATGATCGGCGGTGGTCGATGCATATGGGTATGGCGAAAGTACAGGTTCTCCACTTCGTTCAGGTTCTGTCGTTGCTATATACGAAGGTTATAAGCGTGCGTAGCAAGAGATCTGTGTCATGTGTACACACCCATCCGTGCTCGACCTTCAGTCTTGCGTACTGCAGGCGCAGGCGCAATTGTCCAGATAGCTAATGACAGTCCGTACAAGAGAAGAAGTGTTCGGATCAGCCTTTGTAGTCAGATTGCATTCAAAGGCATAAGTGAAAGGATGCTCTCACGGACATAGTTCGCCTTCGCTCTTTCCGGTGTCATTTTGCGATGTCGGTGGTTGGCGTGAGGTACCCCGGATTGGGGGAGGGAATGTTCTGTCATCTATCAAATGTCCTTTTGAGGCGAGAGCAGGATTCAGGATTTGAGAGGTTGCTCCTGGTTCCGCAGAAAGAATTAGTGTCGCGGTAGCTTCAGCTGCATTGAAGCTGCACGCTGATTCCGCCCGTCGCGGCAGGCGTGTTTAGTCACCTGATTTGCCGCTCGGCAGCCCCTGCTGTATCCGCAGCTAGTCATAATGCTGATAATACGCCAAGTGAACGTCGGCCCAATGGTCTAGTAGTATGATTCGCGCTTCGGGTTTTTCGTCCGCGTGCGCGAGGTCCCGGGTTCAATTCCCGGTTGGGCCCCTCCAGGACATTAGCTTTTGTTGTAGCAGGACGTCATGTGGTAAACCTCCTACAAGCCATGTCTATAACCCTCTGTGAATGAGTTTTGCCAGTCTCGTATCACCCAGTCCTCGGTGGGCAGTTGAGGGGAATAAGGTTGATCGGGTGGCGGACGTCTAATCACGTGACATGATACAGTTGCTATATACAGCACATGTTCTGAAACATAGCGTTTTCCAAACTTCTAGATTGAAGCCCCTGAACCTCCCACCGAGGACTGGGTAGGAGACTGCTCTTATACATGTTGTACATTATCAACTCAAAAAGCATTGGCAATGTTGTCCATACATAGTCGATGAGCGCTCTGACACATCCTAGGTCAATTCATGACCCACTCTCTGATGGCCTGACATCCGCCAATTTCTGGATGCAGGAGTACAGCTGACAGCCAGTGCTGCAGCAATCGCCTTCGGTGGTCGAGGAAGGTAGGTCGGAATTTCGCCCAAGGGGTCTTGGGCGGGAGGTGGGGTACGGAGTGATGCTGGTCCTCCTGTGATGTTACAACGAGGTGTTAGCGAGTGTATTTTGCGACCTTGACAACAGTGCTCACAGGTAATGTAGCGCGTAGCCTTGCATAGAGCTCAGCGAAGGCACTGTACCGCTTATGCACGTGGATCATGGTGCCCTGGGATTAGTCAGTATACTGTCTTCGCACTGCAAGAAGCGAAAGCACCTCCTTTGTCTTGATGGCGCAGTCATATACTTGGCATACTGTCAGTTTTCCAATTAAAAATCAAGAGTGATCCGTGCACACCGATGTAAGCTCCACCACGCTTGTCGCCGACGCTCGTCCACCCTACGACCTCGACTTCACGAGCAAAGGCCTGACTCTCGCCTGTGTTGTCGGCTAACCATATGTCTCGTGAGAATACTGAGGGTGCCTGGACTGGAGAATGCGAACGAGACGATGGAGTCTGTACCGGCGACTAGTTTTGGCCATGAGAATAGGCGAACAAGCAGACGCACATGCTCTCACATCGCAGAGCTCATCGTACAAACGGGCCTCCTCTTCGATGTCAATCTTGTCCGGGAGTATCTCTAGCAAACCGTGTGCTTTCTCAGATGGTCTGGGAGTTGCTGGCGAAGATGGAAAGAGTTCCTCGTCCCGGGAAAGACTTGAAGGATCGCGAGACGCCATGGCACAAGCCAGGGATGTTTAGCACGGCGATCGGTGTTGCTGACTCGGGGTATATGCGGCCATGAAAGTCATTGAATCCAGCTGGCCGCAAGCAGATATCTCGGTGAGTTTCGCTCTGTGCCGTCGTCGCTTTGTTGGTCGAAGTAACGATGAAGTTGGTCGGCCCTACTCATCGAGACATGGCAGCGGGCGTCTAAGCATCTCGCATTTCTCTCTTGTACTATTCAGCAAACACTGATCTGCCATGCTACGATCCAAAAACGCAACTCAAAAACGCATCTCCTGTATCGTACTGCTGTGGCTACTGACTGGTGACTACTCTATGGCAACCATACTGGCATCGTGTTGATGGGTTTTAAAAGCACCGGCGCCTCAGCTTCGACAGACTGGAATTAGTGTTGTTTTCATTCCTGCTTTGAGTGGTTGGCCAAGCTTCAGAACCTAAGGTTTTTGTTCAGAATAGTAGCTCGAGTTTCCGAAGACCACAAAAGATTCTTCGTGGATTGCGCGACGCGTCCCTCCTTGCATTCAGTGCGGTTTCTCGCTGGCTACACGACCTATCTCTGCCTCGGGCCACGCGCGAGGTGTAATGCACGAGCCATGCAGGCTAACACCCTCGTTGGTCGTGTTGAATATGAATTGGTTGCACACTGCCGAGACAGGCAGGTGAGTTCAGTCGAGTCATAGCAGAAATGTTCTCAATGCCAGTCTTTCGTTTCATACTTTCACACTGGCTGTCCAAGTTTCATGTGCGTTTCATTTACTTAGTATGCAGAGAGCGCCCGGCGACCTATTTTCGTTTAGACACGGCATTCCTTCCGAGCATCTTCGAGGCCTCGTTGGGGCCTCGTGCGCGAATATACTCTTTTTATATTAGCTGGTGGACGCAGCACGCCGTCGCATTCGCTCGCCGCCACTCGTCCATCCTCTGTAATCTCAAGCCGACTGCAACCATGTCAGACTACTCTCGAATGCAAGAACAGGACCCAAGCCTCCTGTATGTAGACGACGCAGGACGTTACCCGACAAGCCCCCGTCCTCGCCCTCGTCAACGATCTCATGCGAGCAACCCGAGTGTCCAGCCCAGCTGGAATTCCAACTTCTTTCCTCCGCCGAACCCGGCATTCCTCACACCCCAAACACCTATGCCAACATACATGCCCGTGCAATCCCCACCGCCTTCGCAAGGCAGGTCGGTCAGCACGTCTCAGCAGCCCTCCTCGCAGGTCATGGAACCCGTCTCCGTGCAGACCCCAGAGGAATACTACCAGGAGCCACATTCTTTCCAGTATCAGGACCAAGACCAGGAGCCGCGGTATCAAGATCAGGAGCAGGAGTATCAAGATCAGGAGTACACGGAGCAGAGTGCGGAGCACATGGACTTCACTGCTGGAGATATTGAGGCGGGCCAGCAACAGAAGAGCAAGATGGGCTTCGTCGGTGGTTTCGTCACCCAGCTCAAGAACCTACCCAAAGCAATCACTCGAAACCCGCTGCGCGAACGCAAAACGCTCAGGAAGGGGCCCACTGTCCTTTACAATTTAGATGACCCTGCACCGCGTTACGAAGGTCCTGGGCAACCTGGGCCGTCGAATGTGCAATACGTAGACGCCATGAACATGCCGTCGGGGCCGCCGATGTCTGACCCAGTCTCGTACGCGGATCCCAATGATGAGCAATTCACCGATGTCCACCTCGACAATCCTCATAGCGAGGAACACATCCCATCCCACAATGGCATACCTGCGCCGGCTCCGCTAGGCAGCCCCGTCCCTGTCGAGCCACGACTCACCGCCGACTACGCTAAGATGGAATCGCCCGTGCGCACCGCGCCGCCCGACGACTCGTTCAGCGCGCACATCACGCGCATCCATAATTTCCTTGTCGACCTGAAGAACCTGCCGTGGTTCTCGCCGCGCGTTACGATCGACTACTATCCCGAAAAGTCGCCGCGCGCGCGCGACCCGAAGGTGAAGTCGGGTTCATGGTACACGACGCGGGAACATCAGCAACTCGACCTGCTCGAGACCCCAGCGACCCGCAAAGCAGAGATCCCACGCAGCTACGATGACCATTCGCTGCGGCGGCCGCGGACCCCTTCGGCGCTGTCACACGGAGAGAGCAGCTGCCCGTCGGCGCGCCGCCAGAGGAGGCACACAGGCAGCTCGCGCAGTCATGCCATGTCGTCTCCGGTGTCGTCTCACGGGCGCAGACAGTCGCACTTCAGCAACAACGGCGCACAACCCGTGTTCCTATTCCCATCTCCTGTTGGATCTCCTCATTTGCCCCATATCTCGTCTTTGAACGGCCTTATGGGCGACCTCGATGGCAAGAGCCCTATCCAGATGTATATGGTGCCGGCCGGCTCACCGGTGATGATGCGGCATTTATCCCCACCTCCTGTCTCGCACCCGCCGACCGCAATTCAATTCTCCAGCATGTCCTCAACAGGCCCGCTTTCTAATGCGGGCGATACTAGCATGGCAAAGTCATGAGTGCACCTGGGCGTTCAGCGTTCAGCGCTCAGACTTGTGCTGGCAACAGGTACCGCTCAAACCGCGCTGTAGGAATCCGCACATTTTGTTATAATATGGGACAACAGTATTTACTATCACTTATTGTCTCTCCTTCAATGTCAGTCGTTTCAGTTTCGACCAGGCTATGATATCCCCGGTGGTATTGTTCGCCGATTGACTTCACCAGCCTCTAGTCCAAATTGGAATAGCTGATCATAAAAGCCTGGGCTGACCGCAACAACGGGCTTCCTTCCTTAGTCGTCTGTCTGCTTTCCTCGAGCTTTCCTTCGTCTAATTGGCTAGTCATGGACAGCTTCCGAGGGAGTCGGACGAAGCTGGACGAGCTCACGCGAACTGATTTCTGGTTTGCAGATGGCAACATCGTTCTTGTTGCAGAGCATGCGGCTTTTAAGGTCCACTGTGGTCAACTACAGCGCCACTCGGAGGTTTTCCGCGACCTCTTTTCAATCCCACAACCGCCGGATGAGGAGTTAATTGACGGTTGTCCCTGGGTCGAGTTGCACGACTCTCCATATGACGTCCTAAATCTGCTCAGCGCGTTGTATGACGGTCTGTAAGTAATGCACTCTTCGCCATGCTCAGCCGGAAGGGAGCTGACTCAACGTCGAAACTCACAGCTATTTCACCAAGTCATCTGCTGTGGCTTTCCCTGCTATTGCCGGTGTCTTGCGTCTCTCTACCAAGTACATGATAGAGCACCTCCGCCAACGTTGTCTGGCGCGCTTACAGCTAGACTGGCCTTCCACCCTGGTCGGCTGGGACAATCGCGAGAAGCAAGCTACGGACTGCTTTGGACGCTACATTCCTCGCGAGAGCTTTCCTCATCCCATTCTCGTCATCCAACTGGCACGCGAGCTCGCTCTCGACGAATTGCTTCCTGCTGCTTTCTATGATGTCTCTCGCTATGGACCTCGTAAAATCGTCGCCGGAACTACCGCGCCCCAGCGAACTCTGCCTGTGATCCCAGGCTGGCCAACGACCTCGCTTCCTAAGCCTTCGGAAGAACCCGTGCGCATCACCCTATCCCACGAAGAGCTATACACAACCCTCGTCGGTCGCGAGGCGGGCCAGCGTTATCTCGCTGCTTTCATCGACAAAGAGCTCAACTCGCGAAGCATATCTGCCGCTTGCACCAACCAGACCCACGACAGCGGACGCGTCTGCCGCGAGTCGTTCTATTTCATCATGCTCAACATCCTACGATCGGTGGGCGGCATCGCATGCGGTCGTGATGCAGACCCCATGTTCAGCCTCGTGCAAGCGGTGGAGATGCTATCCCGAACCGACTTCTCTGATGGCGTCAAGCAATGTGGACTGAAGATGTGTGTAGCGTGCAAGATGGATTTCGCCGAGTCGGTCTCAAAGGCGAGGCTGGAGGTTTGGGATCAGATTCCTGTATGGTTCGGATTGGTACAAGCCAAGCCCGATCAGAGCTCCTAGAGAACACAGGTATATGACTCGAATTGTATTGTACGGCTGAAATTATAGTGTGACGCCCCTGCCGACGATGAAGTTTGGCGCAAGATGGCACCCAGTTTGTTCATCGGAGACGAGTGATGCATCTGGAGCCGCAGGTTAAACCTCTGCCTGCACGGTGTCTGGGGTGTTGCAAACGAGTTGGCTTGAGCCTTGCTGCCCTTGAACTCCGCATCGCGTCGCGTCACAGACACGTGCATGAACCCTTATGTTACGCTCGCTACTAACTAAATGGGCCATAGCGAGTTGTCACTGCCCGTCGATGTCTACGTAAATGCTGCGCTGGCAAGACGCTGGACGCGCGTCACAAGAAGCATTCTCCTTTGATTTGCACCGGTCATCACAGCTGTACGGCTGACAGTGGAATTCTACCTTACAACTCAAACGGTAACAGTAAGTTATAGCTGAGCAGACTTCAATGGGAGTGCATACAAAGACCACTCATCAATGTTGTGGATAGTGGAGGACGAGCGAGCAGAAGAGCTGTTTGAGCGTATGGCGCGTCGTCCCGGCCTCACAATCGTTTCATCTGGCTGAGACATAATTTGCAGACAACAGGACGAGTAAAGATTAAACACCTGAAAGACGGGAATATGCGACTGGGGAAGGCTAACGTGAGTCCACGAGTAGCCGAAGCCGTCCGCTCCCTCACAGGTTTATCACGGATACACTCACATGCTCACAGGATGAGGTAGAGAAGTTGCGCAACAAATATTCAAAGGCCAAAGAAGCGAAGAAGGACTTACGGAATGTATGGAGCATAGTATCGGCCGTCAGAACAAAGGGGAGACTGACCATTGTATCTCTCAGGAACTGGATGAAGCTCTGGCTTAACTTGAGAAGGCCAAAGAGGTGACCATTCATCACGATGCTGCCATAGGTCATGAATGAAAGTGTTGCGTTAGAATTGTGTTTCTCTAACGTCCCAATTGAAGACGGTTCAGAAACAAAAAGACAGACTCAACGAGGTACTGTTTATTGCTTACATCAAATGTCACAGACGGCTCATAAGTATTCATCAGAAACTCGGCAACGGTGATGCGAAAAACATCATCGACGTATTACGCGAGATGTCCCTCAACGATGTTTAAGTGAGCGATTTCTCATTTGGTTGGCTCAAGTCATCGACATTCCGACGTCGTGGCTACCTAGTATTCAAGACTTGATGGTTGACAACCAATCACAGGGAGAGTACCGGAAGTACTATCATTACATGAAGGGTTGGGTGCCGATATTTGATCGTCCGGAAAACGCACATCTCGTGCCTTGTATGCACGATGTACCTACGCTGGGAGTTGAGGTATGTGCATCTCACGTCGTAAAGGTGCCCTACTTAGGGACAATTTGGCTACAGGCGATGAAGGCCCTTCGGTATGTCTGAAGTCTTACTTGAAGTACGACATCTCACGACTGGCGCCTAGTTATCCAGGCATGGCCGCCATTCGTGAACGCTACGTTTGGATAACAGATCAACATGTAATAGTGGTGGAACCTCTGTACAAATACGATTCCTCGACTTCCTCGTGTGTCAAGAGGACGCCGGAATGGCAGAACTGGATCGATCAGATTCGCGAAGTATTCGTGCAAGACCAAGAAGGTGGAGATTGGAGATATGCCGGGAGGTACAAATTCACACAGTTTCCCGTGTTGCTGCGTAAACAGGCGAGGGCGCTAGATCCATCTGTGAGTCACCCACAACAAAGGTATAAATTTCAAATTAACTTGCATAGATCCTGAAAGCTCTGACAAGAGTAACTATGAGCGATGGTGTTCCCTCACACTTTAGGTCCCGAGTTCATAAAGAGTACAAGTATGGCAACGTCGCCGTCGCCTGCGTCGGGATTCAGTGCGTTGGCTACAGCAAGGAGTTGCTGGATCTACTACTCGTGGACTACCATCCAAAGGTCGTGTCTCAAGAGGACCCCTCGACGTCACGAGACCGCAACGACGATCGACGTGACTCTGCATCCGGCGGCCCTGCAGCACTGAATATTGATGCCGATGAACCTTCGTCGTCGAATCCTGTGACTATTGCGGCTTCCGAAAAGTCCAGGCGTAATGGTTCCAAGAGAAAGCATGTTGCTGAAGAAACAGATGCTGGGACTCTCAGAGCCAAGAGCAAGAGCAAGAATAAGCGCTCCGAGGGGGGTTATGAGTACTGCAGTGGGCAACACCAATATGAACGGCGTCAACAAAGCGAACGCTAACGATAACAAGGTGAAGGGGAAACGCTGGAAGGAGTTCCAGCTACGGCGCAAGGCTTCAGCATGATGAACAGCACGTCGTCTGTAAGTCGCTCCTGCACACGATCCTGCTCAAGGCTGAAGCGCTGAGCTTGAGTACACATAGATTGTTTTGGAAGGCTTCCTACAACTGGGTCGGACCATGCTTCTCCATTTGATCTGACTCTAGTTCGATTCATGCTGCATTTGCAGCTTTATAATTCGTTTGACCTTGATATGTACTCTATACTTACACCTTATGCCCTAGTGCCATATAGCGCTCTCGTATCTTTGAAATGATGTCGACCTGACAATTGCTGGCCATTGTGTCTGTGTGCAGCACTACAAATGCTTCATAAGGCGAGCAACTCACTGACGGGCGTGTCCTGTAGTATACTGACAAATGCTCAGCCGTCTAGCCCCATGAAAAATACCGACTTCGTGATTCACAAGTTGTGCGAGTACAGACCTCGGTTGTTTGTCTGATACCTAAACCATGAGACGTTCCAGCATACCAGTGGATGGCCCTCCCCCTTGATGGTCAGGTAACACTTCGTCACATCAATGTGACGGTGCCGACTTAAAGGTCCGCTCGGCTCTCAGGGCCGGGGGCTGAACTCTTGCTCAGTGGCGTGTGGCTCCATGGCGATCGACAGGTCCATTTTCTGGTTCCGCTCGAGTCCCTCGTGGCCATCGCATTCTCGGGCGTGACATCGCCATCAAATCCCTCGAAAGAAGGGACTTCTCAACGACTCATTGGTTCGCTCTGATTCAAGTTGGAGGTGAGAGCAGGCATACGAAAACATAAGTGTCCATATAATTTTGAGGGCAGTGGGGTGCCTGGTTGTTGCACCACCACAAACCTGGCCATCCAGAGGGGGGGGGCATCCACTGGTAAAATGATCGTATTGTGGTTGCTTGGGGACAACCAGCGTAGATCTTCACCCGTCGTTCGAGACTTCGCCTGAACAGGGGCCTCTGGGACCGGAACGCTTTTGTGCATCCTTCTTCCATGCTATTGACACGTGTGTTCGAGTCTTCTATTGTTCTCGATTTTATCTTAAATACCCAGTGGTTGTGGCAGAAGTGGGAGCAACTCGGTCACAGACAAATTCACCATGGCCACCGGCCATCCTCATGTAACCGCATTACCACCCGAGCTCTTCACAAACGTTTTGTCACTGCTGGACGCACATGATTTATGCATCTGCAAGACAGTAAGTGTGCAGAAAGTACAGCCTGAGTCTTACATACTGACCTTGTCCATTCACTGCGTGTAGGTCAGTCGGTATTTCTCGATGACGATCCAAAGCGTGCCAGCCTTGCAGTATATTATCGAGCTTGAGCTTGCCGGAATGGTAGATGAACCATTGTGTCCTCTATTAACTGCGGAAAAGTTGGCACGACTACGCTCTTTACAACACATGCGCCGACACATGAAGTTAGTGCGGGGACCAAGTATACCGTACAATAGGATGAAGCCTTTCAAGACGAGCCCAGGCCTTCTTATACAATGCAACGATAGGGATGGGATTGAATTTTGTCAATTCCCTAGCACTATACTCGGCAATGAAGAGCGCAGGTGGACAATCGATGCAGCCAGCCTTGGCGTCGTGATTCAAGACATTTGTGTGGATCGCTCACAAGATCTCCTCATCCTAGTAGGACTCCCGTCCATACCAGATGTCTCGGGGTGGGTTCACGCGCTCTGCAGTCGCTGGGCATTACTCATGTGGATACAGACACCACGGCGGACTAATGCTTATCCTATCATTGTCTCAAGATGGTGATCCACATTCTCTCGCCGCCCAAAGTCGAATTGTGATGCAAAATGTCGACTCACGGTTGATGCACATTGAGGGTGACCTTGTGGGGAACCTCGTTGGCATACCGGAATCGTTTCTGTACGGCCATATTGACATACGGAGTTGGAAAACGGGGGAATTCCTTTGGGTGAGTGCTTCGCTCGACGTCTTTCAAAATTCGACTGAGCCACAATTGACACTTAGTCTCTGCGAAGCCATGAGGCAGATGCCGCTTTCACCACGTTCCAATTTCTCGACAGTGGCTGTGTTCTTGGTCTGGCGGACGATGATTGCATGGACATGTTCGAATTGCAACCCGAACCCGAGAAAAAAATGAATTCTCCGACAATTCTTTATCATGAAGATGCTAGGACTTTACTTTGTACACCGCGTCGACCAGGCGCCCTTGACATATCTTTCACCACAGGTCATAGATGCGGTCAGTCACAAAGGGACTCGCAACATCCGTTCTACCCTACTTCCAAACGAGACCTCATAGTACTGATTGTTAAAGCGTCCCGCCGTGGGTGGTCAGAATCACACGCGATTCCTACGTCGATGATCCGGTCATGGATCAGAGATCGTAATCTTGTGGAAAAGGAAAATTGGATTCCGCGATGTCCCCCAACACGTCACGACGGGCTCAGTTTCTACGCCGATGTTCAAGGAAAGCTGCTTACATACGTCAATGTGGAGCGTGCAAGGAAAGATCGCCTTAGGCTCCGAGTCGACTCTATGGACTACAGTTCCGTGTGGCGCCAGTGGGTTGATGATCAGACTTGCGTTCTCTCGACTTGCGAGAAGACTCACACAGCATATACCGAGGCAATTTTACAGGCGGTCGGCGGTGGCGCGCTAGTTCTTATACCGGATCATGCGGTGCTACAGGAGGTGCGTCTTGACGAATCTTCGAGCTACATAGTACTAACCCGAGTTCACAGTACGAGGATGAAGAGGGGCGGTCGATGTGGCAGGTCTACTACATTACTACTGACGAGTCCTCGGAGGCGTAGTGCCAACTATGTAACTTATGTCCATGAATGGCAGACCAATGAATCGTTCCAGATCGCGTTGCGTGATAATTCAACGGGCGGCCGATAGGAACAGTTGTGGCCACTGGCCATGTTCACCGAGTGCAGCTCCAAGCAGGTGATTTAAGATCTCAACGGCGAGGTGGACCTGACAAGAAGAGAATTTGTCTTGAAAGCGGCCCAAGTATGAAGGCCGAAAAGTACTAGATACTACGACGTGAGTAATTGCAATACATTTTTCCACATGCTGGGTGTTTTTTTATCCTCGCCTGCGCTCTCTGCAGACCAAAGGGCTCGGCCAGACTCCTACCTCATCCCGTAGTAATCATTGTCTTTATTGACCTTGTTCTAGATTCACGATATGTAGCGTTAGTCGTGATATATACAACATAGACCATGCAAGTTTGATACTGCACTGTACCATCAGATCTTCAGTCTATAAGTTACGTACAGCATGCTCTACAAATAAATAACAGTCCGGGTGTCATCATCGTCGCCAGTGAAACGGATTGGTCGACTGCGGCGCAGGAGGCGGCGCAGGATATCCCGCCCAACCTAGAGGGGGAAACGGTGCCGCTGGAGGGGGCACACCATATTGTGACGAGGGTCGCGGCAACTGAGGGGGAGGCGCCGCGTATATGAAGGGATTATTGATCTGGCTCGGCGTCGGCGTCGGCTGATATGGGTGTGCTTGGTGTGCTGGGACATGGTACGTCGTGTTCGGCGCACTCTGCTTTGTGTCGCGATTGGGCTCGGGACCTACAGGTGAGCCTCCAATATTCCATCAGCGGGCTGTTCATGGAGAGCAAATGGACGAGACATACCTTTCTTCTTGTGTCCTTTCCCAGTTTTTTTGAGTTCTCTATCCGCACGCTTCTGAGCCTTCTCCAGTTCGCGTTGCAACTCGGCCTCGGCTCTGCTCGGGAGCTTCTCCTTCTCCTTCTCCTTGCCTTTCGATTTCGACTTCTCCTTGTCTTCGCTCTTGCCAGCTGTGTGCGCCGTGCTAGAGCTCGCGCCGCCGTCTACGATCCATCCCAGCTCCGGCCCAGGATCCTTCACCTCGGGCTTTGGCCGAAGCTCCGGCATGTCGAACTTGCTCAAGTGTACCATGATGCTGCTTGGCGGCGCATATGTGCTTGGCGGCCCTTTGTGTTTGGGCTCCGGGTCGTTAAGGTTGATACGCCGTGGCCCCTTCCGGCCTGGGCCCATGGATCCATATGTGACATATTGGAATAGCGCTTCTTCGTCATCCATGCCTGCAGCGCGATGAGCGGGTAATGCCACAGCCTGGACATGCGCGAGACGGACTCACCGGCCTTGTGCCGCAGTCTCTTGGTCTCCTCGACGACCCGCAAGACCTTGGGCACCTCTACTGGTGATGCAGAGCTAATCGTGATCATAAGCATTGCCTCGTCCTGAGAGTGTCAGCCTGACATATAGGGTCACGAAGCACACTGCGACGAACCTTCAGCAGTGAGAACGCGTGTTCCGCATAGTCCTCGGCGGCGCCTTCCTCGCCCACCTCAATTTCATTTGCTGCGCCCTCGCCCTGCAAGTTCCGCAGCATGTGCAGCTCTTGGATGCGCTCGATGCCCATGCGTGGAGGAGGTCTCGGCGGGATCGGTGGAGGTGTGGTACCGCTCATCCCAGGTAGGGAGCTCTCGGACGCATTCCGGGTAGCGGCTTGTGTGGGGTCTGTGGATGATGGGCGTCGGGTGCGGAGGTTGAGCAGGCCTGAGAGAGCCGCAGGTGAGCCTGACGCTGTACCGGCGTTCTCAGTCGGGCGTGGGGCATGGGATGCATCATTTGCATCATGTAATGTGAGGAGAGTGGTGAGCATAACGATCTCGAGGCCCTTCCGGTCGTCTATGTCAAACCTGCAAGCTGGAGTTAATGCATACTGGCGGTTTATACGTACAATGGGGACCTACCGGTTGAGATTATAGTCCAGGATCTGGACAGAGGTGGTTTTCAGGCGTCCGGCTGGCTCTTTTGTGACCGCTACCAGGACGGCAGGGTCAGGTTTGCGCAGCATGTAGCATTCCTCCCGCCTCCATTCAAAGTCATGGCTAAAAGCCGCATAAGCATTTCGCGCATTGCATTGTGGCGAAGTATCACCCACTCCTCCCACTTGAATGCCCATTTGAACGAGATCGTGCCTGTGTACTTGAATTCTACGACGGCGTCAGGGTTGTAGAGCTGCAGCGTCTTGTGTTTGCTCGTAGCATTGGGGGCGGTAGCTGTTATCAGCTTGCTTTCTGCGACTGGGTCTGCATCAAGTACCCCGCAGATGCAATCAGCGCTCAGAATCCTGGACGGCAGCAGAGCCTGCATGCGCTCAATATCCTCGAGGCGTGCTCACCATAAACGTCAACCGCATAAGTAGTCCCCTGCACTCTCTGTTTGCGATAGTGTATAGTACCCAAAGGGTCTATGAGCTCAACGATGTCCGGGTCGTCTGGCCTAGGCGAGACATTGAGCGTAAACAGGTTCTTATCCAAACTCATGTGCTGGTCCCGCAATCACGAAATATGTGCGGCTTTCGAGGTGTAATAAAGATTTTCCCAACAGTAAGATGAGCGGGGAAAGAGAAGTATGCTTCATTGATCAGTGTACATGATGTCTTGAATACGGTCTCAGTGCGGGCGCTTGGCCAGTGCGCTGCGCATCCGCATCTGCACTGCTCCTGGCGGGGACGGGTTGCAGTGCGACAGGACATTATTACAGTGATGTGATGCGCGCAGCAGGTAAGACTGACGGCCGAAGCTGAAGGCAGTATACTATATAAGCGCTGTGTGAATACTGGCTGCGATCACCGAACTTAGACAGTCCACAGCGAACAGAATGATTTCAGTATCTATTGCTCCTCCTGCTCGTCCGGTACATCACACAATATAGGCGGCAGAGACCCCAGCGTCAACAACCTGCAAACCTCCCAAATGAACGGCCCGTACTCCCAATAAAATGCCCCGAATGCCGCCCCGCCCAGATGCGCCCAATGATTGAACAGTCTGCGGGCGGGCTCTCATCAGCTCTGCGGTATCATAGAACGGAGTCAGCCGGGATGTACTGACCTCCAGCCACGCAAGACACCGATGACGTCCAGCGCAAGTAGCATGCCGAGACCCCACTCGATGGATAATGGGAATGTTGGCGGAATTTTCAGCGCTAGGTCCGTATCGGGGTACGCAAGGGCGACGACGGTGAAGGCGCTGTAGACTGCTCCGGACGCACCAACGAAGGAGGGTATGTCCTCCGGGGAGGCTGTTCGCTTGAGGCGAAGGCGTGCGAAGAAGCCTGCCTTGGGTTTTGAGGCTGCTGCAGATGATGAAGGATGAGGGGCGGACGCCGCTGAGGAGCGCAAGCGGGCAACAAGGCGGGGAAAGCTGATGCGGGATGCGGCAACGTGCGAGACGAGATTGGAAAAGAGGCCCGCTGTGGGTAGATCTCGAGTATGAGTATTCTGACTTGAGCACACTGAATGGACGGATGACAGACCTGAAATGAAGAACGCAAGGAAATGCCACTTTGGCGTTGCCTCGCGCAGGTTGTCTGGATCGTGGTTGCGCTCTTCAAATAGGTACTGAGCGGCGGCGGAGCCTATAAAAGGGCACGATCAGCGAACACACACAAGCTCCAAGCTGACGACTCACCGAATGCTGCAGCCGCTGCAGAACACAGCCAGAGGTGTACAAACCGTCTATGGCTGAACAGACTCGTTAACATCGTATATGACCGCCCCGAGAGCGGACTGTGCATGAAATGCGTCTGCATGAGCAGTCGCGTGCGCGGGGACTGCCACATGAAGTAGAGCAGCCCGTTGAACGCGCCCACGACCCACGCCAGGCGCCGCGTCTCGGTCGTGTCGAGGACCGGCTGCGCGACCTGGATGTACGTCCAGATGAGCACGTTCTTAATCGACATAGGCCAGTCCTCGATGGCGTCCTTCATGACCGCGAGGCTATCTTGCAGGTCCTATCACGGCCGTGGCGTCAGCGGGAGCGCCAATAAAAGGAAAAGAGGAGGAGCGCACCTTGCCAAAGGCGTAGTATCGCGCTCGTCGCATCTCATCGTTCGTGGGCGGACGGTCCCGCCATGCAGGCGCAGAGGAACAAAGTCGATTTGACCATTCGTACGTCTCCGTGTTTGTGAGCCGCGCACCGACGAATAGAGCAACGAGGGAGCCGCATGCGAAGAACTGCATTGCCATTCAGTCTGTCTGTGAGACCGTAGAGCACACACCACATACTAGCACCTGCGTCCTCACAGACGGACGACGCACGCTGTCAGAAAAAGACGGCAGCTTGCTAGTCCGTGCAAGCTGCTGTTGGAACGAAGGAAAGGAGGTGAACCATGGGAGGTTTCCAGGCTGCAGATTACTGGGTGCTATTGGTTCGGAGCGCTTCAGACGAGTGAAAGAGAAATGTCGAGATGATATTCGACATGCTGGCCAGCGGAGTGGTGGGCGTAGAGACGAGAGCATGTCTGCATGCAGCGCCGCGTCGCCTATGCCGGTGGCACACCTCAGGCGCCTCTCATTTCTCAAACATTTACTTGCCAAAAAGCAGGTCAAACGGCAGCGAAGACCGTCCACGGACAAAGCATACGTTGCCAGAACATGATGTGCATCGACGAGAGGTCATTAGTGACAGAAAGTAGTACTTTGCAGCATTCACTATGCGGTGGCAACCTCCTCGGGAGCCTTCCTGCTCTCCTGTATCCGCTTTTTCGCATCCTGGACCGCCAGCTCCCTCGCTGCACGCCGCTCGGCGATGAGCCGCAGGATGTTACCCCTGCTCGCCGTCACACCCGTCCGCCACTTCCAGTCCTTGCTCCCCATTCTGCTCACCCGCAACAGCTCCTTCTTGCGCTGCTCGTCGAACGCCTTCGCCCGGAAGCTCGTCTCGAGCCACTCCTGCCGCTTCTCGCGCTCGGCCCGCGGCATGTCCTCGACTGCCAGAGGGTAGTAGAACGGCTCGACAAGCCCGACAACCGCGCGCTTGTACGTCTTGTGCCGCTTGCGCAGCGTGATTGACAAGTCCGACGGGTTGCGGGTCACAGGCGCAAGGTAATTGTCCGTGCGAATATACGTTGTCTGCACGCCGTACGCCGCAAGCAGATACGAGCGCACATCCGTTTTAGTGACCGACTGCGGGATGCGGAAGGTCGCCTCGTACGGATTGTACGGCTGGCCTGGCGGCGTGTGGTTGCGTACAAGCCGGAAGACGATGTTTGGTAGGTACACCTTCTGACCGACAATTTGCGCCTCCGTCGTACCGTCCTCCTTTACGACCTCGCGCACACCGCGCAGGCGGCTCCGGCGCGCGTTCAGCCGGTCCAGCCACTCTTTCTCGCTGACGTCGGTCCCGTCGCTGCGCATGAGACTTCCCTTGGCCAGCTCGCGCTTGTACCGGGAAAGCTCGGTGGGAGTGAGGCCTTCGGGTGTTGCATCGGACTCGGCGGGGAATTCTGGGTGTTTTGTCTTGCGAATTCGGAGTCGGCGGAGACGCACAGCGCGAGGAGTGGACGCAGTACGTGCTACCGCGGCAGCATCAGGTATGGTGGCATAAAGGCGACGGAAGCACTGCTGCATCGTCGCGAGCAGCATGAACGCTCTCGCTGCTAACGACAGCGAGCAATTCCATACCAGCTATTTGTGCTTGTTGATCCAGGCGCTAACCAGTATCTCGGCTTCCTTCCAACATCCATCTTTGGATTGAAGCCATAAATTCAAGGCTTTGCAGCAGTCTAGTTTGCGCTTCTACACATAAAGGCACTCTCGATACACTTACGCATTCAATCTGTGACGCAAAATTCCGTTTTACCAAGAGGGTGGGATGGGTTTCCTTTTATGGAAATGATGCTTACCGGTATTTGTGCTGTGGCGTCTCCTGTGTTCCTGCTTCCCCATCGCACTCGAACGTGCGCAGACTGCTCGTTCTTGCAGGCTCCTCACTCTCTTCATCGCAACGCTCTCCTCGGCATGGCGTTCTCCTTGTTTCGTTTCGGACGCTTTCTACGCTCTATATTCTCTCCAGCGGCGACCTTCATCGGCTTCTCGTGCTTGCTTACTTTCTACTTCCTCCTCTATCAGCCTAATGCGGGGCCTGGGGCCAAGCAACGCGTCGGCTGGCAAGCATGGGAAGCCGTCGGTGAAACATCAGTGTCGGGGAGCAACGTGAACGGCTCTGTGGATGCAAGTACAGGCGCGGGGACCGTCGGGACACCGTCTCAGGCTGAAGGCACGGATTGGTGGAATGTCACCTCGCAGGACACGCAGAACGTCGACTCCGCGAGCTTGCCGCTTGATGTATGGGACCCGCTCTTGCCTCATGATACAGGATGTGAGTAGTTCTACAACCTGCTTCCAGTCGTATCTGCGCCGGGAGAATGGGATGCCGTTCAACGTCTGCCTTCCCGTGCAATGCACCATCACCGACACGTCCAAAGAAATGGGTCTTTGTATGTAGTGTATGGATACGATTCACTAAGCTTGAGCGATAAAACGTGAGGCACTTGAGTCTCTCGCACCGCGGACAAGACCCTCTGTCTCGGCCCTGTCCATGTCCCGAAGGAAGGACCGGTTTATGCCCCCCAGCGTTTTACACAGGAAGAATATGGGGTTTTATTCTCGAACCTGGAGCGCCGTCGCAATCACCATGTCCAGCGTTGGGCTGCCCGGGCAGAGGGCCTTGTATGCGGTACGGCTCATGACAGGGCTGGGCGTTGAACCCGTCCTCCGCTTGGGTCTTTGCAGCGTTTCAGAGTGAATGTCGGGCACACAGGACAGTGCTGACCTGACCATCTCAGTGTCCGAGATCGATATAACAACTTGTTTCATTGATCCATGGTATGCGGAGACCCTCCGCAGCGATGTATGCGCGCCGGCAACGACGAAAGAGGATGACGCGTACAAGGGCAAGTGGGTCCGCGTCCCGCGCAACTTGAACGTACAGTCTGGAATGATGAGTTTGGTAAGAGAATGTTTTCCACTAGCGAAGGACCATACATTTGACGGCTGCGTGCACAGAACATTTACTACCGCCGGACGCGTCGCCGCGACATCCCTGTCGTCACTGATCTGCGCATCCTGCCCGACCGCGAGACGCCGATCCCGTTCACCGCGGACTGGCACAAAGTCTCGCACATGGTCAGCCCATCGGGCGAGAAGCTTTATCTCTGGTATAGGACAGAGAAGACACTTCTGCAAATGACGACGGCAGAGCGGCAGAACGACCTCGTGACCGAGCTCGACGTGCTCTTCGGCGACGACCAGCCATGGTACGGGTTCGAGCGGCTCGAACGGCCAGTTCTCGAGGCCAAGCCTATCGTGAGGCGCGAAGCCGTCTGGATCACATACCGCAGAGGCGTTCACCGTACGTCCCGTTATCACCTGCCTACGTCAAGATGCTAATGACAAACTTCTAGCGGCACCCCGCGCTCCCCCGCTGCACTTTTCGCACGACGGGCGCTTCAAGATTATGCAGATCGCGGACCTGCACTTCTCGGTATCTTCAGGGAGCTGCCGGGACACGCCGCTTGTGCCATGCGCGGGGGACAACCTGACCGCGACACTGCTCGGGCGCTGGCTCGACGCGGAGCGCCCGGACCTTGTCGTGTTCTCGGGCGACCAGCTGAATGGCCAGGGCTCGTCATGGGACGCGCGATCCGTCCTCGCAAAGTTTGCGCGTGCAGTGACTGACAGGGGCATTCCCTGGGCAGCGGTATTTGGTAATCACGACGACGAAGACGGGGAAAGCAGAGAGGCGCAGGTCAAGTATATGCAAGGGCTCCCATACAGCCTTGTGCAGGCGGGCCCGAAAGACCTGCATGGGGTCGGGAACTACGTGTTGAAAGTGAAGAGTGCGGATGCGTAAGTCTTACTGGGTGCAGAGCGCACATGTTTGGTTGACATGATTGCATAGGTCCATGACGCAACTTCTGACCCTGTACTTCCTGGACTCGGGAGCATATTCCACGGGCTTCTGGGATTGGTTCGGGTTCTTCGTTCCTACAGAGTATGACTGGATACACCAGGCACGTTTGCTTTTCAAATGAGTCTCGTCTCTATCTCATCGCGACAATGATACTGCCTTTCAGGACCAAATTAACTGGTTCCTTCAACAATCTTGTAGGCTCAACTGATACTGATAAGACTCACAATTCCCCGCTGACAAGCTTTCATATAATCAGCATGGGTTGATCCTATCGAGCGGCCTTTTACCCCAGACAGCGGAAAGGATCTCGGCGATGTCTGGAAGCGTCAGGCAGCCGACCAAATCACACCGGGCGCCAAGCGCCTTGCGAAGCCCAACGCATTGATGTTTTTCCACATTCCACTGTGTGTGACATTCCCTTAGCTCAGATCAGAACAGTTGGTTCTTAACTTCTCGTGACGTGTACAGGCAGGAGAGCTACGCGGCCGCTGACGTCGATCCAGTCACCTCGAAGCCGCTCGATGTCGGTATGCACGACCTTGAGGGCCAAGGTTCAGCCAAGAAGCAAGACGGGTTTTTCCACAAGGGCATTTTGCAAGCAATGGAGAGCGACCACCGCGCTGGCGGGAACGCGCACGAGGTGAAGGTCGTTTCGAATGGTCACTGTCATTGTAAGCGTCCCACTTTGTTCCCCGAGCCGCACTGTCGCTGACGTCGAATGCGTCAGTGACGGAGAACTGCAAGCGTCTCAAGGGCGTGTGGTTGTGCTTCGGAGGCGGAGGGTGAGTCTGGACAGGCCTTCTATTCACACGCAGACCTATTCACTCACGCGGGGCGTAGGTCATACTCTGGCTATGGCAGGGTGGGATTCGACCGCCGTGTTCGCATCTACGACATCTCGGACTTCGGCGAAACCATTCGCACGTACAAGCGCATGGAGCACGACGAGATCATGGATGACATGATTCTTGCAGGAAAAGGTGCTCCAGCGCCGTTCGAGGGTCTACGATGATGCTAGCGCTATGGAGACTCGTGGACTCTTTGGATTGTAAGATTATGTATTCTAGATAGACCGACCTGTAGTAGTACGAATACATGGAGTGCAAATTGGAGCGGTGCCCAGTGTCAAGTAGTGCTTACCTCACAACAATGTGCATGCAGCGCATGTCCTAAACCTCACACGACGTCCATTGTCCCGATCACCTTCATTTGTGGCCTAAGTATCCCCGTCACGATGTCACGGTGGCGCTATACCAAATCGTTGGTTCGTGACATAACACATGGGGATCTAAACGGTTTGTGCGACTCGGACCAGTGCTGCAGACGGCAGATGGTAGACGTTCTCCCTTCTATATCACGGACCGTTTGAATCTTGGAGACACTGTAGTGGCTGTTAGTTGGTAGTTTGCTTGCTGAGCAAAGGCTTGATCTTGAGAACCCGGGCCCGGGTCCTCTAATCGAAGAGACTTCCGGATTTTGAAAAACGAAAACCGTAACAATCCGGCAAAGAGATTCAGCGTTTCCTGCTATCCATCAGCAATTCATTGCGCAAGAGGTTCCATCGAGCTGCTTCAGAAGTCCATACATCCACCCAAAGGTAGCAGACAACGCACCGTAGGATCTTGCGTCGGAGGACGCAGCGTAGATCGGCTAGTCAACCCACACGATCTGCGGTGTGATCCGGGGCATGTCGCCCACGGATCCAATCTAGCGGATCATTCAGGGGGCGCTTGCAGGGTGTAGCCCAATTCCAGGGCCTGACTCGCTTCAAGCGAGGCTATCTCCCTCTTGGTGTGGATATGCGCACACTGAGTCAGGCCCTGAAAAATGGGTAACGTCGCAGAATAGGCTGCGTGAGATTATCAGATTGTCAGATTCCCCTGAGGAATAATCAGAACGCAGCTAGGCCAGCCGTATTGCTGGATGGTCATAGCCAGTCAACGGAGAGTTTCGAAAAGAACGTTCATCCTTTCCCGCGTAGAGGATATGGGGGATTGACGTGGTAGATCTGGCGTCAGCGGACCAGAGATTTGTGGGATCTGGGGTGGACAGTGGTTGAGACGGATGTGATTACGATCGCTTCTGCGATTTGCGTTCGTGTATATCGCGTCTAGGCGGGTGCTTCGAGTGAGCGGAAGCCGGTGAGGCGCAGTCGACCAACAACTAATCGCAGTTGGGCGTACCGCTGTCTGTCCTCTCCTGGCCTGCTACTTGAAAAATTCGTGGTGGACGTGAGTACAGTCAAACTTTCCTGGGAGTTCTGTCTCCGAGCGGGGGGGAAGGATATGCCACCCACATTTGACACCCATCATGGGGCCTACGCAGCTGTAGGGTCACACCTAGCATTGGTGGACTTCCTTGCATGACCTGTAAGGCCTTGAGGCGCGATCGCTCAGCAAGGCTGTGGGGCTCACCTAAGCACCACGACGGCTGGTATTATCCACAAGATGCCTCAGCAGGCTTGGTGGATGGAGAGGGATGCGATATATTGCCGTGCTCGCCGCTCCGTGGATGAAGGTGGGAGCGACTTCGCATCTTGCCTACTCCCCCACGCCCCCCAGAAGCACTGGCACGCTGCGCCGATGACGCTATTTCCTGGATGAAAAGATGCTTGCGCAGGATTCCGTCATAAGTGAGTGCACCACATTCCTGGCGAGGCCTGTCTTGGACGGGTATATGTCTGCTGCAGGAAGCAGCGCTAATCAGTGCCGAGCTTCAAGCGTAGTCGATACGGCCGCGCGATAGACTGCTACCCGCAATGGACTTAGCCGTGACCTGGTGTTCGCCTACGTCAAGCACACACGATCACAGGTGTTACTTGCTGAAACCTGCTCGAGTATGCTCCACGCATCCTGCGCGAGGCTGATCGCTTCGAGGGGGGCACCGTTGAGCAGGTTCGTTGTCCCTCATGCTCTGAATGTATTCATTGAGCAGGCCCCACACCCACTGAACTGTGTCGGAAGTTCTCAAAAACTTTGCTTCTTGGACCTTCCGCTAAAGCCGGGGATAAGGAGACCTAGTGTTATGTTCAAGTTGATCGTCAAAGACGTCGCCACTGTCTACGAGCTCGGATATTTAGAAGTGAGACCTAATTAGGACACGGCGGCTGACGGAGCGCCTGAACTCTCATCAATCGGCGAAAGCCCTGCAGCTGTCGAGTTGCGTGGCCAGATCTAGGATCTACGAGGTTATATCTGGTTTGTGACCATAGATCCTAGATTTGGCCGTGCAACGTAAATGAGGGAAATGGCTAGCAATATCTGACGTTCACATGTACATCGCTCACAAGACTATGCAATCGTTTTTTACTCTGTACAATTCACCACAATTTGTTACGTTTCTGATTTGGGATTATCTGCCTTTTTGCTGATATAATCATCCTTGTAAATGCTAAGCCATATTGAATCGCGGACTTCAATCCTTCCTTCTCCCGCCTCAGTGTCGCATTTGCCTTCTGCACAGTGATGTGCGGTCAGTGTCTATAGTCATCCGGCATAGTCACTGACCGCTGACTTGCCACTGACTTGCCACTGACCCTGGGAAAGTCATGACTCCGAGGGTCCTCTAACACAACGGTGGTCGAGGTCATATTTCCTCTTATGATATCTCAGGATCGCCAGATGCTAGTCTACGTTACTAACTATATACGGACACGGATGACAGTGACTGCAGCCATCTGCCTGTTTCCAAGAGTGGAAATCGCACCTGACTGTGGGCAAAGACCTCAGACCGTGGGTAAAGTCACCGCCATTCAAGTCATTTACCATCAATAGTCAGTGACTGGCACATCACTGCTTCTGCAGCTCTGTTATCGATTTCATTGCGAGCCTCTGAGTCTCTTTTCGCAGAAGCATGGTTGAAGGCGACCATTGGCTTTGTCAGATGTCTACGTAGTTCGGCGATATCTCGTACCCTGAGTCGTACATCCTTCGAATGACCAGCTTCTGAGTCCATTTCGTCCATATTGTGCAGTTTATTCAAGAATCATACTCATTGTCGCGCCGTAGTTACCCGGGCCCGCCGGAGAATCACCACTGTCTCCGTGCGCTTGACATCTGCAGCTGAGGTGATAGTAGTAAGCATTCTCTTCTGGGGACGAACGCGGGGCGTCCGCCTGTCGCACACGCTCTCGACCCAAGGCTCGAACAGTCGGTCTGAATGGCTCGTGCCGCCCATGCACCTATACGACACGAATCATTTTCTTTTGTAACAGCCTTGTTCCCGGTACTTGGCTCTTCACCGTCTATACTGTCCGAATCCGCAACGTTATTTGACCTGTGCATGCTGCCTGAGGTCCCACTGTTATCCAGCGACATGCACGGTCTGTTTCCAAGGGTTTCCACGGTTATCTCCCTTCAGCTGCCATCACGCGGCCCACCGACGTCTGAGACCTGAATGCTCTCGCCAAGAATATCCGTTCTCGGAGCGCTGACGTTCGTATCCCTCGCTTCCTATACAATAGTGCTCCGCACCGAGGTCGCGAGATTCCACCTTAATCTGAATGTCGCATTATGGATTTTCGGGCAGGCTGTATGAGGTATGATGATATCGTCATAGCCTATATTCGATAGATCTCCGATTGCGCACCTCGTTTTCTGACGATTGCGGTTGGATGGTGCAGGCTATCAATGTAACTCCGGCGGCAGGTGCAGCCACCGTAAGCCCCAATGTAGCCTGCCCGAAGACATTGACACGTCCCGCTGGCCTCCAAATCCCCCGCGAAATTGCGACACGCCTCGCCCCGCGCTGCCATTTTGCTAGAAGGTCGCCGGTGTCCCTGCATGTCCAGGACCGCGTTCTTTGACGCGATATAAACGCGCCAACGCGTCCATACTCGTCGCCATTCCTGCACGAACGACCCCTCCGCGAGACTTGCACTGTTATCTGCGCCTACTCCGTAGCACCAGGGAGATGTGCTATCACCTCGTCACCCACATAGAGTATGCGTGTTCGCACCAGGTTCCGGACCAGCGGCACTATGTAAGTTCTCTGCTCGCTGAACACGCGTACGACACATGACATTACCAAACATGGCGTGCACCGAACACGAATGATGGGTGTGCATGCGCACAGATCGACTGCAACCAGTGGACGTGTAGGCTGAGCAGGCTCCACAACCCGACCGAGCACGACTGCATGCAGCAGTGCACTGCGATGTAGGTGTGGTAGCCAACTGCAACACCGACAGTACTTATTGGCCTGTACTCAGAATCCTCCCCGACCAGGCACTCGTGATGGAGGTCCGACAGGGCCGCTGTCATACGTGCCTTGGACAAACCGAGCCAACCTCAATGAACGGCGCACACAATGCGCCGGCTAACCATAACGATGGCGATGGCAATACAGGGGTAGAAGGCGATGAGAGTGACAGTACTTCCTGAATGTCCGCTAGACAAAGACAAGAGGCAAATGCATGGTATGGACTTGACCAACCAACATTCACGTACCCATTAGCATGTTCCTGTAGAGACCGACAAATGAGAGTTACGCGTAGTTTATCAGTGCCGTGTACGATTACGCAACGTATCTGCAAATGTTCATCCATTGTACGAAGGTGTTGTATTCGCGCTAATTCGGGCTGGATCACGTCTTCTTTGAGGGCGTGATTGATTCTGAATTTAATCTACTAAAGGCAGGAGAACTGGTAGGATAGGCAGAAAGAGGCTTTGGACTTAGGCGTGACATTGTCTATCGGAATCACGTCTTGGGGGCGAACTGTCAACTGGGTAAACCTACCCAAACACACGAGGTATAACGCTTGCCAGCTGGCAGGACCAGCCCTTCCATACCGTGCTCTCCAAGTACGGCGACTCGTTTTCCGGAGAGGTTTACTACCATTGCTAGACACGTCGTGCTTTCAGCGGGCAAATGGCCCGATGCCGTCAGCTCATAGAAACCCGTCTACCAAAACGCACAGCTGTCGGTCACCTTCCTATCGTGCTCATCGTCCATGGAGTGGAACATGTGGAGCCACTCTTGAGAGCGATCCGCGGTGTAGAATGATACTCTGAATCGCTGGGAACTCTGGAGAGCTTAAGCGGGCGAGAAAGGGTTCGGCGGACCCAGCCCTACGGGACGATGATGAGATGGATTTCGAGGAAGCGCGGACGTCGGAGGAGAGGAAGGTTTAGTCTAGGTGCCGTCACGCGCTAGAACATTGTCGGCTGGGTGACTTGTCCACGGGAGAGAGCAGAGGCCGCTCGAATTCTCGCGCACAACGGCGATACGATGGCAAAGTCCACGTGGAAGCGGTGAAAGCGAACTGAGACTCAACCGAAGATCAGAACGGGCGAGTACCCGAAATGTCACTTCTCACACTTACTGCAACAGTGTATGTTCGTCGCACACCTTCCACATGTTCCTGCATCGACGTCCGCTAGCATCCATGGGAGAAGACTCTGCTGGACGGACTCATCAATTGGTGACGCGCACTTCTAGGCAGGACATGTTCAGGTGATTATGGGCAACCACTCGGTCGAGATGCCCTATTCGATGCGAGCTTGAATATCTCTTAAAGGCACCGGGTTGTTTCGCCAAAGAAACTGATTGTCCATGCATATTGACATCATGCCATCCTCGCCTGCGGCCTTGCATTTAGATCGAGGTAAGCGAGATGGTACGCAACGGCATGCACTGACCAGTCTTCTAGGCGTGCTCAAGACCGCAAACCATCTTGACTTTCTCTCGTCCGGAATATGAGTTATAATTGGCCTCTGTCGTAGCCTACACAACTCCGGGTCTTGCGCTCAGAGCTAGGTGAGCACGCTCGACGTCATCTGGGCAGCAAGACCGTGACGGCAACACACCTTTCCGCAGGATATTCAAATCAACAGGATCTGTTGAGTGGCTTTCACTATCCGAATGCCTTTGATACCTCCGAGTCCTCTATGCTCGTCTCTGGCGCTATTATGTGATGGGTGGACTTTGCGGTCAGTGCATCTCCTGTAGAAGGCGACCAATCCGGCTCTAGGTCACCATCAATTTCAGCTGGCCGGTCTGAGCCACAGATTACACGCAGGCATCGGATGAGCTAAGATGTCCCTCCGCACGAAGGCTCTTCATAAACCCTGCACACTGATGTTTGCAGGTATGGAGCATTTGAACTCTCTGTTCTCCGGCGACCATGACCAAGTAAGAGGGCTACCACAGGGCAGGAGTGTTGAGACCGACCAGCAATCAGGAATGATGCTACAGAAACAGTATGCCACATACGTTTGAGGACTTACAGGTAAGTCGTCCTGTACGCTAGCCGCTTATCCTCGTCTCATGCGGATCACTAAATGCTGGTTAGTGCATGAAGTCCACTTCAAAAATACACCATTGCTACAACGGATGGCGACAGCCTAGGCCTCCGGAGACAGTCCGTGAATGACTGGGCTGTTTCTCCCGCTACTTCTGGCAGACGCCCGCGAACGATAGATTGGCTCCAGGATCTCCGAGTCTGCAACAAACTATAGATCGCGAATGCATCTCTGTTCAATCGTGAGTTGTCATTTCGTCGTTTCGACCTGCTTCGATAAATTCCATGGCCTTGGCATGGTGTCACAAGGAACGTGTCTGGCTGGTCGCCGAGTGTATGGGCCTTGCAGACAATACATCTCGGTTTCAGACGGTTTAGCTGTGGGTGACACTATGTGTGGCTACACCACGGAGGACGCCAGGCCGACATAGCTGGCGAGATTTGATAATGACAGGGCGGGGGGAAAGTAGGTAACCGCCAGAAGGCGACGCGGAGCTGTCAGTGTGTGGCTGTTGGCCCCGTGTCCCCCACAAAAAAGCAGATGAATGACGCTAGTCTTACGGCGCCGATAAAAATTTTGCGTCCTTCGTGGTGGGTGTAGGTAGTCGCGAGTGGATTATCTGCACCCCCCTAGCGAAACTCACTACCCTGGAGCGCGACATACGTTTCGATGTCCGCTCGGCTAGCTCCGGCAACGCAGAATGGCTGGCGACAAGTAGAATGACTCAGTTACAGCACTTCAAGTAGTAAAGGTCTCCGTTGACATAGAATTTCTGCATGTTACGCCTACGAAAGTTTTTGTGAGCTAGTCAAGTTCTCCCGTGATTAGTTCGTCGATTTCACACTGTCTCATGCAGTTACATTCGAGATCGTCCATTTGTACATATAAGGCGAGGTATTGATGGATATTACTTCTTTATGTTGTTGGCAGAAGTAGATCGTCCGCGCACACTCGCCATTGTGTGCCTGATATGTACACACCTACCCTGAACAAGTGTTTCCTGTTCAACACTGCTCAATGCATGCATTATTGATTAACCTTTTGACCTGATACAAAAGGTTGAATGACAATGTATGAACAGTGGATCCGCCTGATCGGTATTCTGGCGCCCAATATGGAAGAAAAATTTAATCAAGATCGAGGTGATTTGATTATGTAATCAGTATCCTATTGTTTCATTCAATCTTTCCTTGGGTTTCATTCAATCTCTTCTTTGGTAAGATCAATATGCGCTATTCACTTGTAATCTGATTTAAATCTAATCTTTTGAGCGAGAAGGTCAATCTTTACATGTATGTGCTCCGAATAAAGCGCGCCTCGATCTTGTCTCGCATAGCCGGTTCTACTAGTTTGTGAGCAAATGCAGTGTGAGAACATACCTTCAGCTTGTACCACCCAGCGCGTGCCCTGTTTGGCTTACTTGCCTATCCTAGTAACCGGCGATTGAAGGCGGCTGAACCTCAACAGTGGCAAGTGCAGCAGAGCTAATAAACAATGATATAGCAGATATTATTGAAAGCATGCACCAGATCATGGTGTGACATTGTTCCAATGGACAGGCTATGCAGCTCAGTCAATAGGATCTAACTCATAAGATATGGCACGCCGCACTATATGATCTCAGCAACCCTACTCTACTCGGACATTCAGGCATAGCTTGCTTAAGTCTTGATAAACTTGGCTATAATACGGAAAATAGGATGCTATGTGGGCTACCTGGCCTAAGAGACGTGAGTCCGAGTATCAACAGCTATAGGTCCGATGGCCAATGTGAGCAAGATATGGATGAAATGTTGAAGTCTATCTGAGACCTAAGCGAGAACGATCGACAAAGATATATCGTGTACGTCTCAGCTCATAAGGAACGTACAAAAAGCTGGCGCAAAGTCTGCGAGGTATTACAAGCAATGCCAAATACGATGGCATGCGCTCGTCACAGTCCCAAGTCCCAACATAGATGTAGTATGCCTGTGCTCTGAGATTCGGGTGGGGTTTCAAAAATACAGATTACCATAAGGCAAAAAAAAGCGCGAACGGTTGTGCTAAGCAACATCAGCGACGGGACATGAGAGGTGCCAGCAGCCGCCAAGATAGGCAGGTGAGCCAAATACGGCACGCGCGCGGGAGGCGGTTTGTCAGAGATTGGTTCGACCGTAACGTCAATCTGTTACGTGCCTTATTACCGCTTGCTCCAGTCCATTTTCATGCAAAGTCGAGCTCAGTGAGTAGCAATATGCGCTAGGTGAACATTGTCCAGCTGATAATCTCGAGTCTAGTCGTGGTCTCTTGATCCCACAGAAGCAGATTATTGTTTCAGCACACCTTCAAGCTCACTTCGGGCAGGTGCCTGTGGTAATGGACGTGCATACGTCGCGTTAGCAAGATATACGCGGCTTTTACCCTGTCAACATGCCTCTAGCAACTCCATCGGTCTCTCAGCGTCCATCTATACAGCACATCGGCCCAGCTTCGCTGCTCACCGTCCCGCCGGATGCGTATTCCGATTCCCGTACGCATGGCCCCAAGGGTCCGACGCGACATGTTCGCCTATCGCGCGCGACATCCAGGGGAGGTGGTGCGATAGCGAAGGGCGAAGATGAAAGCAGATGCGTCGTCGCCGGAAGAGAATGTACGCGCATCCGGTTTTCTGCCTCGTTCCGACAGTCGCTTTGATGCACTGTAATAGCACTCCGGATTCTACGCTTCGCCGCGCCGTCAACTGTGGGTTCTGCGCATCCCGCGGAACACAAACATGCAACTGGAAGAGGCGGATATCGCGTCGAAGCATCCCGCAACTTCTGGGATGGGAGTGGGCTGCATGTGGAGAGCGCAAGCACCGATGTAGTATGGGGTCATAACAGTGCGTCAGGTTCTCCATTCTACTATTATGTATGTAACTGTAGTCCTTTCCAAGCATTCAGCAATAAAATATTGACGAGTGCGCGTAATGGTGAACTCATCATGTGGGATTTGAACAAGTCCGGACCGTCAAAATACGGTGAGAGCTGGTTCTTATGGGTTTCATCTTCCATGGGGACACCCTGTCGCATGTGGTTTGGGATTAGATAACCAGACCGCTGAATATTCTACGCCCATAGAACGCAGAACACGAGACCATTCTCGTTCCATTCACGCCCTCGCCTATTCTCCAATACTCACGTACTATTGCCTCACTGGCTCTGCTGACGGTGATTTACGCGTCTGGGTGCGTCTTAGCTGTCATCGTCATTGTTGCGTTGCCATTGCATCTGACGAGCGGCACATCTGCTTGGCAATTACACAGGATCTGCGTGACCTCTCAAAATCCATCATGTGGATCCGACATCCATCCCCCGTGCGAGCGGTCGTACTATCCCCAGTAGCCTGGCAGCCTCTGCATGCCATCACCGCTCTCGAAAACGGTAGCATATACAGGCTGGTACACGCATGATATACTCGCACTGCGTTTACTAATGATATCCTAGGTGGGATCTCAACGTAGGGCAGCGAGGACAATTAGACCGCATACCTGCCGCCCATTCGGGGCCCATTCTCGCGCTTGACTGGTCCTCGACGTCCGCTTCCCCTTCACCCGCCCAGCAAAGCACGCCAAATTCTTGGTACAGCAGTTCCGGGTCGGCACTGGGGCTGCTGGACGATATCATCCCCGGGTCAGGCGGTGTGTCGAAAGGCTCTGGTGCCAGGGAAGGGGATGGTGCAGGCTTGGGATGGCTTGCGAGCGGAGGGCTGGACCGATGCGTGAAGGTCATTCTATCACCCCGCTTCCTTGGCGTTGCGTGACGATGCTTACTTGGTCGCACAGGTGTGGGACTTGACAACGCCTCCTGGACGTTATCACATTCATCACCAGCCAGCATACACGCTGAGAACATCCTACCCCGTGCGGCGTGTGGCTTGGCGACCCGGATATGACTGTGAGCTGGCCATCGTCTCAAACACTGATCTCGGCTCCACCACAGACATGCACAATCCCACCGCAAGCCCATCTACTGCAGTTGGTAGTGCTCCAGGGTTATTTAGCGCCATGTCCAGCCCTCTATTAGGCGCAACATCCCTCAACATCATACAGAGCATCAACAGCATCGAAGACGGGTCCCAGGCCGGATCGTCAAATGTCAACGACCCAGTCGAAATATGGGATGTCCGCAGAGGGTACATCGCCAAGTGGTCGGTCAACGACGCTGTCGGAGAGGGCGGAGTAACTGGTTCGTCCTGTTCACTGTGTGAATGAGGGTAGTTTATGTGCTCTCTTCTAGACGTAGCGTTCGCCGACTCTCACGCAATGTGGGCGCAGCACTCCACCGGTGCGTTCTCCCAGCTGGACCTACGCTACTCGCACAAGCCGCTAGACGCTATCCCCCGCGTCGCGGCCACATGGGACGCGGCGGGATCGCTTGCGTTCGTGACCGACCGACCGAGGCGGTGGGAAATACCTTACGATGACCTGTATGTGCTTACACGGCGTGCTCCCAGAACGGCAAACTGACAATTCTATCCCGCCCTAGCGATTCCGAAAGCGCAGCGACCATGCAGGGCTGGCAGGGCAGCGCGAAAAAGCCTGGAGACAGCCCCTTCGTCCCTGTGTCTCAGAATATGGGTACCGTTGTTTATGGTGATTGTGACGACTTGGACGCCTTTGTCAAGCTCGCGCGGGAGTACATCTATGAAGGTAACACCAAGACGAATATTTGTGCGCACAATGCCAAGGCAAGTCTGACTTCATGCAGGTTGTGTTATAAATAATAAATTTTATCGGACTGGATAGGCGTCCATGGATGCAGGGAAAATAGAAGCAGCTCAGACGTGGTTCCTCCTCGAAAATTTGCTCACAGACCTCGTCCCTCCGTCCCCACCACCGACATCGGTGCACCAAGCTGCTCCTGCACTTTCACACTCAATATCCGCACCTGCTGCTATCCCTACACTAACGTCGATCCAGCCCATCACGCCACATCCACAGCGGTCCATGTCCACAAATCACGATTCCACCATCAAGCATAAGGACAAAAGCCCCGGGTCTCTGTCCAAGAACAGTGATGATAGGCCCGGTTCGTCAAAGCAGTCTCCGCAGAGACTCACGCCGTCGTCCTCCACAACCTCGTCTCCCCATCATACATCCAGTGCTCTCCCTCAATTGCCAGCAACGCTGCTTGCCCGTCGTGAGTCGAACGCCGGACTGACACCGCTTATGCGTCCGCGCATGCCCTCGTCCCTTCGCAGATCCTCTTTCGCGCAGAGCACTTATAGTGCTCACAGCGACTCACCCACCGACAGTTCTCGTAGCCGAGGCAGTCACAAGGGAGTCGGAGATGGTGCCCTCGAAGACTCCGACTCCGACAGTGAGGGTAACCAAGGGGCGACCGCAGGCGACGCATTGAAGACCAAAAATGAAAACGAAGACGAGGTCCACGGTCGCACACCGTCACACCTTCACTCACGCGCGAACACGCCCCATCCGAGCCCGCTCTCACAGGTTGCCGATGCGCATTCCTGGACAGAGGATGAGAAAGAGGACGAGGACTCCCCATCTCCAGCATCCACAAGCGACTCGGACTCAGGCCTTTCATCATCCAGACGCACAGCAAGCAGGCGCGGCAAACGGAGCACAACGCGGAGCAGAACGCGCAGTCGCAGCTCAACAGTCGCATCCTTGGTCGTATCCCCTTCCTCCCGTAGAATGTTCATCAGGCGGGACTCAAATAGCAGCATCCAAACGGTGACCGCGGTCAACGTTGATCAAGATTTCGACGACAACGACATCGTGCGGAGCGTTGATACCGTACAGGTCCGGAGAAAGGTGTCAACGCCCACTGTTGCATCTCCGCATCATCGTCGTGTTAGATCTCAGGCAATTTCCAGTGAATTCTTCCCTGATATGGACCATTATGTTAGCGACGATGCGGTTGCACCCCTCGACGGAGGCACAGTCGTGGATGTTGAGTACTGTCAAGCCATACGAGACGCTGAGTCTAGATATCGCGAGCTCGGATGGGCATCACTTAGAGAAGCTTTCGAATCCTTCGCTGATACAGTCAGTGATTCTGATATCATGTTTCTGTCTCTATGTTGATATATCGTCCAGGGCAGGGTACAGCTATGCGCATTCCTCGCGATTGTAGCCCCCCAGCAATTGAAGGTGTCAAAAGAACGGAGGTTACGACTCATACAGAGTTACATAGGTTGGCCTCTGAAGTAAATGTGAACGAGCTACTGACTACACTTTGCAGATATATTGAGCCGCCTGCGCTTGCACACGCCAGCAGCTTACATGCGTAAATTCGTGGATGAGGAGGAAATCCGTGCGACAACTACAGTGAGAAACCCAGAACGAGACGATTGCACTCAGAAGATGTCTGACCATGTGTTCAGTTGCAGACAGTGATTTATACGGCTTGTAGTCGCTGCCGCAAGCCCATCCTTGCGCCCGCGACGCAAATGCACCCCTCCGGTAAGCCGTCAGGAAGCTACGCATACTGCGTCGCCTGTCGAAACAATATCACTACATGTACCATATGGTCAGTGCGTTTGCGCAATGTGTCTTCCAACACTAATACAGGGAATATTTGACTGTAGCCATCTGCCCGTCCGAGCCCTCCTCTTCAAGTGTCCGGTATGCATGCACGGAGGCCACCAGGAGTGCTACCGTAACTACTACACGCGGCGACCATTGGTCGAGCTAGCTGGGCCTGAGCCGCCGGAGTCCCGCCGCCCTCGCCTAAGCACTATCTCAATCCCAGACTTGGGAACCGTTCCGAAGAAGAGCGGACGTGCCCCTTCAAGGAGCAGATCCGCCACTGGCATTGATAGTGATGGTAGCTCAGACGACAGCCACGGTATGGGTGGAAGCACGACCAGCGGCGGCGATTTGACGGACAACGACGTGCCGACCCTCAGACAAGCCATGCACGGACATCCCTGTGCCGCAGGGTGTGGGCATTTCTGCTGGGCAGTCACTAAATCATGATATTTTGTGATTATACCGATATTTCACTGTATAATGGTGTCTATCTCTTCGCTCATGGTCGTTTGCATTGTCTCTTAGAAGTACTTATTTACGTCGCGGGAGCGACTGGAATGCACGCTGCAAGCGAATAAAATTGATAGCCGGCTGGACAACGTGGATTTTGCTTAAAGGCGGGCGAACCAAAACATATGCAATCGCACATGTTGGTTTCTATTATGCCACATAGAGTCACCATACATTTTTACGGTGGGAATCTCGGTACAAAAGCCAGTAAGACACGTAGGTGAGACACAACAAGACAGGGGACACGACAGAGGTCCATACAGCTGACACCGAACACAGAAGCTGACACCGGTGGGGTTGCCTGAAGTCCAGAGTAGTTGCCTAGGCACAAGACGTTCTTAGTAGGGGCACTCCACGACGATGCTCTTGAAGTTGGCCGTCATTTTGGATGGTGCCGTAGTCCAATCGATGGGTCCCTTCGCCCACTGTGCGGTTCCGGCGGGAGAGCTTGCGTCCCAGATCCCGAGTTGGATGCGTGTCGCGTGTGAGGGGAAATGAAGCGCACCGTTCTTCTGCGTCTGATCTATGCAACGGTGTAGGCGTGTGTTAACAAAGAGACCTTGTAGGGCTGACCAAACTCCACCTTTCCTGAGAGTGCGTACGTCCGTGCTATCGACACTCCAGACGATGCGCTCCGCATTCCAGTCAATTGTATATTGATGATACTCATCAAGAGTTCCTCCGTTAGGATAGTCTTCAATCTCGCCGAAGGCGCCCCAGAGCGGTTGCGTGTCTTCTGGACTCGGAGCATAGACATTAGTCTGCCAGTGCGTGGGGTCCCCGCCAACAAGCTCAACATCTATCTCATCGTTTTGGTCGGCTAAGATGAGGATATGGATTCACATGTTTATATAGCGGTACATATTTGGAAACTCACCAATGAGAATTGCTGCAGTGACCACTCCTGAAACTGCAGGTCCAGACATCGCGATCGTGACCTTCCCGTACCTGTTGTTTTGTCACGACACGCCCCAGTGTGAGTGGATGTCAAGGAAATCCCGCGCTTCAGGCAATCATATGGACAGACCGGAGGGTGAACGTAGAGTTGATAGTGGCACCGTCACCGATCTTGTCGTTCACCCCGTCCTTGGTTGTGATGGCTCCTTTTGGCTTCTTGAGATAGAGCTCCAGTCCACTCCCAGAAGTACTATACGAGCCGCTCGGGCTTATTGCAACAAAGTCTTTACTGCCATCGCTAGATACACTAGAGGGGCCCAAGTTGCTTTGGAACGGTTGGCATTGGGAGTCTGAGCGAGTGGTCAGAGAACTCCGTTGGAAATGTGAATGTGCCTTCGTGTTGGACATCAAGTCAAATGCTAGCAATAGACACAGAGAGAAGCGAGCGAGTATCCCGAGTTTTCCGGTCATGTTGTGAGAATTGTCAGGTTAGGAAGTAAGGATACGAGAAGTTGAACATTGAATTTGACGAGTTTTGACGATGCCTTGACGAATTTGAATTCATGAGAGAAATGATGCACGCGATCACATGAGGCGATCGCGTAGCCGAGGCGTGCGCCGGGTGTGCAGCCATTCCCTTTCTTCCCTTTCTTCTCTCTTTCTTTCAATATTTCGCTTCGTAATGTCTGACATGGAGCTTGACAACGATTTTATGCTTTCTGACTCTTCCTCACCCTCGTCTCCCTCACCAGGGGCAGCCGATTCGTCCCCGCTGTCGTCCCCAAGCATCGGACCCGTCTCGACACCCCCCGAGTCTCCAGGGCTCGCACACCCGTACGCAGGGTCTACCAAGGGCGTGAAGCATCCTCCGAGGTATGAGAAGCGCTACGATACATTGGGGTGGGGCCGGACAAAGTCTACGGCAAGCCGTGTCGGTGCACACGACCATTCCGATGGGGAGGGCTGCGACATCTTCAGAGACGACCAGTCGCCTAGTCATGCGTCTGGGAGCACATGCTCCCCTGTAAGCTCGACGCGCAAACATAATGTGTACACGCGTACGTCGTCCCAGATCGTCCATCCGTTTGCGGCGTCTGCGAAGGGTGGTTGGAAGGCGGCCCGTGCCGAGAAGTCATACTCGCGCACGCCGTCCAGGAGCAACATCCCGTCAACATCGACGTTAGGGAGCTCAGACAGCGGAAAGCTCCATCGGCAGTCCACGGGATCGCTGACTGATGTTGAAACAACGTCAGTGGACGCAGTACCAGTGAACATTACCCATGCTGCTCCTGCCGGATCCGTCGCTCATAGCTTCGAGCTGAGTTTATGGGACAATGCGATCACACAGGCAATTGACAGAGCAGATGGTAACTTCGAAATTGGGTACGTTACTACTCGCACGTCGAATACGCTGAATGTTCACGGTCTCTTTCATTGCGTGGCAGGAATTATGGACTTCTCGCCACACAACTTACATATATTCCGCCTTCTATTGCGGACCTTGCCAGCCTCGTAGTTCTCACTCGGAATGACCAGCAGAACGGGACGCCCCCACCCTACAATCGCGATCGTCCTTTCATCCGCTCTACGACCGCGCCTGCTTTCTCTGAACATTCTAGGCCTTTTCTCGATCGTGCTGCATCGTCGCAGCAAGGCCAGTCGCTCGTTAAGGCTGCTTCGTCTGCCGGGCTGGCGTCCCCGCCACCAGCCGGACTGGGGGCGTTACATCTACGGCTTGGTGGTCATCTGTTCAAGACACTTCCGGCCGAGCTATTCCAACTCACGAGGACGGCCAGCCTAATACTGCGTAAGTCATCCACTACATGAACGCCATGCTTTTGGGGTTGCTCTCTGGCGGAGGCAGTAGTAGCATAGCACAGAAGCTCAGACAGCCCATGATCTTCCCTTTCTAAATACGATGGTCATGTGGAGGTTTCATGATGAATGTTGCGCCCATACACTATGTGTGTGAAGAGCCGCTGATAGTATGTCTTGCAGGCCAAAACAGATTGTCAGTCATACCTCCGCAAATCGTGCAGTTGGCAAATCTTCGGATTCTACACCTGGGTTCTAACAGACTGCGCTGGCTTCCAGCAGAGATGCTCGACATGCATCTAATGGAGCTATCGCTGAGCCCCAATCCATGGCTGAAGCCTAATGACTTCCAGGAAGTGTCCCCTGATGCGACGACAGAGCATGTCAAGCAGGGCACCGCCGGCAGAAAGGTTTCGCGCACGGACGTGCGGTTCACGGTACCCTCACTGACTGAGCTCTGCTATCGCGTTCTCCTCGCGCCTGCCGCACCGGCGTACTCCAACGCGCGTCCCCAGACTGTTCTCGAGGCCTACTACTCGCTCCCGCTCTCAGGCACGGGTGCGTACCCGACGTCGGTCATGGAGGTTCTACGCGCGTGTCTCCCAGCTGCCGTCGCGAAACCGGCTCAGGCGACGACGTCTCCCGCAAAAAAGGCGCGCAGAGACGGGACGGGCTCCGTGCATAGGCCGGAGCACCCTGCGGTGTCTGGCTTGCAGGACAGCACCATTGACGATGAGGATACGCCGCCCAGCATTGGCGTATGCCCGTCCCCTCTGCATCGTACAGCGCAAGGGGAGTGGGTGGGCGGACGGGTGCCTGTCTTTGTGCAGCACGCGGAGGAGCGCTTCACGTGGGAACGTGTTGTCGCGGGCGTGGACATTGGCTCGGCGGACGGCGTGGACGGCGTGCCCGTGAGGTGGAGGGGATGTGGACGAGGGTGTCTCGACTTCCTGGACGAGGCCGCCGAGGGTGTGGAGGAGGGTAGCAATGAAGACGTCGAGATGAGTGTCGACGAGGTGCAGGAAAACGCAAGTGGGTCAACCGGTGTGCGAGCCGTCGTCATCGGTGAAGGGGTGGCCGATATGGAAGACTTTTACTGAGGAACGACGCGTGGAATAATCACGAAATGCATGTACGGATATGGACACGCAAAAACGGCCGCATCATTCCTTCCATACTTTGTCAATCATGTGTACGATACGGTTCAACGGCATGGATGTATGTGCATGCTTATGCTTGGGCTATGGTACAGGTACTCATACAAGTGCTCGTATAGCGTCCAACATTTCTATATGTATTCTAGCTTCTGTTATTTCAATCGCTCCTCGTGCCTATCACCGGACTCGATATCCTGGGATTGAGTTTATAAGAGTGTGACGGGAGGGTACAGAGATAACCCACCACAAGTTCGACGACAGATGATAACTGATCGCCATAAGTGCTCTTTTCCGATGGAGTAATTGGCATGCTTGATGTCTGAAACGGTATCCATCAGCGTGATCCTGTTATATTACTCTGCGAAGACTTACCGAGGTCGTATTCGTGGATGCGTAAATCGCTGTCCACCCTGCGCTCGACTCGGTTTGGATAGGAAGCTCTCGCGGGAACGAGAGCCATGACTGGGAGTCGGTAGGCGTGTCGCCAGTTCTCGGATGTATTCCGCGCCCGCAGCGACCGAAGGCAGAATAATCGAGTGTAAGCGGCTTCTTCATCTGCTCTAGAACTACTTCGCGATGATTGAGGCTGTTACGGAAATGAATGAGTTGCCAATCGGATATTGCCTAGGATTCGTAAGGTAACGCACGATGCAACGAGAGATACTAGGTACACTGATGGCAGAATTATGAGCAGCGCCTGACGTAACCATTGAAAGAGGACTTACAATTGGCGATTTGTATGTAGAAGGGTATGTAAAGCAGCGAATTCGGCATTGCGAGAAACTTCCCGATCGTCAGGAGATGATATTTCGCCGGCATGGCGGACCACTCACCACTATTAAACAGACGATGCCAATAACTCTGCATCGCGCGCCATGAGCGACTTGTGAGATATATGACATGAACGATCGATATTTAATACTCACGTTGGGAAGAGAGCTGCAAGTAACATTAGTCATTGATAAAAGATGAAATTCCGCAGCTATCGCGCACGCACCAGTGTTGACAGAGTACAGGATGAGCAGGTTTATCACCGAGTTTGTCCTATAATTTCCGCGCATGCCTTAAATGGAACCGTGCGACGAAACTGCAGGAAGCACATACCGTTGCATACCTGTCCTGGAATTATTCAAGCAGGCCACAAGCATGGCCACAAGCAGCACATCTGCCGCAGTGCCGAGCGCGAACATAGCAATCCAAATGCGCTGCAAGCGAATAACAGATCTGAATTAGCGCTCTCACGGAAGTTAGATTCAACGCGTTGACATACCCGAACGGGGGGCCTTCCTGGACGATTGAGACCTATAAACCTGTAGACTGCGAGTGAGCCTGAGGAACGCCAACTCGAAATCTATGGCATGGACGTACAATTGTACGGTGATAACTACAGGAGAGCGTCAGCAGGATCAGGCTTATAACGAGCGTGATGTCACATACCGAGACCTCCCGCTGTGATGCGGGTAAATGTGAGACAAATTTGTGTGCTGTCAACTAAATGGCCCACCGAAATCCACGAGTATAAGTGCTACCTAAAGCGCAGAGACCGTCAGTGCCGTGATATCTTAAGGTAAATTGTACAAACAGTTAAGACTAATAATGCCTTGAGGAGCAAGTTGAGCTCATGTTTAGATCGGTACACTAGGCCGTCGTGTCCTTTTAGCAAAACGTATTGTGGACGAGTGTGGGACTTACGCCTGCGCACGCGGTCCAAAAACATTCTATCATAGACATTTAGCTAGCGCATAAGCTGGATCGATGAGCAAACTTACAGCCGTACGAGATTGACAACAAGGCCCTAGCCCCTTCGTTAGTGGCACGCCATTACGGGTGAAATTTGACACACTATTATCGTAGAAAATAGCTGAAGTGAGGAGTCAGCATGGGTGTAGTAGGATGTCAGATTAGTGTCAAACATACGCAAACACTCCTAAGGGCATGATCAGTAAAGCGAACGGCTTGGAAGATGTAGACAGTGCTTACCATGGGCTTGTTTCTAACGCGGCGGAATTCGGGTAATTCGAAATAGTGTAGAAATAGAGAGCGTGTATTGAAACGGCTAGGCAAGAAGTGCAGAGTACCCTGCGGGTTCAATAATACAATTAGCCTCGTTGCGATCGCATCCGATTTTGCAGACGTGAACTACCAAGCGATGAACGTCTGTCAGGAGAATCATCATGTCAGTGCTGATAACAACCGACGGTATATTTGCACCCACCGTTGCTCTTAGTGACTTCCTGTCACCTTGATATCTTCTTAGGTAGCGAAAGGTCAGAGTTGTGGCCATTCCATATGTCCTGCTCGGCAGTTCAATAACTCAAGATACAGAAACCGGCGAAGCCAACCTACACTGATTGAATCATTACGCCAAAGTACATCCCGCCAAGAGACGAATGTAAGAGGCCTGTGGGCATGAGCGTTCCGCTGACGTGACTCATGCTTGAGCGAAGATGCGCTTATGTTGATGGGGGGTTGAGGATGTAGGAGAGAGAAAGTGTTGTACGTCGCGCTGTCGTGAATATATGGCATAGCGGGTTTGCGGGAATCGGCCTGTGGCAGTTCCGAAGCCGGACAGACATTGTCGCGAGGATGCAAGACCAAAGTGCGGAGAGGACTCTCAAAACGGTGTTTCCGCGCGGAAGCAAATGTTTATGCTCGTCCATGCCTTGGCTTGCTTACTGAACGTCGGCGACGTCAGTTAGTCCACCTCTTCGGTAGTGACACGTCGGAAAACCGGGGTTGGACGTTCTTGGTCCTTGACGATCCGGTTCAAACAGGACGGTTTTGAATGGAATCCGACGATTACGTCATCAAGCTGTACGCACAGCAAGCCTGAGCTTCTGCAAGTCGGGTTTTCACTAACAGGTACCTATCAACACACAACGTACCAATTTGAACGTCGAAGAGTGAGATGACGGTACTTCAGCGCTAAGTAAGTAGTATCACACCTTTCCAGATTGGGTTACACACCTTCCTTTTATGGCAAGTCTCAAGATCAAGAAGGCTGCATAAAGGGAAGCTCTTAGGGCGCGACAAATGCTCACAAATGTAGCCTTCGCTTCGTTCCGACCTTCACCTCTAAGGACCAGGATACAGTGGATAATCAAACCCGGCATGTCAAGGCAGTGCCGAATCGCACGTTTGGGACCAAATGAAATGGGGATGGTTTTAACAGCGCAAGTTACACGAAGTGAGTCAAACCTAATGGCCCATTTGCTTCAGGCACTCGACACTCAGTCATATTTTGACGTTACCTTCCTAAACACAACCCCTTGAACGGGATTAACTCAATGTCCTTCAAGCACAACCAATAATCCCGTACCAAGCATTACCCTATGTTACAATGTCCACGCAGTCGCAGCACGACAACGATAGCACAGCGAAGATCGAACGCATTAGTTACGATTGTCTGGGTTCCACCACCGCAGTCCGTCCATCAAGGCGAGCATGTATCCGTCATGAGCACCACCATTATAATAACCAAGCGAGATGCGACAACATCAGAGCAGGAATGCGCCCATGATCGCAGCAGCAAAAACGCTGATCAGCGAGATGCAAGGGCGACTGAGAGACGGCACAGCAGCGCCAGACACGCGGTCTGTGCCGGTGCTCACACTCGTCGCGCTGACGGCTGCAGCCACAGACCCGATAGTCGGGCTAGGTGCGGCAGCGGCCTTCCCGTTCATGGCAAGGGCCGTATCGGAGAGTCGGGCGAAGCCGACCGCAGGAGGGTTGTAGCTGAAAACTGAGTACACATTTTTCTGCACGCAGAGATCAGCACGATCGATACGTATGAACTGGCGCAGGGAAGATACTCACGAGGAATGTGTCGCCGACAATCCACGGAGGCGCTGTTGTGCCCGAATTGTCGACCTCAAAGAAGGCGCCAATGCACGTCTGACCGTCGGTTGTTGACGTGAACTCGAAGTCCGCGGCCGAGATGGGCCAGGCTATCGAGCTTGATCCGAACTTCAGCGTTACCTCCACGGTGTTCGAGCAGGGGTACGTGTAGTACCCCTCGAGATCGCCTGTACCTGCCGCACTGCCCGGAATCTGCGCGTAAATCTCGGAAATCACGCTCTGAGGCCCGCCAACGAGCGTCGTGCCCGTGTCAATGGCGGCGTACGACGAAGAGCCCGATGGCAAAGTGACAGAGTTGCCTTGGACTGTGATGGCTGCAACAATCAAAATATTGTTTAGGCTTCCACAAATTTCTCAAAGACTATTGCATCACTCACCACTCAGCTGCTGTATCCAGTAGCCGACTTGGCCTGAAGGAATATCTTGGTAGTCAATGTCGCCCGTGAACAAGCTCGCGTTCGTTGCGCCAATAGTGAACGTGCCTCCGGGCTCCAGGGTCTGCACGCTCGAGTCGTTGTTGTACCGTGTCAGCTGGAACGCGAACAGAGGCTGCGTGAGCGTATCATTCGACGACGCGAGGGCCTCCCAAAACGGCGTCGCGCCCGAGGACGCGATCTGCTGCCATGCGAGACCCATCAGACCTGACACGGGTGCGGACAACACGTTGTTCGACACTTCGTTCACGGTCGCGAACGTCTGCGAGGTGACTTTGAAGCCGGCCATTTGTACAGTGTCTTGTGCGAGGGTCCCCTCGGCCTCGCCCGAATCGTAGGTAATCGAGAACGTCTTGTTGAGGTCCTTGAAGGTGGAGGAAGAGGAGGGATTGAACGTGGTTATGCCATTGGGAATATCAGAGGTGCCGCTGGTGGTCTCAGATGCGAGCCACAAGTCTCTGCGCAGCACATGAACATTTCCCTGCAGCTATGTTATGAAAAATACTTACGAAGAACCCGTATCGAGGATGATATCAAATGAAACAGGCGGTGTCCCCACGGCAAGAGAGCCGAAGAAACTGAATAGAACACGTCAAATATGAACGGTTCAAACATAAACGCGAACGCACGTTGAGTCCGCATCTTCATTAGTGATCCTGAGTGGCAACTGATCAACAAGAACAAGTAAAATAAGGCATAGCAACTCACAAGTTCATTCCGCTCGCCCGCTTCTTATTCTTCGCATGTCCAATGCCATACTTGGCCTCCAGCGCCAATTTCCGTCTCCTGAGCGACGCGCCTAGATCTGACATGCTGCGACGTTGGGGCGCCCTGCGCGAGAGACCGATAGACTTGGTTGAAATGACATATGGAGCGGGCGCAGCCAGAGAGTCGGGAAGGAGAGACAGCAGACATGAGACTGCAAGGGAAAGGGGGATGAGATGCATTGTTATGGCGGTGAGTTGGCGTGACTAGGGTATCGGATTAAAAGGCTGAGCGTGCCGAGTGAGCGACGGTCCAGAAGGAGAGAAAGAGAAAGCTGGAATGACGGGTGCAAAGACAAGAGGACACTGCGCGCTGCGCCTTGAGCGGTCAGGAAATCCCAAAAGTCCGTAGGCAGTCGTCACAGCCTGGAGCCACGGCCGAAATGATGCGCGAACCCGCACTGCAAGCCGGCAACGTCGGCACTGACGGAGATGAGGATGCACGGGACTGAGGCCGGCGAGAAGGGCTTGCCTGCAAGAGCGAGCGAGGAAAGCGGAAGACGAAACGCAAAACAGCCAAGCACGCAGGCTATGAGCTAGTGACCTGCACCTCGTGAAACAAGAACACTTCCAACCCTATGCACCGCCCTTTTCCCCCATACGATCCCCGCCACAATCGTCCCACAATCCCGGCCGGCATCTCGGCAAATTGCCATTTATGGCATCCCAGTTCAGACTGCGGTCCAGGCGCAGCAATCCGCAGTTCGCGCAGCTGTGGCGACGCGGGACTTACGTTAGGTGTTATTTTGAGTCTATGGTCGTCGAAGCTAAAAGGGGGAGGGCCGGGTAGAAAGGTGTAGTGTGTTTGTGTCCGTGGGGTATATAAACGTCAGTTTGCGATGTGGCGTCGACCTCGAGTTAAGTCATCATGCCCAAATTGCAAATTCGAGACGTCATAGCTGTGCTTCACAGATCGTTTACCACCGTGTAATTCCAAACCCCTGGCTGTTCGACACCACCTTCCGGAGTCTCTTCGTAAGATATGTCATGAATTACTCACTCTAGCTGTGTCATCCAGTGGTACAGTCATACCGAGCTCGAAAATAGGAGACGTTTGCAACCTAGCAGCGTCTACATGCTGTACATCTTAATCTGATTTTTCATCTGGTCAATGAGAATGTACATTGATATATTAACAAGACTTACTGCATTCATGATAGACCTGACCAATCTGGTGCAGCAGCGGTGGTGATAAGCCCTAAGGTACTGCAAGGGGGTTGCCACATCCGGAGACCACAGGTCAAGCCGCGTTAATTCCCATATCATGCTCACAAGCTAGCCAAAGAGGCTTTAGAGAGGAGATGCTAGGTCCCAGATGTCTTACTTGGTGCTCCTTAGTCAAGGTCGACTGCGCCTTGTCTTGGCCGAGCCGAGGGGTGCTTGCGCACTGTAGTCAGACTGACCGAACATTGAAATGAGGTGTTCGTCTGAGTCAGCGGGCCCTGGGACCAGGTGGGATAGCCAAGCCAATTGTCGATCATGAGATCAAGATACCCTTGGACCTCTCATTCACCAGCACTAGCTTGGCACCCTTGAACAAACGAATGCGTCCGGTATGTCCAGCCACCGCGCGCTCTGGGGAGTGCATTGTGTTGGAATCGTGGTTATCTATGTCCAATCCATTGAGCTGAGCTGAATCCGAGGCGGCTGCACCGCGAGAGCACGAATACGTGTACCGCCACGCAGCGAGCACGTTCCTGATCTGTGTTGAGTATGGCGCGTCGTGATACACCTTGATATGGTCCACGGAGAGTAGGTTGTGCGGTCGTGCGTCGGTAGCAGTTCCCGTATTTCGTGAGTGTGCGCCAGACGAGTGGGTATCCTGGGCATGCCCAGCTGAGGGAAACGAGGACGCAGACCGACCAGTGTGGGACGCGGATGCTGCGTGGAAGGACAGAGACAGAGGCCCCAGCGTACACGCCGACCGAAGAGAGAGCAGAAAATTCCAGAAGGCGGCCAGCGCGTCGGCGGTCCATGTTATATCAGATCTACCTTCGACGTTCATGTCGTCACAGCCACCGCCAAGCGGACAGGGCAATAGCAATTGTTGGTCTTTATGTTGTTCGGGTTCGCCTTGCGCCACTTTTGTACTGAGCATACAAGCAGAGGAACAGTCCCATGGCAGGAATCCACGCACAGGGACAATCCACGCAGCTCGAGCATATGGGTCCTCGAGGTAATCTTTCAGAGACCCAGCCGAGTGTGGCGAGATGGGCCGAGTTTTCCTCGGCGCATTGAGGCCCGCGGAATCAACAATAGGGGTCTGCAATGAGCGCAGCTTGGAGGGCGAGGGTAAGAAGTGTGGCTACATAGTGTGAATGCGTTGAGGCATGGTATACAAGAAGTGCACCATACTCACTTGAGGGAGCGCTGTGTAGAGGCTATCATCGTCGAGCCGTCGACGTTTCCTCGGAGGTTCTTCGGTCTCCACAAGAGGCTTGCCCAAGTCAGTACTCGCTCGCCTCTTTACAGTCTCGACAGCCGGAGCCGGTCTCACTATATGGTTATCCTCTGCAATATCTCGCGCCGGCAGGCGCGGTGGCTGATAACCTTCCTTCCATACGCTATCAACGCTAATGTCTTCGAACTCTTCCAGTTCACTGGTTAGAAAGAGCTCTTCTTCATCAACGGCAGCGCCCCACTCTTTAAGCTCAGGATAGTGTATATGCCCATGCCATGACGAATCTGACGCAACTCTGGGAGGTGGCTTGGAATACACGAAGCACGACCCATGGTTGCCTGTACAGAACGACTTGTAAGTATATAATTGAATATCAGTGACCGAGCTGACTTAATTGCGCAGTATCTGATGAGTATTTTGGCTCATACCAAACTGCAATATCGGTTGCTGCATTGTACAGCCGACGACCAGCTTCAAGTAGGTGCTGTGAGGATGCCAAGTCGTCATCCAGCCTCGTCCAATGGTGTATTGTCAGATCTGGGTGTCGGTCCTGTGTCTGTGTATTGTACATGAGAGTTTCACACCTTATATGCGCGAGGCAACGTCAGGTAAAGTCGGAAGATTCAAGAGAGGGCCAGCCACTTAGACGCGTCTCGTCACGTTCTAGGGCGCGTCCAAGCACGTGCCCCTCAGAAGCCGACGCGAAGAATTTCATGATATTCTGATGCTGAGACGCGTCTGGCTCTGCTATCTCGGTTACTCGACCTCAACTCTCCTACCCTTTGCACAACAAAATGACTAGGACCAAGGTCGGTATAATACCGCTGCTCACGCACCTTGTCACTAAACACCAAAACAGAAAGCAGCTCGCCGAGGACGAGCCTGGAGAGCAACCGGGGGCGATGTAAACATGGGAGACCGCACGGACGACGCATACAGGTCTAGCGTAATAAAAAGCGATGACATGCACAATGAGCGTTTTGAGAAGTATTACAAGGCACAGAAGATCGTCTCTGACGAGGAGTGGGAGCCGTTCATGGAATCCTTGCGGAAACCGTTGCCGACTACATTCCGTGTTGCTGGAAGCCGACAGTATGTCTAACACTTTTTACGACAAGGCACTTCATTGAGTTACACTACACCGTCTCAGGGCGGCCAGGCTTCTGAACGACACCATCAGGGACACATACGTCCCCCATCTCGCCGATGTCGTCTTCGAAGGAGAATCAGTCTCGCCGCCTGTACAATTATCATGGTGCGTCGCCCACACTGCATAGGAATATCAAAAGCTTGATATAGGGCTAGGTATCCCGAAGGTCTGGCCTGGCAATTTGATGTGCCCAAAAAAGTGCTACGCAAGTCCCCGGAATTTAAGAAGTTCCACAATTTCCTTGTCTTCGAGACGGAAGTGGTATGCCTGGTATACTTTGATGGCGAATAGACACGTTTCTCATGTGTTAGTAGGGCAATGTCTCCCGTCAAGAAGCCGTGAGTATGCTGCCCCCGCTATATCTCGAGGTCGAGCCCCATCATAGGGTGTGTGCTGTTCACCTTGCATAGCAGCTAAGAACTCACACGGAATTCTAGGTCATTGACATGTGTGCGGCCCCGGGCTCTAAGGTAGGATGCTCGTGCTCGAGACTCCCGTTTATACTTATCAGCGCAAGTGAAGACGGCACAACTTCTTGAAGCCCTCCACGCGCACGACTCAATCACCTCATCATCCTACCCCACCGGTCTCCTCATCGCCAACGACAGCGATCACAAGCGGACGCACATGCTGATCCACCAGTCGGCCCGCCTTCCCTCTCCTGCACTCATGGTGACGAATCATGACGCATCCATCTTTCCCGCAATCAAAATCCCATCGGAGCAGACGACGTTCCCATCGAGCACGAAGCCACGCGTCGCAGCGAAAAAGCAGTATCAGCTTCTGTTCGACCGTATCCTCTGCGACGTGCCGTGCAGTGGGGATGGGACATTAAGGAAGAACCTCGGGATTTGGAAGCACTGGCAGCCCATGGATGGCAATGGTCTTCATTGGTAAGCTACGCTGCAACAAATTCAATAGGTGAATGCTCATGATATTCCAGTCTTCAGCTCCGCATTCTCCAGCGAGCTATGCGAATGCTTAAGAAAGGCGGACGCATTGTTTACTCTACTTGCTCTCTGAACCCGGTGGAAAACGAGGCTGTCATTGCGACCGCTTTGATGTCTATTCCGGGTGAATAAACGTGTTTTCTGTTTGACATTTACTGAAGCTGATGTCTTACTGCTTTACGGCCAATAGGCTTCGAACTCATTAACATGTCAAATCACTTACCTCGTCTCAAACACCGTCCCGGTCTGACGACTTGGACGCCAACCGTAGATCGTAACATCACGACAGATTTCGTGACGTACGATGACTATGTCAAGTCTCTACCAGAGGACAAACGCGCGGAAAGCAAGATGCTCGAGTCTCACTGGCCGCCATCAGCCAGCGAAGTCGACAGCCTGAACTTGACACGATGGTCAGCCAACACATTCTACTGTTCTGTGGTAGTACCTGACGATCAGTACACTCTAGCATCCGGATCTACCCTCATCTTCAGGACACTGGCGGCTTCTTCATTGCGGTCCTTCAGAAAGTCCCGCCAAAGTCTGATGTCAGCCGCTCATCGTGCGTGTCTCAGCTTCTAATCGTTCATGGCTTTCTCTGACATCTAGTCTATAGCGAGGGAAAGCGACAGGCGGACGCCGTGGAGGGACTCGAGACGTCTGGCGTGAAGAAATTCAAGCTCGATATCTCTTCGACGCCGACAGAGACAGATGTTGTACAACAAACAGACGATGGTGATCAGGCCGAGGATGACGAGGTTCTGGAAGAGCCCGCCACAACCACAGGCGTCGCGTTGCAACCGCCCGCTTCATCAACAGATCCTGCGCAGTTCAAGCAGCAGCAGAGAGGGAAAAAGGGCAAGGGCAAGGGGTCTGACGGAGGCGGGACACACTTTAACGAAAACCCATACACCTTCGTCTCCCCTGACGACCCGCTCCTCCAGACATGCATGTATGTCTCCATGTTTCTCCTGCACCCGACGGTGCTGACCGACCATACAGCTCGCAGCTGCGCCTCAAGCCCGACTTCCCCGCCTCCAACATCCTTGTGCGTAACCCCGGCGGCGAGCCCGTGCGCTCGCTCTACATGACGAACGACATCGTCAAGCAGATTGTGTTACACAACGACTACACGCGCATGCGCCTCATGACGTGCGGCACGAAGGTGTTCGCGAAGCAAGAGGGCGCCGGTGCGAAGCGGGAAGGCGCGGAGATGCAGTTCCGCGTGCTTAGCGAAGGCCTGCCTGTCGTGCTACCGCACATCGAGCCCGAGGCGATACTACAGGCGGACGTCGCGACGCTCAGGGTCATGATGGAGTCATACTACCCGCTGTGTACGAGCTTCCCGGCTCCCTTCAAGAGCTTGCTGCAGTCGAAAGGTGTGCACATTCGACATCTCTGAATTCAGTCTCTAATCGCTATCAACGGCTCTAGCTAGCAGTAGATGTTATATCGTGCGCTTCCGGCCGGGGCAAGCGGACAACGTGACGTAAGCTTTCCCTCGTCTTGTGCATCTTTTAAGAGCACCGCTCACGCTTTCACATAGGCTGACGCACGAATTTGTGCTTCCTATATGGAAGTCTAACAAGTCAATAACACTGATGCTCGACAAACGGGCAAAAAGGTACGTCTTGACCGCGTTTGCATGAAGCCATTCCGAGGCTCATGTTGTCATACCACGTAGTGCTCTTAGTCTTCGAATTTTCGAGGAAGATATTACAATGGCAGGACAAGATACATTTCAAAAGAAGGCCAAGGCTTCTGGGTCAACTAACAAAATTAGCGAAGAAACCGTAGCGTTGGAACCCACGGACAATACCATCGAGAACGACATGAGCATAGCAGAATGACCTGCACCGCCTGTACGAGATTCGTAACTATATTATGGCATAGCCTTAACGTCCATATTGCCGAAACCGGTTACAACGGTAAAAATGTCAGATTAGGGGAAATGTGCGGTACATATGATACACCTGTTATACAGCTCTAGATCCTCAACAGATAACAGTATGTAAATACAATCATGATCGCTCGCCACGAAGTCGACGCGCCAATGCAAGGTCTTTTGGTTGGATAGTGACACGCTTGGCGTGGATGGCAGCGAGGTTGGTGTCCTCAAAGAGTGAGACAAGATATGCCTCTGATGCCTCTTGGAGAGCCATCACAGCAGATGATTGGAAGCGGAGATCGGTCTGAAAGCAGCGAAGTGAGACAGTGGCTAATGTAGTCTCACCAAAGAAACATACCTTGAAGTCCTGAGCAATCTCACGGACCAGACGTTGGAAGGGGAGCTTGCGGATCAGGAGCTCAGTTGACTTTTGGTAACGACGAATCTCCCGGAGGGCGACTGTTCCGGGACGGAACCGATGAGGCTTCTTCACACCGCCAGTTGCCGACGACTAGTAGAGGCAGAAAATAAGGCAATTGATTAAGGCAATTGATATTTGAAAAAATCCAAAGCTCAAAAACTTACCATGGCCGTCTTACGGGCTGCCTTAGCTGCAATTTGCTTACGAGGTGCCTTACCTGGAATAGCGACGATGTTAAGACTACGCCGGATAGCAACTAACAGAGAAGGCCACATACCACCAGTAGACTTGCGGGCAGTTTGCTTAGTACGAGCCATTGCTGATTGATTTGAATTTGGGCTGTTTGAAGAATTTGTGGCGATGAATGTGGTGGAAGGCGATAGACGGATGTTAAGTTGGGGAGGGCACTTATATGCGGTCTCGCCCTGACGCGCCACGATCGGGCACACGTGGAATTAGCCGCGTTGAATCGCGTTCAACAAAATAAGGTTTGACACGTGATCGCGTCTGGCACTCTTTCTCGCCACAAGCGCGTCCAATATATAAGTAGTCTTTCTTACTGCCTCTAAACCTCCACTTACGTTCCCCGCACTTGCAATACCAAACCTACTACCTCGCAAACCTCTTATCATTCTCATATAACAATGTCTGGTCGTGGAAAAGGTGGCAAGGTAGGTTTTTGTGTAACATCACTTGATACATTTCTCAAGTTTTATGGTCTCTGCGATAGGGTCTCGGAAAGGGTGGTGCCAAGCGTCACCGCAAGATTCTTCGTGATAACATCCAAGGTAGGGTTTTCAGATAGTGATATGCCGATTAACCTAACCTTTCCTGCAGGTATCACAAAGCCCGCTATCCGTCGGCTTGCTCGTCGAGGGGGTGTCAAGCGTATTTCTGGTCTTATCTACGAGGAGACTCGCGGTGTTCTCAAGATCTTCCTCGAAAATGTATGTGCCACGGCCTTCTTAGGTCAAAGCCTTCCTGACGTGTTGCTATCCAGGTCATTCGCGATTCTGTGACATACACTGAGCATGCCAAGCGGAAAACCGTCACTGCTCTCGACGTCGTCTACGCTCTCAAGCGGTCAGGGCGGACCCTCTACGGTTTCGGTGCCTAAGCTGTCTAGGGTATTCTGGCGTATTCTCGATTACTGTATCAGTATAATGTAACTTATAGTTTTGTTGTACGCTTTCCGGAGATTCTGCACGGGCAATGATCACTCGTATTGTCGGATTTGGGTGTTCGATCTTATGCTGTATCGAGGAGGATGTTGAAATTGGTGACGCGTTGAAACTCCAGAAGTTGAAGCACCTCGTCGCCAAGTCGCGTAGCCGTTAGGAGACAAGATTAGCTGATCAGCGTGTTCAATTTTTGCAATGTCTCGGTAGGCGGAAATGGACACAATGACCTGGTTCGTGCCGCTGACTGTCGAGAATGCTGGAGGAATGACGGAGTCAATAGCTTAGATGATTAGATAGCTCGTTGGACGCACCCTTTGATACACAGTCGCAACTACGCTATCAGCGCTCAGTCGCGCTGATCTGCTGTAATGCATAATCCACCCAAACAACCCCACGAAGTCCATATGCATCATGAGAAACGAGATATTATGTAGAATCCCCTGTGTAGCCAGCCCATGCCTATGCATTATCACTAAATATGAATGATGAGCTATGCGAATACAATGCGTGCGAGGTGACCCTAGGGAAAGGCAGTCATGATTGTCTTCCCTCCAACCCTCATTGTTGCGCATCGCGCGTGATATCTCGTCAGTGCCAACTGCACGACCTGCAATCGTTGCAGTGCGTGTAGCTCCCCGCTGTTCTTCTTGATCGCTTTCGCGAGCACAGATAGATAGTCATCGCTGAAGCCTTGCGCGGACCGTATGGTGATCTCCTCCAGCCTGTGGAGCAACATAGTTGCATCTTCCGATGTGAACAACATCAGATCAACTGGTTAAAGAATGTAAGGACAATAATCGCACATAGATAATTGCAGTACACTTACGATTCATCAACAAATCAATAGCGTCCGAGAGCACCACAGCCCACCACGACTTCGGCACGAGGTCCTCCCGGAACATCGAGACCACATCGTTGGCCGCAGCCTTTAGCGATCCTCTCGCGTAGTTCTGGTGAAATTGTGCGAACCGCACTGCGAACATCAGTCGATAGACGAACACCGCATTGGCGCTATCATTTGCGCGGAGAGCTTGTAGTGAAGGAGCAATCCTCGCAACCAGACTCCCGAATCTCTCCTTGCCTATAGCATGTCCGCCCTCAGTCAGTTCAGTCAGTCCATGCGAACAGCAAGATGGCACTGTACCTGACGCGACATATTCGTCCAATATACGGTTGACTGCACGACCCAGGCCCGGCCAGTCTTCAGCCGACGCATAATATGACACCGCGAGCGCGTAATCTTTCTCTTGCATGAACGTCTGCGCCGCGATGCGACATATCGCCCTCCGTGTTGCCTCCCGCCCGTGCTCAGCGCATGCTGCGCTCACCTCCTTCAATACGCCCGCAAGAGTTCCCGCACGGATTCTTGCACTTTCCTCCTCGGTGGCCGTTCCGCCACGCGGTGGTTGTAGCCTTAGCGGCACGCGCATCAACATCTCATCAGCCATTCCCTCGCCAATGCCGCCGCAGGTATATAGGTAGTCAACAATATGCCGCCAGAGAGTCGGGTCCGAACGCATATAGTCGACGTAGGCCAGCACGCAATGATCTCGTAAAGTAAGTCCAGCACTTCGGCTATGGTCAGCTTATGTTATGGGCAGGAGCGAAAGACGACCTACTCGTCCTGTTCTTTGTCTATGATGTCCAGCGGCTCCAGCATGTCAGCCAGATGTACCGCAAGCCAAACATCCATTCGCAAAGCTTCGGAAATTGCCTCCTTCCCGTCGCATAGAAAAAGGGCCGAGTGAATTAGATCCTCAGAGTTGGTGGGGTCTGCGGGCATCTCGTCAAGTATTGTGGTGGCGATGCGTCTGTCACTGACTGTCAGCGAGTGTCGATAGGGCCAAAACACACAGACGTACGTGAAATCCAACCTGCGAAGTGTTGGGTTCACGTAGATGCACCACAGGGCACACATTTCCCTCCAATCGGCACCCACTTCTCTGCAGACTTTGATCGACATATCGACGTGGCCCGCTAGCACTCCGACGATGCCACTGAAGCGATCCCACCAGTTTTCGAACTCGTCTTGGCGTTCTTCATCTGGGACTGTGGCAAGCTCTAGTTGTAGAGCCTTTATTTGGTCGCGCCACTTCCACGATTTGACAGAAAAATCACGCTCAGCAGAGAACTGATTTAAACGCGGGTGCTCCTCGACCAATGTCTTCAATTGCTGGGCAAAATTTGCAAGGTGCCTTGATGAATGCTTCGAGAGAACTTCGAGGAAGAACGTGGAAGCTTTCGCAAGCCCCCTCATTATGGCCCTTCCCAGTGCGTCAGTTGGGGTTATAACGTTGCAGGACCAGAACGGCATCACCTTGTGAGATACGGCCAAAACGCTTCGTCCTCCCATGGCCGGTCGAGATTGCTCAGGTGGTCGCCCTCCTCTGATGTTGGCTCGACATAATGTGTATTCAACCACTCCATGAGGTCATCTCCCATGGGGATGTCGTTTTGCTCGGGCGTGTACAGGACACTGAACAGATCCCAACATGAGTACAGCTTGCGGTAGTGCTCTGCATCCAGTTGGGTCGCCTCGAGGGGAGCCGGTTGCTATGTCCATCAGCAACACCCCTGCGCAGGAAATGTGAACGTACTCACAACGCAATGTAAACAGCACTCCTTGCAGAAGAGGATGTAGTCGCAGGAGAGCTTGTGCAGTGCGCTCATTACTGTGTGATCCCTTTGTCTGGACGATACATCAGCGGTGCACAAAATTATAAGTCATGAGCCTATACATTTCTACCCCTTTGGATGGGATATGCCGCTTGAGATTTTGCATCGCGCTGAATATCACGGAGGTGTCTACGATGAACTGAAGCATGTCAGCTGAGATGCCGAGATAATACAGGACCACAATCCTATATGTGATATCTGGAGGAGTTGAAACTGAAAGTGCATGAATCTAACCCTGTGCAAGCCGTATATTCGCTTCCTGAAGGGTCACAGGCGGCACCCATGGCGGTGGCCGGCGGTGCTGCCAATACTCAAGGGGAAGCACTTACAACACGCCTCTCTGATGCTGGAGCGATATGTCCCTTCGCGAAATAGATGTCCGAAGTTGTCGCATCTCGTGGCCGCGAACCTTGTGGGTCGCCCTGAGACAGTCGAGCTCAGGTTAGCAGCATAAGCTATGGTGAGACGGACATACATTCAGCGCTGCATATACAGCTACGGTATCGTCCAACGGTGACATTTTCACGTTCAACAATCCTTGGGATCGTGTAAAGTCCTCATTCTTGCCGCGCTTGAAAAGTGGCGGAACCAAGTGTGTGATGCCTCCGAAAGCCTCCATTTCGAATTTGTGTGTATTCGAGAGTCGCAGAGAATCAGCAGCGAAGAGCAGAGTTATATTGTGGAAGTCGTATTGAATAGCGACTATCTAGCCGTGAGTTCAAGAAGATAGGGTGGCGGCGTAAAGAACTACGCGTTCTGCGCATAGCAGTTGTGCGCGTTGATGAAGGGCACAATTGTCACGTGCGCGTGACGGTTGCGTTACAGACGCGTCTCGTCACATTCTTACCATGAAAACCGGCGTTCATCTCCCGTTAGGTAGACCTTTAAATATTATAGCCTGTTCATACGAGTAGGACGATCATAATAGTGCGGTGTGCATGTTGAATGTTCTGCTTCACCGACATAGGCTATGAGGCTTCCATGTAAATACTATACAGGCTTGAAAATCAAATATATTGGAGTAGCAGGGAACAATATGATGGTGACCTGTGGTGAAGAAGCTGCAGCCCTTTTCAAGACACGTTCAATCTGCAGAGTTTGATTTTACTCCACGGAGCTTGACATGACAATGGATATACGTCTCGAATTCTTAGACATCTGCAGAAAGGATCGAGAGTGTAGGCTGCGAGGCGCAATGCAATGCACAAGCCTCTAAGGGCAGCGGCCTTCTGCGTGAATCGTCGATCCTCATCGGCGATACGTATACGCACAACATTCTGTCGCTAGTCTGTATCTGCTGAAGACCACCCGTTTATAAGTTTGAAGTAGCCAATGCGACAGCGACACTTCAGCGAGGTTGTTCCTTGCGACTTCTTTTACCGGGTACGAATCAACGTCAGCCCTCAGACACGCCCATTGGCGCGCCACCTGAAAAACAGACTGACGCAACATTACTCACAACGACAACATAATATTTACTGAGCATACTCCTATCCATCTCCACAAGGGCGGCATGTGCATACCCATCACGGGAGGTTCGGGTATGAAGCAGTATCGCGATCGAGAACCCCCGAGAAAGCAGAATTCTGCTCGCTAGGGAATGCCTCTGGACGTGCTCGGCACACAGGAAGAGGGAAGGATCGTGCACCGGAGATAACGATTAGGATAATATATACCTGGATGACTGTATAGACTATTCCATGATTGCAATCGATAATGGACGCCTCAGAGGGATTCCTGCCGAAGTCTGGAACACGGAAGAGAACGGTAAGTCCCGAACAGCGGTGAGCCTTTGCAATGAAACAACATCGTAGCATGTCCTGCAACAACCATATTATTTCGGTTCCTACCTCCAGAGCTCCAAGCTGAAGAGTTACTTATTCGCGTGACGTATGCCAGTCCTTACAAGGTTCGGCATGCCCGGTATGCATTTCTGGGAAACTTGCGATTGCGACACGCGATGCCCAGGCCCCTCATATCCCGCGCCTTCTCTGCACCAAATTTCAAAGCTGCAGATTAGCCACGGACGTCAATTCAGCTGTGTGCGGAAGATAGCACGACTCACTAACAGCGTCCAACGATTCACGACTTATGCCCCCATGCACTCGTCACGTAAGGCCATATCCAATGGGTAGCGTGTTCTTGGTTGATTACACACCGTAAATCTGGATCCGAGCTACAGATTGTAAATGGGGCGAGTGGTCGTAGGACCCGAAGTGCAAAAATGAGCTAGCTCTGAGTCAGTCTATCCTCTGTCAGGCCGACTCCTCGGCCCCCATGATGCCGACAGTGGCACCATACATAATTCGTATGTCGCTCCGTGTGTTGGGAGAGCGAGTCTCGAGAGCGTGAGCACAAGGCTGGCAGGCACGAGGTGACTATCGGGAGTGGGGTACCGGCGCCCCGCCACAGTGGCGCTCAGCGGCATTGCCGGAGATCCCCGATCTCTCTCTCCCACCCATACTCCAATCTCTTGTGCTGCTTTCGCTCGCGTATGTCTCTTGGCCCTGGCTCAACCATCTGCTACTGCCGGCATTAAAGGTCTCTCCTGGAACACAAGTCGTCTTCTTGGCTGCAAATCGAGCCATTATAATACCCTCTTGGACTGCATTGATTTTGCGCATCTGCTTGTATTCTTCTGCATGTGTATAATAGTCTATTGCATGCTACCATCAAATTTAGAGCTGCCTCATCTTCTGGGCTTCGGATAAACCTTGTTTAATCTCCTAGAAGTCTTCGAAAGCTCTGCCTTTCCTGAATGTGACGATAGTATCCAGCTGCTTCGCTGCTGTCCGAGCCCAGCACGATGCCACAGACTCACTGTGCGCATTCTGTTCGGCAAGCTTTGACACCCAGTGTCACGTCGACTGTTCGGCGTAGTTCTGGATGCATCCCATGAACTCCGAGTCAAGCGCATGTAACGTCACTATAGTAGGTCCTGGTCGCCAATGCTCTAGCAGGTATCCCGTTTCATTTTGCGCTTTCCGGTTCTGTATCTGACTCCGTGTCATTTTTTTCGAGGAGGCTGCGAATCCAGAGTCGCGACACGGATAGGTACTCCTATACTAGACGGTCGACTGGTCGGGAGGTCTTTTGCGCGATAACATCAGCGACTGCGCGAAGTCTACCAGCAGGTGGGCACTCGCATCTTTGTGCTCACGCAATGACGTTTGACAAGCTTATGGAGCTTGTTTAGCCGACAGTGGGCGTCATTATAGTCTATCTATCAGTGGGGCATGATGAATGACGCTGACAAGGGCGCGCGCGACTCACAAAGTGTCTCATGGCCTGGTGCTGGCAAGTGCAGCCGGACTCTACAAAGGTGATGGTAATGAGATGGTAGCACATCCTCTCTGCGCAATATATCCTTGGGTGGCGCCAACAACTCGATGGCAGAAAATACCACCGCAATGCGATCAGAGAACAAGGCAAATGGAGCCTGTGACTGAAGACCTGATGGCCAGACGCTTAGCTCGCGGCTGTTAAGAGGTACCTTGATCCTAGATGTCGATAAACTTCCAGGGAGTACTGGTGATTTTTCAGGATGTCCCGCAGCAACGATGGGCCTCGACGGGCAGGTAAGTACTAATCAACCTCCCGTGAGAGGATGCGTATTCTCGAAAGGAATGTCAAGGTGCGGATGAGGAGCGAAGCAGCCGCGCCCTCGATTGAGTACGATCGGAAAGTCTGTCTGCAACGATTAGATCTGTCACGTTGTCATCGAATTCGGTCAAGTTATGTGCTCAATCGTTGACCGGTTGAGCCTGACTCGCCTGCTGGACGAGGTCACACTTTGCGTCGCTTACCATGCATCAAGTATCACCGCGTTCACTCTGCTGAACGTTACGCGCTCCACATACTTCTCCAGCATGGGTGACTTGACACTACAGCCGATCCACGTGTTAGCGTGGGGTTGTAGGAATGCGACCAGTTTTTGCGGCATGCAAGCCTACATCCGTGATCACCTACAATATAGCTTACGAGGTAAAGCAAATTCGACAAAGAAACGTACTCAAAATTGACAGCAATGTCCCGCAGGGACGATATTTCCTCCTTTGTGTATTCTATGTATTTCCTGCAAAGCTAATCCCACTCCCTTGGATACCTGTCTTTCGCGTAGTCTCCGTCTCAGTGTTGATGCTCCGACTCACATTACCTCACTAGTCATAGCCCTTGATCCCGGAGCTGCTCAGGTCAAGGCACCCCCGTACGCATCCCCCCGGCCTATGCCTTGACAACTCTACTTGCGTATGACGCACCGCGGCCATCAGTTTGCGTCAATCGGAACCATGTGGTAGATCTGCCATGCAGGATCCTCCGTCTCTTCCAAGACATACTATATATTTGCGTGAGCACCACACCGCATAAGTGTTCATTGAGACATACCTCCTGCAGGATCGCATGATCGGGGATGATGATTAAATCGCCACCCCGAAAGTCCTCGAGAGCCGGCCTCGCCTCGATCCGAGCCGTGTACGTCCATCCACAACCCCAAAGAGCCGATTCTCCGTTCCATCGGCGCCAGCCAAGGCTGTAGTCCATAAAGTCGACCCGAAGCTCGGGGCGACCTTCTTTGGTGTATTCAACATTGGCAACCGTCAACTGCATCCCCTGCGCTGAAGCGCAATAGGGAAGCCCCTCACGATGAATCCGAGGGAACCTCTGGCTCCATTCCTGCGCTTCCATTGTGTCCGTCTCTTTGAGCCAGCATTGCATCACCGGCATCGGAATTACGAATGCTTCCGCCCAGCTTCCCTCTGTTGAGACCAACGGTGTGAAGAGGTCACGCTTCGCAGAAGGGTAGAACGGATACCGAGCATCCCTTCGTGGTCTGTCACACCTGTTGACCGAGCTTAGATGCGCCCATGTTTGTTTATCGATCACCGGCATGCATAATATACACGGCGCGTCGTCCAGAGTGAGGACGGTCGGAGAGCCTGTATGATTGACAATTGTGGGCAGCTCAAACATGTATACTGAGTCGTCCAGCAGCGCATAAATATTGTGGTTGTTGAGGAAGTTGAAAGAGGCAAAGCCCATGTACCCCAAGTCGGTTTGCAGGGTCTGACATTCAAGTGGCTCAATTTAGGGCCGAAAAAATGGAACAGCGTACGCACCCAAAGACAACCCCCCGTTTTCCAGTCCCATACATCTATCCGACCATATCGCTTTCTAAACTCTGTCGTGATCAGCAGTGCTAATAGGTCACCTTCTGATCTGGGCCCTTTTTGATTGTCCATTATCGAGGAAAATTTGACTGCGAGCGGCGAGAGGATGGGGGGAACCATATTGGGAGATGGACAGAATACGAAACATGGCAGGCTTGTGGCTGTAAGGGCATGAGCGTTGATCAAGTTTCACGATTGCAGACGTTACCCAGTGAGGTCACATGTTAGCGAATATCCTACGACGATAAGGACATCTTGTGAGGCATCGACACACAAGTCCTCAATTCGCAGGTTTATCTTCGTCCTGTCAATCGTCCACTCGCGCTCCTCGTTTCCCAGAAACGGGCATGGGAACTGGAAGAAATTGATCTCGTCTTTGTCATCGCATTGCACAAGGAGCCCACAAGCTGCGACTTGGAACGGTTTGAGATAGTAGTACGGAATAGTACGTCCCCGAACCAGTTTTGTGTGACAGCGCATGTGTTGTAGGCGACGCAATCGTCCCAGCTTCTCGGCAGTCGAAAGAGGGCACAGCGGTTCGTCGACCATACCCGCTAGTTCGAGCTCGGTGATATACTGCAGCGCTGGGGTATCTTGTATTACATGCAGGAAGAAGCGACAGACCTGCGGATGACGGGTATATGTGATACAGCTATATGATATGTGTTAGTATGCATCGCTCACCTGCTTGCAAATGCACAGACTACGAGCATCGAGGGAAGTGAAGATGAGTGCAAGGAGCTCAAGCGGAATGTTGGTGATGTATGGGAAGACAAAATAGGGTAGATAGAGCATTTGGCGGTCAGGTCGTTCTCAGTTACTTTGCAAATAATGGTGGGGGTAGCGGTACAAAGGAAGGTCTGGCAGTACGGTCAAGCTACAGTTGAAGCTTGAAGCTTTGAAGGGTGGAGTACAAGGGCCGGGCCGGTGTTTCCGGACGACAACGTCTTGTATTCGGTGTCGGCCCCAATACGATCGATGCGCACGACAAACTCAAGGCCGAAATCGAAATCGAAAGCCAACATACAAACTCACCGTTTGCACTCGTCTCGTCAATCTGCATTCGGGGAACCGGCAGATCGACTCAGATATAAGGCACGAGCGTCAAAGCTTCAGCCTTATCCGAGTCTCCATCTTGTTCTCACAAGGGAAAACCAGGCATGTCTAAAAGTGGGGGCAAGTAAGAACATACAATAAGTAATAACTTGCCTAGCGCGAGAGCGCAGGCCATCAAAGCAACGCATCGTACACGCAAAGGAAAATAGAACTACAACAGTCATCGCATCAAGAGATCGCCATCCTCGTCGTCATCCAATGGGATGAATCGCTTCCCTTCATTGCGCTGCGCAGTGACATGTCAGAAGAGGTGCTAATGAGATTGAAGTAGGAAACGAACCAACGCAGGCGTCGAGTGCATTGCTCGCCTATCCTTCAAACTCATCGGCTTCGTGCTTGGGGCCGGAGTAGTGCCGCCGGAAGGAATCAGCGATATAGAAGAGAGGCCGTAAGTGGTAATCGCCTGATCTTGCTGCTGAGATCGATTACCAGATACCGGCGTGCGCGGTACAGATCGCGTGACTGGCGGAGACCTTTGTTTCATTACTGGTTCTCGAGCAGTAGCCATAGATGACGCATATTGAGGCGTCGTGTGCAGAGCATACAGGAGATTATGACCAGAAGTCGCACTATGAGAAGATACGCTGCTAAGTGGGCTGGAGGTTCGGTCATCGCCAAGGGGGTGCTTTGAGGCCCGTGCGTCGGAACAATTCACCTTGGCCTGGACGTCGCAACCTGGGCCAGAGGAACGTTGCGAGAGCGTAGTTGTGCTCGACGCCAGCGAATCCACTTTTTTGGGCGTTTCCAGAGGCTGGGGCCCGCCAGTATTGATGCGATTTGTGGCCTTCGGATCAGATACAGCCAAGCTGGATGTCTTAAGAGTGTCAACACAGGTAGGAGATTGGAGGGCCGTGGAAGAGACGCCAGTGTTCATGACGAGACCAGGAGTAGAGACAGCTGCAGGACTCCGCCTAGACTCGTTCGGTAGCAAGAGATCAGCGAGAGGCACACGTCGAGGAGTCTGAAATTGATTACGACGATGTTCGCTGGCAGTAGGTCGACGGCTCAAAGAGTGGTAATAGCTGCTCGGAGGCAATCGCTCTCGGACATCATGCGCGCGAGAAGGCGTAGAAGCAACCCCGGACTTAGGGACGGTAGCCAGAGGCGTTCGAGTTAGAAAAACATTACTATCCGCGATTGGCGAACGATCATGCTGAGATGCAGCATTATGGTCCAATTTGCGTTTCTTGTTAGGTTGACTCTTATCTCGATGGTTCATGGGCGAGGAAGATACAGATGCGCCACTGGGCGAGTCGGCTGGAACCTCATGTGGACTTCTTTTTGGAATGATTGAGGAATGCAGTTGCCGAATATCGTCCTTTATTTGATTCCGCGCGCTTTCTATATGCAAAGGCAAAGCTTGCAACAGGGGGAGGACCGGCGTAAGTGCGACAAGCATCTTGCCTTGCTGGTCTTGAAGCGTCTGCAGTGCCTGCGACTGGGTCTGATTAAGCTTAGTCAAGAGTCAGCTGGTGCTACACGAGAGCGAGAGCGCGTCAGGATAAATTGTCAGACCATATACATCATGTGAATTTTCTTGTCCAACGATTCCAGCTTGCGATCGACCGCGCTGAGCTCCGAACGCAGCTCATCAATGCTGGTTGCTTGTGCCGGAGTACCCAGAGAACGTTGAATCTCGCTCTGACACCTGTTAGCTGAGATCGAACGAGGTAGCATTAGCATTAGGACCGACTATGCATGGGTATATGCGCTGTCTCGCGTACCTAAGTCAACTGTCTCATCAAGAAGCTTCTCGCGGTCTTGATGAAACAGAGTCTTGACCAGTCCAATCTCCCTCTTCGTCTCGTCGATACCTCCTGTGAGTTTTGTTACGCGATCAGAGAATTTCTCCAGGTTTGCTTGGGTGTCGTGAAGAAGAATACGTAGAGAGGTCCCCGCCTTGTCAACAGGAGCAATTGGTGCCAGGGAAGACAGCGATTTGTTTTGATTCGCAGATGGGAGGGGCGATATAGATTTGTCATTCGAAAGCAGATGACCCCATAACATCGACGAGGGTTTTGGACGGAAGGGTAGCGGGCGCATCTGCGAGGCATCTTTGAGATTTGCAGACATATCTGCCAGCTCTCAACGACGTTGTTACTCTTGAATGAGCACTGGGTGATCTAAGCTGTAGTCAGTTTCCAGTGCGATAAATAACCAGACAAGTCTATGTCCAGATTGTTGCCAGTCAGTCAGTGTGAAGAAAAAGGACATAAGCGCCGGATCGCCACAAGCGCGTCAACTCCGCGACGCGTCTTGACCGCGACCGCGATGGCGTCCGAGTCGGCCGCGTCCGCTCAGCCTCCCAGTAAACGATGGGCATACTTTCACTCCGCTCTCCAGCTCGCCATACAACGTTCTTCTCACAAATGGACGTAAGTGAGCTGCAATAGCCGCGCCAAGGGCGCTCGTTGACTGTACCCTTCAGGTACGAAGACTTCACCGAATGTTTTTCTTTGTGGTGTGAGGAGCAGCCGGAGAACGCACCCAGGATTTTTACTACAGTCTCGAGACATATGGAGGATCAGATCACAGTGCGTGCGCGGAGGAGTTTGATTCCATCCAGTTGATGTCCAACTTGTCCATTATAGGAGAACTGCGAAGAACTCTTGAAGCAATTCAACGTGCGAGAAAACCTGGACAATCTGCACGCAGTCGTAACAGAGGCGCGTATAAGGAAACAAAGTGGAAATTACGATGGCAAGGACGTATGGCGAGAAGACCTACACCCAAGTGTTGCCGTAAGAGCGCGAACAACCCCTTTACTGGAGAAGGAACGGGATCGTCTACGGGCAGAACTCGAGGAAGTATGTCGCTCGCGGCATTTCTCTGTATACGACTGACATAGAGTCACAGCTGGAGAACGAGAACCTGGAACTGCAGAGCCAATTGCAGAGCAATGTCAAGGCGAGGGAGGAAGCCGATGCCGAGGCGTCCAAATTGTTGGACATTCTTGATGAGGTAAGTCGAGGGTCTTAGATTCTTGCAAGACCGCCAATCCATATTTGCATTGCTTATCCCGATACAAGGTTCATGCCAAATGGAATCAGCTTCAAACGGAAGAGATACAGTCTTGGTCCTTGCAGATGGCCGAGTCGCTCAGTGGGAGCAGACCGTTGTGAGTCTTACGATTGTGTTCTGTAGGCTGTGGGTTTGTATCATAGTCTGTATACTAGTTGCAGTTTCGATCATCTCTATTTGATTTACCTCGAAACGAGACGCATGCTTTATAGCCAGTTGCAAGTTTGCAATCGACTGTGATGATACTGCACTGCAAAACGTCGCCGCAAACGCGACACCCCAGACGATCACCACAGTGCCATATCTACGTGACACACGTAAGCAAGCTTTACGCCTTTTGACTCACTTCTTCATCGCTAAGCACCACCGCCATGAGTAACAGTCCCAACTGAGTTGCCTGCATACTAGCTATCACCATTTCAAAGGATATTTCCCCGACCTTGCTGGTCATGAATGCCCCCAGCATATTTTGGTCCGAACTTGCAGCTTCTTGCGCGATAAGCATTGCCGGGCCTTGCAGTCCCACCAAGGTCTCTAACTGATGCGAGTAACGGCGGGACTGTTTCTTGGTGACCGGTGATCTATCTCAGATGTGATCCGCTCGTGTCTTCAAATCATTCTGCTGCTTGACGCCCAACATCCCGCATCTTGGTATCGCTTCACACTTGGACGCAATCGAGCGCTAAGTGAACGCGCGTAACAAGCAGTGTACACTAGTGCACACTGCTTCCCTTGTATCATGTTCAGCACTACGAAAAGCGTAGTTCACGAACGATCTGCTAGTCCACGCGCCACTACCACAAGCGTGGCTAGCCGACCCGCGCAAATCACGGCGCGCTATACATCCCGACCGTACGGGTTCGTTCAGTCGGCGGACGCCTCAAGTCGGCAGGCGTGATTTGCCGCCAATCAGCGATCAGGATCCCCAGAATCTCTCGGGATGTTCGCAGTTCGATCCGCGATTTTTGCTCCTAGGCGGCCAATCAGGTAGAAGGTCTGCCAACTGCTCGGTAAGGCACAGGATCTCTTTGGCGTCTTTTGTCTGAAACTCGTCGCTGAAGCCTTCCTGATGGCCCTCTTCCCGCTCACCACGACCGTACGTTTGAGATATGCTCGGCAGGTGTTGTAGTCTCAAGCTCTCGCAGTATTAAAACGGGTCGCACAGCTCAAAAGCACCCTCACCTGAAGTGTCTTCTTCGCATTTCGTCTACCTCACGTCGCACACTAACTAAGCAAGCATAATGCGCTCTTCACTCTCTTCGTTCTTGCCGGCCTCTTGCCCTTCGCTATGGGTGCCTCTCTCGTAAATCTCGAACGACGTGATTCCGAGTGCCCCTCTAATTATACGGGATAGTAAGTTGTCTTCGTTCCTTCTGCTGTATTGTACGTTATAAACCTTGAATGGACAGCACTTGCTATGGCAGCGACATTGCTCATTGCACCAACGGCCAGGTAGACACCGGTATTTCGGGTACCGCCTGTGATATAATACTCCTCGCTGGCATTGTCCTGTCCTAACCGAGCTCACGCAGTTGTGCACTCTAGGCTGGCTACACTTGCTGGGCTAACGGGAACAGCTACGGTTGCAGCCAGAACTAAGCTTCTGCGAGATGGCTCACCAATGGGCGTTATTGGGTGCATTGCCTCGTTCATTCGTTAGAATTTTGCATCATCTACGAGGCTGAATAAGAGGTGTTATATATTATGCACGATTTGCAGTATGCACTGGTGTCGATGGCTTTAATCGAGGTCTGATGCTCGTCGAAAGAGGATCTTTTCAATGCTATGATACGTTTGAAGATCAATCCGTCTCGCGGAGAACGCTCCAGGGAGAAGGGCAGGATAGAGTGCCTGCCAAATCACACGTGGACAGCCTCAAGATACTCAGTCGTTGTGACTTTGAGTAACCCGTGGGGCGCGACTTCGCGTCATGTCGCGGTCACGTGAGCGCGTTGTCCTTTTTGGCGCTGCAACGGCGCTCGCATTAGGTCACAGAGCGCTTCGGGTAGTGAGCACTTACTTTGTCATTTGCACGACCTACACTTGGTTTCTGGTCTTGAAAAAAGTCTTACTACGATGCCAGACGTTGCGCCAAAGCGGGAGATCAAACAAACCGACCCGAAGCCGTCGCTGCCACCGGGCATGGTCCTTGGTCCTGACGGCAAGCCATGCAAAATCTGTACGGCTTTCCGTTCTTGGAAGCCGACCGCGCAGAATGACAATGCGCAAGCCGACAAATCGAGTGGAAAGAAGAATACAGCAGCGATGATGGCGGCCTTTGCGTCTGGCAAGGGCTTCGCCTCGACGCCTGACCCCGACGTTCGCCCGGAGCATTGCCCGCCTGATGTCGAACAACTAGGCCGTGCGACGTGGACATTCCTGCACACGACGGCCGCGTACTATCCAGAGAAGCCGACACCTAACCAGCGCGCGAATATGCTCACTCTCTTGCGCTCACTGCCGGTCCTGTACCCGTGCTCACACTGCGCCTCGCATTTGGACTCGAATATCCGGGACCACCCACCGAACGTGAGTGGGAGGGTTGCGCTGAGCAGGTGGCTCTGCGAGAGACATAACGACGTCAATGAGCGGTTGGGAAAGCCAAAGTTTGATTGTTCGATCGAGAAGACGGACGAGCGCTGGAAGGATGGTCCAAGTGATGGCAGTTGTGACTAGCGATGGAGAAGGTGAGGGTCGTTTCTCATCAATATGCCTTACCGAAGATGTTAATGGAAGGCAGGCAACCTCTTGCTACTGTTTCCGTCACTCAATCTACATCCCACCCAATTGTAGAATATTTGCAACTTGACTCGTTGTAGAGGACTACTCTGACTAGAATCACGATCTCGCGCATCCCCGATTGATCTAACTGCAAGGACGCTCCGGGGGAGCTATATCACAATTGACTCCAAGAGTTGGTGACTTCGTTAGTTTGCATTGTCACACAGAGTCCATTCGACGTTCAAGAGTTTATCAATATTCGTCGTATCATGTGTGGGCGATTTACCCGCGGTCTAGGAACACTAATTGCGATGGATGGCGGTTATGTTACGCTCATACGCAATGCAATGCTAACAGATCATGAATCGATGAAATACTGATAAATGCTTTGTGGCTCACACCACTTCTCGGCTGGACAAGTGCGAACCTCGGCCTCTTCATAGGCGGAAGACGTGTACACATAACGTAACACCAATCTGGACATGTAATCCATGATACATCCGGTGAGCACCGCCGGGGCAACCCAAACCTACACGGTATACTGACTACGGTGTTCCCTGCCATTGGCAGATCGGCACGCGATATTTCAACATCACCCATTGGACTAAAGTCTCCTGCTCACGCATCCCCACGGCGAGTCCAGCCGTTGTTGTCCTGACCGTCGGTAACATAGTCGTCGCGCCGACTCCAGCCGTTGTTGTTCTGGCCGTCAGTAACGTCGTCCTCGCGTCGGCTCCAGCCGTTATTGTTCTGGCCGTCGGTTACATCGTCCTCGCGTCGACTCCAGCCGTTGTTGTTCTGGCCGTCGGTTACAAAGTCTTCACGTTCCTTTGAACTCCATAAAATGTTGTTGGAGGCGTCGGAAACGTCCTCGCCTACGCGTTAATATTTGTCAGACGCCTGATTATAAGATGTATCGCTAGATACGGACCAACAACCGCGACGTCTAAGGAGACGTGTGTTAGAGCTGGTGTCAGGGCCTCAGACCTCATAAAGTGCTCACCTGCGATCGGTTTAGGTAGCGCCGCCGCACCAAGGATGGTCAAGGGAAACAGAGCTGCAAGGAGACGAAGGAACTGCATATTTTTGCTGCGTGCGATGGGCTGAAATTCTCTGGACTCAGCACGACTTATAACTGACTCGACGCCTGCCTCTAAGACAACACATCCAAATACCGTCTGGACGTTCCTCGGACATTGCATATGGTTCAGGGACAATATAGGCTCTTAATGGGGATATTGTGTGAGTCTAAATTCCTCCGATTTACGAACCTTGACGAAAGTTTGTCATTGTGACCTGCCCAGCCAACTGGAGTTCGTTCGGAGGAGTATGCACTGTTCGTTCAGGGTCCCCAAAGTCCACCGGCGTTGACAGCAAACAAGGGAATGTCCACGACAAATGATCTATCAGAACATCTTTGACATTTTGACAAACTCATATAGCATTCTACGGCACAACTTGGGACTCGCGAGTGTACATTGGCGCCTGTGGTAAGCGCCAAACAGAGCGTCTCGTAGGCCCTCGTTCTCAGCAATGACACCGGCGATATTGCCGACTTCATGCGGATTGACAACGTTTGATCTCATGATCTCTAAATGACAGCACCGCGATGGAGTTTGCGGCGTTATGTCAGGTGAGTTTCTCCGCTCAGCCACAATTGGCGTTGACTGCTCCCAACATTCTCGGACCAACTAAAGGAGTCATCTACATCGTGTAGGACACCCTACCTTTGTCGTGGACCTATCCAGGGACGATAAACAGACTCCGCAGGCGTCCCGCAAACGTCGGGGCTTCACGTCAAGGCATTGCCTTTGACGACATGAATTTTCCTTTGCTCCTTGGGTCTATTGCGAGGGACAATGAGTGAGGTACGCCTTGGCACTTGACAATTCTAGGTATACCCGTGGTAGCGATATTTGGCGAAGACAAGTCTGCCCCGCCCCCCTTACTCGTGTCATCGTGTTCCCCAGGTTATGTCGGGTCCCGCCAGCACATACCAGCTCCTGAATGACAAAGAGGACGAATCGACTGACCAATTGCTGGTACAGTCGGAGCCCAACGCAGGTAATGGTCTTTTTCAAGGAGAGTACCCGCGGCACAGGCGACGATGGGCCAGGATTCTCCCCTGGGTCGTGCACTTATTGCTCTTATCGATTTCGGCTACTCTGTTCCTCCTGTCTCTTCGGAAGCCATCCGACTCCCAATGTGCAAGAAGACTATCTGCGTATTGTGCGTATCTTCGTAGCATGCCGACGTCTAGGGCACTGACACCCGTTGCAGCCTCCCTGATTGAGTCCGTCGAGTATCATGATATAAAGTTCAACGGTTCCCTCTTTAACCCTTCGGTATACATGGGCAAGCCGTCTCCGGAATTGGATGGTGCTTGGAATGCGATAGTGCAGCGTTGTTCGTGGTTGTGCCTATTCCGCGGTTCTCACAGTAAATGATACGCTGATCCACAGCTAAGCCCACGAGAATTACCAGTGAAATGCTGAAGAAATTACACAAAGAAGAGCGCCCGTCACTTATCAGGTTCATGGACGTGGATGGCGGCGGCTACCTGGGCTCGCTGGAATTCACTCATCAACTTCATTGTCTGGTGCGTTCATTTCCTGAGGTGTGATGTCAAATATCATTTATGCTTCTCGTAGAACGTGCTGCGCAAGCACACTTATTACGACTATTATAAGGATACCGAACCAGCGATCCTGGAGGGACCTCGGGCTTACCGAAACCACTTGGGTACATTATCTCGTCAGCACCTTTGCGCTCGGCATTTGCTGACGTTCTTGCCTGTAGACCACTGCGTGGATATGTTACGGCAGCACGTCCTGTGCAACGCAGACGTTGGGCTGGTGACCTACGATTGGGTCAAAGGGTACGATACGCCGTATCCGGATTTCTCTAACTGGCACAGGTGCAGGAACGTTGAGAAGATCTGGGAGTGGAACGAGGAAAATTCAGTGCATCTTCCACGGGAACGGCTCACTAGATTTGGAGACGAAGTGGATTTAGAGCATCCTGATGGGTGGAAACCTCTCGTAGAGGATGTTTAGTGGTGTAAATTAGTCGATTCCATTCTGGATGGACAGGAGAGGCGATTCAAGGACATCGATGACTAGTCCCCTTATTACGATCACCGACGTATTGCCGCTGCACCCCAAGAATGTAAAAGAGCTCCGAAAACAGTGTACGAATAGGGATTTTAGCGCCGCAAGCCTTGTCGCCGGAGTTGCAGATATGGGCTGCTACCCCTTTCCCCTCCCTTCAGAAGGTCACACTGTCGCCGAGCGCTCAGGCCTGAAGGCCTAGGTAATAGTGATGAAATTCTAGTATTACTGTCACCACGAGATTTCCAGTCGACCTGTTGTTATCGTTGATGCCGCTCACGTCTTCACTCCCCTCTCCCCCATGTCAGTAATAACGTCAGCTGCCGCACATGCCACGGCTGAGCGTGAGGATACTGACTGCGGGCAACAGGTTCCATGCGTGGCGCAAAGTTCATCAGTGAAATGAATCAGCAAGTAATCCTGGAATATTAAGTGCCTACCTGGTCGGAAGCCTGCTCTGTGATTGGCGGCGGGTCACGCCTGCCAGCCTCCAGGGAGCCCGGTCTGCCATCGGCGACTGCTCGGGCATTGTCGACGCGCTGAGGGCGGCTGAGGGAAGGGCCATCACAAGGAAGTAGATTATTGGCATATGGTTTACACATAAGATCGAAGTGAGGCCAAAATCAAGCCTCAACCTGCCGGTACGGTTGTGATTCCTTTCGTTACGTAATGTGCAGCGGCCATGGATCTCGGCAGAAAGGGTGTGTTTGAATGAACGTAGGTTCTCAGGAGGAACGAGTGAGGCACCAGTGTCCAATCGAGCGCCCAATGAGTTGACCGCACGGCTGCCAAGTACGCAGGTTGGGTGTGTCCGCTCGGAGATTGCCCCCCAGTTCCCCGAGACAGAGCGGACCTAGGCAGCCAAGTCACCCGGACTGCCAGGATTTTTCCGTTCCCCTTTCTGTACGTCCCGGTCCGGCATTGAGACTCAGTGCCCTGTCTCCGAAGATAAAGGGAAAAGTGTACTCGATGGGAGTCGAACCGGTGGCCAGTTGGACAGGTTTCGCCCACGCGACGGGGCTCATCAGGAGGCTTAACCGCTGCCCCAACCTGACCAGTGAAAGTAGAAACTACTTGGCGCTTATCGCTCAATGCCGCTTGGATTACTTAGTAGAAGACAGAATAAACTCTGGAATGAGATTGGGCTATGCTGCCGGAGCCCTCACTTACGAAGCACGTGCTGAGCGTTCATTAGACGTTCAAAATTGTATACGGTAAATTCTTCCTTCCAGCGCAAACACAGACAATTCTGATACTCGGACATTTCTTTTATCTGACTGGATGCAGACTTTCATTTCATTCCCACAATCCGGCCCACGAGAATCCCCCAATTATATACATCGCATACTCTTGTTGTCCAATACGGCATCCATCTGATCGCCAAATGCTAGCGCGCAAGTCAACCAAATTGTGTTACTGAAACATTTTCAGACTGAGTGAGAGGCATAAAACTCACTTCCAGTAGATCACGGCGAAAAGTAGTTGATGTCGAAGACCTCAGCCGGAGTCACATCCTCATCTACTTGTGGAGTTACGGGTTATCCGAGTCCAACACGTTTTGTTCAAAGTGTCACGAACCAAGGTCTACAGCTACCGGGGCTACGAAAATCTGAGAAAAAGCTTGCATAGAGAAGGGGAGACACCTACCAGGTGTTGGCTTGGGCATGGCCGTTACTCCAAGAACAATGAAGCCGAAGAACGCGAGGTAAGAAAGACGTAAGAACTGCATGTTTATCGCGTGCAGAAATAGCAGAGTAACTTGTGAGCTTTGGCTCGGGCCTCCAGCTTTATATACCTCCCAGTTAATGTCAGACTCTTCTGATTAACAGTGTACACCCCATCCGAGAAGAACTGTGCTAAGGTCTGGACTCTGCATGCGAAGTCGCATGGAAACCACCCCAATCTGTCAAAGCCATGCAGAGGTCTCGACTAACTATTGTTCACTTGAGACCCCTAGTGATAATTTGTAGGATGGTCATCGGAAGAGGAGCTTCCGATCAAGCCTGGGTGCATCCAAGGTGTCAAATTTGACTTATGCTCGCATGCGCCCATCATCATTCTAGCAAATTCACTTGGATACGTATTGCCTACCATGAGAGCGGCTCCCACGAAGTAATCAAGCCGCAGTGCATCACGGTACATTTTATTCCGTATACCATGTGTTACCACCCCAGCTAACGTTACTGATTGTCTGAAAGTTCGTACAATTGAGAGCTATGGGGTGCCAATGTTGGAACGACGGTGCGAACGGCGCGGGGCGCGTTTGTCCACGGGCGTAGCGATGCCCGTAAGGGACAATCGCGTAGCGTACATACATCGCGCGCGGTCGTTTTATACTACGATAGGGGCCTCCGGCCCCCGGCTACTCGCGCGCCCGAGCTTGCGAGCTCGTTCCTGACCACGCGGGGCTGCGTTTCAACAGCCAAAGCGTGAGTCGTTGCTTGAGGTACTGCAGACTAACACATTACTCATGAGCGGCCGATAGGTAGCGCTATTGAAAGGGATCCGGAACTCCTTCCTGCCGGACTACAAATACTTATGCGCAGAAGTTGTCCTGACATGTTGAGGGCGCCAATCTATAAACAGAATGTGCGCTCAAGTCTTTGAACTGATGCCATCAGTTATACTGGTCATGACGCCGCATCTCAGGCCTGGTAGAAGACCAATTCGTCGACTCGCAGGTTATTATGCTCGCAAGGACGCTTCTCGTGGCGCTGGCGGTCGATATCCTCCAATCTTTCTAACCATGACACGTCCCATTTACGAGTCTCTCAGAAACACGGACACTGTGGAACTGGATCATTTATATGAAGAGAAGAACTCTCATGCGATACAAAGACGTCGTCGACTTTTACCATGGTTGGTGCACGCAATGCTGTTGGGCGTCTCAGCGTTGCTCTGTTTGGTATCCTTCCAGTATGCTCGAGATGCCCAACATTGTGCAAGACGAGTCTCGGCATTCTGTACGTTCGTGCTCGTTTCACGATGGCAGCTCGTAAGACTGATCATGGACCAGCACCTGCGGTAGAGGCTGTTGAATACTTGGACGTCAGATTCAATGGCACTCTGCACAAACCGTCTGTATTCAAGGGAGAGCCGAGCCCCGAACTTGATGCCGCTTGGAACAGCATTATCTTTATCAGTTCAGTTAATTCTCCTCGAGCTTGACTTTGATAGTCACTGATTAATTTACTTTAGTGAAGCCGTTGCAGATAAGCAGTGAGACACTAGCAAAATTGGGAAAGGATAAACGGCCATCGCTCACGCGGCTGCCTGGTGAATACGGCGGAGACTATTTGGCCTCCATGGAGATCACCCATCACCTTCATTGCCTTGTGTGTTAATTATTGCCCTGAGCTTGACTATCTTCGCTCTGGACTGAAGTTCATGCTTCCTAGAACATGTTGCGCAAGTATCTGGACTATGATTACTACAAAGCAACGGATGTCGCCATGCAAGCAGACCCCGTGTCGTACCGAATGCACCTAGGCACGCCTCGTTCCTCGTTCTCCTTACCCTCGCGCTCATCACACAACCATGATTGTCATCTGCAGATCATTGTGTAGACATTCTGCGACAGCAGCTCCTATGCAACGCCGACACGGGCTTCATCACCTATGATTGGGTCAAGGGCAAGGACATCCCGTTCCCAGATTTCAATACATGGCATAAGTGCAAGAATATCGACAAGATAGTGGCTTGGAACCATCAGCACGAGGTTCGGATCCCGTACGGCCGTCTTGCGAGGACCGAAGGTGTGGTCGACCTGGAGGAGACTCCATGATAGACTACTATACGTTTATTTAGGTCATTCACAATGAAAGCTCGCACCTGTCCATTAGCTCAGGCATGGCCCAAGACAAATATCTGCACGATGGGGTTACGATGATGCTGGATATACAGCCACTCGACATGTTACACATATCGTTGACAGCCCGGAATGTCAGACAGATCCCTTCCTTTCGGTATGTGCTGCTGCGGCTTGATGACCAATTCGAGAGCACCATACCGGACGATGTAGTTTTAAGCGGATCCTACGCGAACACTACAGCGTGCTGCAGAACAGGTACTTATACAAATGAGAGAGCGCGCATTTAAGCCTGCTATCAATTCTGAGGATGCATTTTAGCCGACGCGCCCTCCATGATCGGTCGCTTATCGATCTGCCTCCGGTCTCTCATTTGTCTTTCCCGACTTGCTTCCAAGGCATATGAAGCTGTTGTAGCGAAATATCATGAGCCCATCAGATAGACAGTCTTCGCAGTCAATATGGCAGGAACTGTACCTTTGCAAATGCGACCAGATCTTCGAACGAACACTTGATTTTACAGGCTTTGCTATGTCATCCTCAGCACGTCTTGCTACAACCTGGACTTCAGAATCCTTCTGTGTGTTCGTAGGTGGTCTTATCATGTCTCTCGCGGTCTGGGTTGCCACGGCAACCGACCAAGCGTGATTGTAAGTTGAGGGCCATGGTCCAGTTTCTTTTCCTGTAATTGAACGTCAGCATGCGTTACACGAACATCATCAACCTCGCCGGAGCACAGGTATGGGTATGACGCGAGGCGAGGCAAGGGCTCACATCACCGGAAGCCTCTGTCCTCGTAACAACATTTGATTGTCGATACAGGCATTGCGGACAACCCCTCTGGTACAGTCGAGCTTGAAAGCGGCACTCACCGTTGAGATCCACCTCTGGGTCGAAATCGAGTGCATGGATTCGCGCTCTAATGTCCTCTGCAACGTGTCGCGGTATAGGCACCAATAAGCGACGTTCCTCAGAGTACCCGATGTTCCAGGATAATGAGATGCCGGATGTCGAGTAGGTCGACAAGAACGTAACATATCGGAGGGAGGGAATATGTTTAATCAGCGCCGACGCCATTTGATCTGCTTCTAGTACCGTTGGAATGAATGGGTCTGGTATCGTCGGAAAGCGGATGGGGTAGGTGATTTCTCTCATCAACGAGCATCTCACAGATATCCTTATGTGTACCAGACTGTCGATGCTACCAATTATAGCTGATAGTGCTCCCTGCGATCGTTTTAGCTGCGAACACACCGCAGTCATCGCAGAGCGTGCCGCTCACTCACCATATCTCGAATGAGGTGAGGGATCAAGTCTGTCTCGTCTTGAAAAATGCAGAGCTCAACTTCTAGGCTACGCAGAGAGGGCACAGCCTTCGCAACGTCCGTCCAGAATGCTCGGTTGAAATCGGGCCAAGGCAAGACCGGCAGCGATAACACCTTTGGACGTGTCTCCCGTAGAATCCGAACAATATGTTCCGCGAAATCGCTCTTGAAGTCGCGGTAGATGTCAGAATCGCAATGGCCCGAGTCCGAATGTACCGATATATGGTGAACAGCACATGGGAGCGACCAGTCCCGCAAGAAAAGCACTGGTGCATCTAGGTAATCCAGGCTCGACCATGAGGCACCTTCAGGGTGTCCATATGATGATGCTACTCGGAGCTTCCGCGCATTTGGAAACAGACGAGCGGCGAGAGTGATCGGGAGACAAGACCGGTGAATGGTCAGTGTCGATACTGACGGCCAACAAAGGCAGTCGTCCAGGTCATCGCATGACGCCGCGACACCGTCAGGGGACAAAGTGAGGCTTTTGATGGTCTGCATGCCTCGAATGCTGGAGAGTATATTGTTGATGCTCTTCGGATGGTAGTACACAGACAGTCCTACCTCCTCCGGCCTGCTGCGCATCTCCTCCAGCATCCTACAGGTCTCCGCGTCATCCATGAGACACTGTAAGTCCAGGTAGCGCAGCTGGGTGATAGCCGAGATGGCGGGGCCAATGCGGGGCTGCACGTGTAGCAGAATGTCCATGGGGCTTAGTGAGAGCGACCTGAGGTTGATCGCATTCTCGAGGAGAGGCACAAGAAGGCGTGCAGCAGGCGAGTCGCCAAGACGCTCTTTCCACTTGGACCCCAATGCGCTAGTCAGGATCGGACTGCGCTCAGCATTCGAGATATTTCGAAAATCAACGTTGATAGTAAGTTCTCGAACGTAATGCAGACGGCCGGGAATGTCGCGAAGCATGTGTGTGCAGAATCGTATGGTTGCCGCATTGGATCGCGTCGTCACGACAGAGAGAGCGTGCCGCTTCGCAATGAGGTGGATGCCGCGTGCTGTGACAGACAAGTTGAGGGCATCGCGGGTGGGGAGATCTGATATGATGTGAGATAAGACGTCTTCATTCAAGCCTAGGAGACCTCTCTGGTCTGAGGTGGAGGCCTGAGGTGCCTACATAATGAGCGAGATCTTAACAAGGTTATACAGAAATGTAGCGATGCCGTACGCACCATGACGGTGTGTACAATACGCTAGTGCCAAGTGCTATCCTGTGAGGCGTGTAGCAATGCCAGCACTGGAGAGGTTCTATAGGAAAGCTTGTGAGGGGTGGAGTTATGATAGATGCGAGGCGGAGGGTAGAGATGCGACAGCATAATACAGAATCCGGGACAACGACGTTGACAGATCGCTATGATCCCCCTGTTGATGACAAGATGCGCTTGAAGTGAGAGTCCAACATACACACGGTATGGACGCAAAGCGCTCGCCTACACAGGTATAACTACTGCATAGCAGGCTGCATTCATGTATGACAATCGCGCCCATCTGAGGGGACAGGAGGGGACGATTCTACGGAGACTGAACCATCCCCCGGGAGCGGAGATCTAACATCCCCCTCCTCGGGTGATGCCTCAAGCGCCCCCCCCCCATATTTCTGGCAAGGGCGCTTACCCTCCAAAACAGGAATGGCCTCACCATCAGGAAAAATGCCCGAACCTACATAGCTCTATGTAGGTCATGTAGACCGCATAGAGCCATAGACTTCCCCCCGATTATGTAGTGCTATGTAGATGCGCCTGATCTCGCAAAGTGCTATGTAGCACCATAGACCACGAGGCTCGTAGGCTCCATAGCACCAGTAGTCACTGTCCATCAATCAATTGATCATCGTTATCAGATTCTTTGGGTCTCACAGGGCATAAATTTAGATTTGCATTCTTATTGGTAATAATAATGATTGTAATTACAAGCTGTGAGCGACTAGCAGAATCATACTACTACTGTCGCGACTTGAGGTCAAGCGACTGGGGAAAACCTAAAAGCTGGGGGCGTCCGACTGATTCTCACTGAAGCGATGGTGAGCGATGCTCAAACCTAAGGCTAGGGACAAGATGATATATTTGTCACGAGTTGGCACGGCGTCTAGCCGTTTTTTAATTTTTTCCTTTTCGCGGGCTTGAACCCGCGACCTCTGTACTACCTGCCTGATATGGACGCATCGTTATCTACTGTACGATTAGATTAGATAGGACGGCAGTGCACGGCACAGCTCGGGCTCCGCTGACACAGCCGCTCTGACTCACCGGCCCCCGGGGCCGCGTCAGCATGCTGCGCACGGACCAGCTGCGCACGGACCAGCTGCGCACGGACCAACGCGCACAGCCTGCCCTAATCTACCCATGTATATAAGCCGGCCTCTGCTGCCCTAGGGACCTCAGTTTCGACCTCTTGTCCCTAGGTCAGTAAGCCCTCATTTGTATTCTTTCTTACCCTACTAACTAATATACTTTCTTGTCCCTAGCCTTAGGTTTGAGCATAGCTCACCATCGCTTCGGTGAGACTTAGTCGGACGCCCCCAGCCTTCAAGTTTTCTCTAGTCGCTTGACCTCAAGTCGCGACATTAGGCCGAAACTCCCCAAGCTGCCGGCGTCCCCTCGGGACTCCCTATATTCACTTTCCTTTCCCACA